>NC_068937.1:34809448-35121493 GCF_016801865.2 Culex pipiens pallens | reverse complement strand
CTATCATAAACCGGTTCAAAACTTGTTTTCCCTACTTTGTTATTGCTAAAAAATTGCGGAGTTTTATCCCCTTAAAAATATTATAAAAAAACTAAAATTAAAAAATATCAGTTTTGGAATCAGCAACCACCGGGTATCTGTTTATTTTAATAGTCCACATAAATCACAAATAAAATCATTTTTATAATTCTAGGAGAATTGCTTATATAGTAATTTCCCAAATTTTGTGGAATTGTTTGGGACCTAAAATGGAAACAAATTGTTGCTGAAAAAATCAATTACCGTTTCCACACTAGTTTCTCATACATTGTCACTGAATTGTTTGATGTTTCGATAAGTAGTTTAAAATTTATGTATAGAAATTAGCCTGTCCTATTTTGAGGTCATGTCGAGGAATTTTGGGTGCTCACTTCTTAAATGATAGATTATGATGTTTTGAACAATATTTTCTTAGACAAGAAAAAATATAAAATACTTTCTCGCATCCCCTCTTCAATTTACTGAAAAAAGTCAGTTTTTTGAACATATTTTCAATACAAAAATTGGTGTGTATTTTCTACAAACGATAAGTTTTTGTCCATAGTTTAAGATGCACTATCAATATTGGATCAAAATTGAAGTTTTTGGACCCTCACAGGCGAATTTATGTCGAAAAAGTCGCAATTTGTCGAAAATTTTGTCAGAAATGCTCATTTCATTGAGGGAAATCTATTTTTCCCAATGAAACCAATACCTGCTTCTTAATTCTGAGAAATTTTGAAAATTGGCACTTTTTTTTCTCACTAAAACTCAAAAATCTCGGCTCTGGAGTGTCAAAATTGCATTTTCATGGAGGGAAAAATGTTCGCCTTGAAGTTTACTATAAGGTGCATTTATTGGCTTTACCGAGAAAAATTGGCTACCCTAAATTAATTGAGGATTTCCTAAAAAAAATATTCAAAAAACTACGTTTATTTCGACATTAATCCGCCTGGGAGGGTCCAAAAACTTAAATTTTGGTCCAGTATTGATAGTGCATCTCAATCTATCGACAAAAACTTATCGTTTGAAGAAAATACACACCTGATTGGAACGGTTTTTGTATTGATTCCAAGCGATTTTAGAAAATTTGTTCGAAAAAGTGACTTTTTTCAGTAAATCGACTAGGGGGTGCGAGAAAGTATTTTATTATTTTTTCTTGTCTAAGAAACATTGTTTATAACATCATAATTAGGCTTAGTGATTTTTCACGCTCGAAAATTGCAAATTTCACGGGGACCTCAATTTCAAAACACCAAATTTCACGCAAATTTCGCGGAACTTGAAAAATGTTAAAATAACTCTGAATATCCGGTGTTTAAATCACAGAAACTACTTTTTATGCTTCATTATATATTATTCTTCAATAAACTATAAAAATCTTCACTAAATTTGAATGCGACACAAAAAAAAATCCTCCTGGTTTATGGATGGGCTCCATACTATATATTTTGAAATAAAAACGAAGATACGCTTATTCTCATTTGCTGAACTGCTCTTTCAATATTCGACTAGTAAAGCTAAAATGTTTTCGCTAATTTGCTTCTGTTATATCATTTTGAATTTTATTGAACTTCATATCAAAGCAAGATTTAACAATCTTGTCCAGTGAAAATGAGTAAAATGAATTGAATTTTCTGTGAAATTAAGCCCATAAAACATATTTTTTTAACGGTTTCAACTCACTTTTCAAATACTAAATTTAAAATCAATTTGCAAATATAATATTATTTTTAACAAAACCGTAATTTATTCTAAATGAGAAAAGAAAACAAAAAAGTAGTATGTTTTAACTTTCACGGGAATCATCCATCCAAATAAACGTTAAAATTAAGCAAGCCCAAAAAATTTTTTATATGTTTTTAAAATGTACTCTTCATTTTATTTTGAATAAAACAATGCTTGATTCATTGCAGTAAAAGTTTTAATACAGCGAATGAAAATGTTACTAAATTTAGTTAGTTTATAACAAAAATCAATTTGACATACATATTTATTAAAGCTTTTAAATTGAAAACTAATAAAATTTAATTAAATAGTCTTTTTGGATGAAATATTTATTAAGTTGTTATTTCAAAAAATGATTTGAGAAAATTGATAAATTTCACGAAATCGTCAAAAACCACTAAACCCTATACTTGTAATTAAGCCAGGGTATTCACTCGCCTAATTCTACAGTAGTTCATAAGATTTTTTTTTATTTCTTTTTGAGTTTGATAAATTATTTTGAGAAAAATTGTTACATTTTCACACAAACATAAAATTTCACGGGATTTCGCGGAAAAAGCCAAATTTCGCGAATTTCACGCTGTCCGCGAAATCGTGAAATTTCACTAACCCTAATCATAATCTATAATTTAAGAAGTGAGAACCTAAAATTCCTCGACATGACCTCAAAATGGGACAGGCTAATAAAAATGTGTTTTTCTATAAAGACGGAAGTTAGATAAGTGACCAGTAATTAATACAAATAAACTATATTGCACATAGTTGAACAGGTATTCAAAAGAACTTTTCACAGAATCTGATAATTTCAATCTCTGGCAACACTGTCTAAAGTAATAATTGCTTAAATGATATTAATGTTCTTTTTCGAAGCCGGATCTCAGATAAAAAAGTATGTCCGAATCTATCTTGTGACCCATTATTGGTTTGAAGTGAGGAAGGCCTCAACCGAATAGGTGAGTTAAGTAAGTCTTTTATGAATGTGACACAATTCCTCGGCTTAGTATGTTGTAATTCGACCAAATTCCCCATCTCGAGGTCACCAGCTTCAAGCTCTTCGACCAGGCGTCTCCACGTGAATTGCCCTAAAACCTCCCTTCGGCCCCACCAAAGCTAACTGCCATAAACCGTTTATTACTTATTACCCAACGCGAATTTCCGTCCACGTCCTTGTCGTCCAATAACCACAAAAAAATGTTACCTCCCAGCTGACGTCGCCCACCGGGGGGACGCGTGCTCGCGTCGCCACCGTCAAACGATGTGCCATAAAATCATAAAAATAAGAGAGATTGATTAAATTTTTATCTCGCCCAGCGTCACCGACCATCCATCGTTCCGTCATCATCCGCGCGCGGCGGTCTGCCAAACCCCAAAATGCCAAAACGCGTGCTGGAATTCAGTCATAAAGGCTGAAGATAGGTGAGGCTTTTTTCCAAGTAGACTTGAGGAAATTGTCAACCTCTCTTGGTTTGTGTCCTTGCAATGCTGTTGAACGCAACCATTTAGCTAAGACACTCTCCATCGGATTTTAAATAACATGGCAAGACCAGCTTTTCCGAGACTCACATTCTGCACAAAATCACCATCTGTTGTCAACCTCACCAACGAGTTGACATCCTCGGTGGACACGTGCGCTCGCAAATGGTACTCCTCTAAAAACCACAAACCGTCGACGGCTGATTGATGAATCGATTTCGTGGGCGGCGCGCATTCCCTGGTGGTGGACCCGATTTCCCGTTTGGTCTTTTTATTACTACCGAAATGAATTTTTGGGGGGAGAGTGCAGCTATCCGCGGTGGCTGTGGGATTGAACCAATCAACTGGTTTGATTATTTTTCAATTTGGCGCAATTTAAGTGCACCCGCGTTGGTCGACGTTGGCCGCAGATCGCGATTGAAAGTGACGGTCAGGTGAGTGAGGTGACGAGTCACGTGGGAACTAGTTAGCACTGTTAACTTTGCAGTATTGATTTAGTTTTGAATGAATGGAAAATGTTTTTTTCTAAATTAAAATTTCAATTTCGGTCAATACAAACTTCATTTAAAGTTTTTGAAACCAGGCTCAGGTCCAGGCCAATGATAATATAAAAATTTAAAACTAAACGAAAGTAAAAAAGATATAACAAAAAGCTTAAGGAATGATTACAGTTTAAAAATCTCTACATTTCCGCTGGCTAGAGCGTCCAATTTCCCGTCCCGAGAAAAAGAATCCCGGGAATTCCCGGGATTTCCCGGAAAAAATATTTCCCGATTCCCGGGAAATTTGTAAATTTCCCGGGAATTCCTGAAATACAAGCGGAAGTATACATTTTCCTACCTTTTGGTACCAATGTTTAAAATTATACAAAAAATAATAATTAGAAAACCTGATTAATTTTATTCATTTCAATCTACTGTTCACATTGAACTAACCAGTTTTTCTGTAAATTTCATGTCAAAGTTTAAAGCAGATAATATTTATTTTTGAACTAAGAATATTTTTTGCTTACAGAAATTACGCTATTATGGAATGAATATTAACTATTTTATTTTTGACAACTTAATTAAAAGAATTTTTTGTTATATAATTTGAAAATAAGATATTTTCCTCTTCCGGCCAAGGTTAAATGTGAGATTTGTTCAACAATTTTGATTACTTTTACCAAATTGGATGAAAATTTAATTGATTTAAATACATTTTTCAAAAGGGGTTGAGAATTTTCAAAAGGGGTTTCCAGCGGGTCTAGCTCATTTCCCCGAATGACATTTCCCCGAATGCCATTTCCCCGAAAATCATTTCCCCTAATTGGCCACATCCCCGAATACCACTTCCCCTAATCAGCCACATCCCCGAATGCCATTTCCCCGAATATCATTTCCCCTAATCGGCTATATCCCCGAATGCCATTTCCCCTAATCGGCCATTTCCCCGATGTGACACTTACGCTAATTGCCGTTTATTTAAATTTAAATTTTCCCGAATTTTCATATTCCCTAATCTTTATTTTCGCTAAAGCCTTTTTCCATGACTAACAGTTATTTTCTCTTTCAATTTTACCGAACAAACAGCTTTTTCGGGTATTCTGTTGATTAAATGTTGTAAATTGGGTAGTAAAGCCCTTTGTCAATTTTTTTGAACAACGGTAAGGAACACGATTAAAAACCATTTCTGATGACGTTTTTTTATTTATGCAAAAAAAAAGTTATTAACAAGACAACATTTTTTCGATGGATCAACTATGGTCCCCTTGGAACGAGCTGTCAAGTAGGAGCATTTCTGCCAAGAAGGGCCGGGAAGTGAATTTTTGAAAATTGAATTAAAAATCCATGTTAAATCCTTTGCGGTCGTTAAAAGGGTCATTGTACTTTAAAAATAAGCTTTATCATTGTGAACACTAATATCAGCTTAATTTTAGGACCCAATTACAGTCCAGACTCGATTATCCGAAGCCTCGATTATCCGAAGTTTCGATTATCCGAAGTTCGATTATCCGAAGTGAAATTTTTCCGAGGCCTTCGGATAATCGAGTTGTTGTGTGTTCAAGAACCCAAAAATCGAACAAATAGGTTCAGGCTGGTACAAATTTTATTTAAAGTTTTTGTTGATTATACTTTTCGCCAAATCCAAAACTAGCAATGTGAATAAAATGATCAGTGTGAACGGGGTTCTGTACTACGAAAATCGCACGGTATGTTTTCTGAATCATAAAAAATAACAAAACTTCTATTACATTATTATTATGATATCTATAAGTAAAAAGTATTTGGTTCGAGAATATATAACAAAAAGTCTGTAACAATATTCATTGTATATGAATGAATAGTACCAAACCTTTCAACACTCTTTCCCCCCTAAAATGCTACGTCTGTTCTGAGTGAATCCAAAAAGAATGTTGATCATTCAAGGCCAATACGAACCTTTCAAGAAATATTATATGTGGTTTGATGTGATAAAAATTGCCATCATTTTTTTTCTTATAAAATGCTATTTCCCCGAACGCGGTCAAGCGGAAATGCCCGGTGCCCAGGAGCGCGCGCGCTCCGGGGCACCGGGCATTTCCGCTTGACCGCGTTCGGGGAAATGGCATTCAGGGAAATGACTATTCAGGGATATGACTAATCGGGTAAGTGGCATTCGGGATTGTGGCCTATTCGGGAAAATGACTTTCGGGGATGTGGACGATTAGGGGAAATGGGAAATTCGGGTAAATGGGATTCGGGGAAATGACTATTAGGGGAAGTGTCTTTTCGGGGAAGTGGCAATCTGGGAAATGTCCCTTCGGTAATATGGGTTTCGAGGAAATGTCATAGATTCGTTTCCAGCATCGTTTCAGACTGGTCACTAATCCGGAATTACTTGGAATTTGAGCAAGTAATTCTGTAATTCCGAATTTACTGAGTAATTCCAGAGTAATCCTGGTAATTCCTAATAATCCCAGTAATCCTGGTAATTCCATGATTCTTGTTTGTGAAAACATACTTCAGAAAAAAATAAAACAATAAAAAATATCTGTTAAAAAGATAATTTCGATAAACCTTTTATAATTCTATTTATTGCCTATTAATTTTATTTTATTGCCTATTAATTTTCATGTATGAAACCAAAGTTACAGCTAGTACGGGATCATTCGGATTTTGAGTAAGTAATTCAGTAATTCCAGAATTACTCCGCAATTCTGCAGTAATTCCTGTAATTCTGGAATTACCTAGTAATTCCGTAGTAATTCGAGTAATTCCATAGTTACTCAGTAATTCGTGTATTTCCCATTAATTCAAGTAACTACTAGTAATTCTTTAAAGGTACATCGGCAAAATGCATTTTGCTTTTCCTTGATGCTTTCTATGGTTGAAGAAGTACAGAGCGGATTCGAAATGTCCGCCAATTTGGATGCTCTCTAATTCAAATGTATTCGGATGAAAAACACTCAAACGTCAAAATCAGTTGTCAAACTGACGTTGATGTTTACCACATTATTCGATGATTTCCAAGTAGGGCGTCCAATTTTCCCGGGTTTTGAGTTTACCGGAAAACGGAAAAAATATATTTTTTATCCCGGGAAATTTTTGAAAACGTCATAAAATCTATGTTTTCTTTATATTAGTTATGTTTTTAAAATCAAACTATTAGCTCAATACTATTAAAATCAATCTAAACAGGGATAGCACTTTTAGATAGTTTTGAAGATTTTTTTTGTTCTTTGTTGTGCTTTGAATTTTAAATGCACTCAAACGCCAAAATCAGTTTTCAAAATGATGTTGATATTTACCCAATTGTTCGATGATTTCCAAGCAGGACGTCTAATTTTCCCAGGTTTTGAGTTTCCCGGAAAACGGGAAAAATATTCATTTATTTTTTGTTTTTGAAAAAGTCATAAAATCTATGTTTTCTTTATATTTGTTATGTTTTTCAAGCTTTAAATTTATAGAATTAGCTCAATATTATTGATATCAATCTAAACAAGGATAGCAGTTTTTAGATAGCTTAACATTCCAACGTCCAAGGCTCCAAAAAAGTTGGAACGGTAACTTCAACTCGCTGGTTCTCGGGCATAACTCAACCAATCAAGATGATTCTTCTTTCCAGTGATTTGTTAGATGTTTAGATGATTATAGAACTTTGCAGAACTTAATTCGATCAAATCTGAAATTTTTGCGATCAAAAACATCGTTCCAACTTTTTTTTTCGCGTGTAAAAAAACGCCAAAATTCCGCGGCGACAGTCGTTTTAAAAAAAGGTGGAACGATGTTTTTGATCGCAAAAATTACAGATTTGATCGAATTAAGTTTTGCAAAGTTCTATAATCATCTAAACATCTAACAAATCACTGGAAAGAAGAATCATCTTGATTGGTTGAGTTATTCCCGAGAACCAGCGAATTGAAGTTACCGTTCCAACTTTTTTGGAGCCTTGGGCGTCTGTGTGGACATGCGTTGGGCGTTCCAGTGTTAAACAAATTTTTGCTGTTCTCTGTTGTCCTTTGAATTTTATATGCACCACATTTCTAATTCAAATTAAATAAGTATCTTATAAACATTTATTTTTTATTTATTTCTATATGACATGAATAAAACAGCTTGAAAATTGGTTTAAGATGTCTACACCCAAAACTGGGCAGCAACGTCCGAGAGAACAATGGCCTCGAGTCGAGAGAATAGTGGTTCCATTCACGGACACAGAGAACACAGCTTGAGATGGGCGAAAGAATTATTCTCTCGAGGTTCATTTGCAAAAAAAGTTCATCCGTCAAACAAAAAACCAAAAGTGTCGACTACGGGAATCGAACCAGAGACCTTTGACAGACTAAGTTAAGTCATTCGTTAACTGCCTCGGCCACCACAGCTTGGTGACTAAGGAGTGGTCAGATATCGATGTATTACACTTGTTGGAGATTTATTGTATCAATTAACGAATGAACACTTTTGTTATGATGGGTGAGCTGGTAGAATTATTCTTTCGATTTTGGCTTTGAACTCTCAATAAATTTTGAGGAAACGGTTCCCTCGAGTCTGAATTTTGGGTGTAAAAACAAAATTTACAACAAATAAAATGGTACCAATTTATGTAAAATTTTAGAAAAGTTTAAACTTATTAATTGTAATACTAATGTAATTTCCAGGCCAAATTATGATTTTTGTTTAATTCCGGAAATTCCCCGTACAACATATAAAAATCCCGGGAATTTTGTGCCGGGAATTCCCGGGATGAACGTATTATTGCCAAGCACGTGGTTTTGTGCATTTGACAGCTGTCATTCGATCCAATTCTCAATATGCTGGAAGCTAGGCAGTAATTCCAAGTTATTTTTATAAATTTGAGCAATTCTGCGTGGTTTCTGGAAATCCCAAGTAATTCTGGGAAATCAAAGTAATTCATGACATATTGCCAGTAATCCTGGTAATTCCATTTAGACTGGTCAGTAATCCTTGATGCTGGAAACCCCTTGAAATTACAGTTTGAAGTTATAAATTTATGAAGCACGTAAGGGCGTAAGAGTGTTAAATATGATAAAATATTATTTAATTTCAACCACTTTTACACTGTAAAAATTATTTAATTTAAATAAAATCATTCCATAAATGAAACCATGAAAAATCGTTAAAAACAACTTCGTATAATATGAAATTAACTCAAAGAATGCAACCATACTTCAAAAACTCGCTTCATATATGGGTAATTCTCCGCCAACTCACACAGCAGTTGCCCCGACCCCTCTTCGATTTGCGTGAAACTTTGTCCTAAGGGGTAACTTTTGTTCCTGATCACGAATCCGAGGTTCGTTTTTTGATATCTCGTGACGGAGGGGCTGTATGACCCCTTTCATTTTTGAACATGCGAAAAAAGAGGTGTTTTTCAATAATTTGCAGCCTGAAACGGTGATGAGATAGAAATTTGGTGTCAAAGAGACTTTTTTGTAAAATTAGACGCCCAATTTGATGGCGTTCTTAGAATTCCGAAAAAAAGGTATTTTTCATCGAAAAAAACACTAAAAAAGTTTTAAAAATTCTCCCATTTTCCGTTACTCGACTGTAAAAAATTTTGGAACATGTAATTTTATGGGAAATTTTATGTACTTTTCGAATCTACATTGAGAAGGGTCATTTTTTCATTTAGAACAAAATTTTTCATTTTAAAATTTCGTGTTTTTTCTAACTTTGTAGGGGTATTTTAAAAAGTTGTAGAGCAGAAAATTACAAAAATTTTGATATATAAACATAAGGGGTTTGCTTATAAACATCACGAGTTATCACGATGTTACGAAAAAAAGTTTTGAAAAAGTTACTTTTTGCGTTTCTCTTTGTTTCGTCGTCCGTGTCTGTCGCGGGTGACGATGAACGGCCATGATCGTAGACGACCAACTTTTTCAAAACTTTTTTTTCGTAAAATCGCGATAACTCGTGATGTTTATAAGCAAACCCCTTATGTCTACATGTTAATTTTTTTGTAATTGTCTGCTTGTTGTAACTTTGTAGAACATTGTTACACTCTAAAAAGTAACCCTGCAAAGTAAGAAAAAACACGAAATTTTAAAATGAAATTTTTTGTACTAAATGAAAAAATGACCCGTACGGGTCAATGTTGATTCGAAAAGTACATAAAATTTCCCATAAAATGACATGTTCCAAAAAAAATTACAGTCAAGTAACGGAAAATGGGAGAATTTTTAAAACATTTTTAAGTGTATTTTTCGATGAAAAATACGTTTTTTCGGAATTCTGAGTACGCCATCAAATCGGGCGTCTAATTTTACATAAAAGTCCCTATGACACCAAATTTCTATCTCAGCATGTTCAAAAATGGAAGGGATCGTACCGCCCCTCCGTCACGAGATGTCAAAAAACGGGCCTCGGATTCGTGATCAGGGACAAAAGTTACCCCTTAGGACAAAGTTTCACGCAAATCGTAGAGGGGTCGGAGCAACTGCTGTTGCAGAGAATGACCCATATCTGTATGCCCAAATGCAAACTTATGGGAAATTGGACGAGCTTTTCGGTAAAAATATTTACGAGACTGAAAAATCAAGTCTGTCATATAGAAAAAAAAAATATTTTGATATTATGTGTACCCATTTCCATGTATTTTATGGTTGATGATTCTGAAAAAAAAATTGTTCATTAAAAATTTATCCTTCGTAAGCACGAAGCTTTTTGATGATCCAGTTTTCTAATTAAAATCACAATAGAAAAATTGTTGTGTAAAAATAAACCTATACTTTCTTAGATTAACCAACATATTGTTAAATTTGCCCGTGCAAATATTGTCCTGCAATAGTTGGTCCGCCTCTTCCTTCCACTGCCCCTCTCTTTCCTTCAAACATTATCATGAAGTCCTCTCGCATTAGAGGTCCTCGTTGCAAATGTCCTCGTCTTGTTCTTCATAATTACTCACCAATTGCACCTCCACAGTTGCAACAGTGTTCACTTTGATTTGCTACTTCAACATTAGCGAAATAGTGTAATTTTCACCTTTCACTTCCTTTCACTTTACTATTAACTACACAAACTTAACAAATCGCCGCTCTCGTTCGAATACTGATTTCAAATGACAGACGTAAGCAAATCCAAATTTATCTCTTAAACATTTAACCAAATGTTAATCATATTTAACTAAAAAAATCTTGATTTTTTCCAAAACCAAAGCTAACAGTCGAGCATGTTCATTCGAGTACGGGAAATCTGTTAGCTTTTTGCCTTTAGCATTTTCAACAAACAGGTTATTGAATTAATACTGAATTTTGGATATTTTAACTGAAAATTGGCAGTAACAAGTACTTTTTGATTAAAATATACGAAAGTAAAATCAACAATTTTGATTGTTAAAATTTCTGGGCACAGTCTCTCCGTGTATATAAATTTAAGAAATAATTTACAGTTGCAAGCTTAATTCACTAAATTCTCAACCAGAAATGTAACACAAAAGGCTTGAAGCATGATTACAGTTGAAAAATCTTTAGATTTTCACTTGCTTTTGAGAACTTAGTATTACTGTATAACGTCACTTTGCAACAGTAACAAAATCAATTAAAAAGCTCATTTCCAGTGAATTCACTCGGTGCAAATAATTATTTCACACCAAAAAAAAAAAACAGCAAACTTCCATCCCCTTGATGAATTCTCGCATAAATTCGAATTACTCTCCAACGGCGCCAGTGTTGCCTGTGGTGAAGCAAATTTGCAACTTTCCTTCCCCGAAAAAAAAGTAAAACAGTGACACTGCTCTCTAGCTGGTGTGGCGGTGTGTTACCACAACCGGTCGACTTTTCTAATTAGACCACAAATGACTGTTCAGCAGCACAGTTTTTCTCAGGGGGGAGAGTGTGAAAAAAGGCTGCCCAAACTCTCCAAACTGAGGGGAGAGTGGAAAAACCCGTAGGACCACCTCCCGCACCGGCAGGGTGCCGCCAGCTTGGCCAACACAAAACATTACCCGAAAAATTTGCCCGAAACCAGAAAGTTAAACTAACTGTGGGAAACACTGCTCGCTGGTATGCAATTGAACTAATTGAGCTAACTTTGGTTCCAGTGGTAATGATGTTCGGACGATAGTGGGGGAGGAGATGAGCCACAATGACTATTGTGAATAGTTGGATTTTACAGACTTGAAATTTGAAATGGCACTTGATTCCAAAGTGAAATTGTGTGTGGTGGTGAGAGTTATCATACTTTTTTTATTTTGCTGAATCCACCTGCTAACCTTATACAGATTTTTTTTTTATTCTCTGACTGATTTTCGTAAATTTTCGCAACCAAATCAGAAAATATCAATTTAAAATTAAAGCTTTATTTTGATTTTTTGTCCATAAAGTATCCCAAAATGCTTAAAGCATGACAAAAGTTTAAAAAAATAGCGTTAAATTATTTTTATTCGATCATCGATGTTTTGTTCAAAGTCTACTCTGGGTAATTCTGTACCAACTCTAACGAAATCGGGAAAAGTTGACCCAACCCATCCTCGATTTGCGTGAAACTTTGTCCTAAGTGGTACCTTTTGTCCCTGATTACGAATCCGAGGTTCGTTTTTGATATCTCGTGACCGCCCAGTGCAACCCCTTCAATGTTTGAACATGCGAAAAAGAGGAGTTTTTCAATAATTTGCAGCCTGAAACGGTGATGAGATAGAAATTTGGTGTCAAAGGGACTTTTATGTAAAATTGGACGCCTGATTTGACGGCTTACTCAAAATTCCGAAAAAGCTTATTTTTCATCGAAAAAAAAAACACTAAAAATGTTTTAAAAATTCTCCCATTTTCCTTTACTCCACTGTAAAAAATTTGGAACGTGTAATTTAAAGGAAAATTTACTGTACTTTTCGAATCTACATTATCCCAGAAGGGTTATTTTTGCATTTAGAACAACATTTTTCATTTTAAAATTTTGTGTTTTTTTAACTTTGCAGGGTTATTTTTAAAGTGTAAAAATGTTCTACAAAGTTTTAGAGCAGACAATTACAAAAATGTTGATATATAAACATAAGGGATTTGCCTGTAACCATCACGAGTTATCGCGAATTTGCTAAACAAAAGTTTTGGAAAAGTTACATTTTGCGTTTCTCTTTGTTTCGTCGTCCGTGTTCGTCGCGGGTGATCATGAATGGCTGTGTTCAAAGACGACCAACTCTTTCATAACTTTTTTTTCGTAAAATCGTGATAACTCGTAATGGTTACGAGCAAATCCCTTATGTTTATATATCAACATTTTTGCAATTTTCTGCTCTAAAACTTTGTAGAAAATTGTTACACTCGAAACAATAACCCTGCAAAGTTACAAAAAAACGAATTTTTAAAATGAAAAAAAATGTTTTAAATAAAATGTCGAGCGGCTTCGGCTGCCGATCCCTAAGTTGCTATGGGGCGCGGGTTCGATTCCCGCCTTATCCTCCTGGCCTTCTATCGGATGGGGAAGTAAAACGTCGATCCATTTGCGTAAAAGAGGTTTTGGGTGACTCACCACACATAACTTTCGGACGCCTAGAAATGAGCAGAAACTTGCAACAGAGACCACAAAAGACCCGGGGGTCGTTAAAGTGGATTGCTTTGCTTTGCTTTTTTTTTTGTTCTAAATGAAAAAATGACCCTTCTAGGTTAATGAAGATTCTAATAGTACATTAAATTTCCCTTATAATGACGTTTTCCAAAATTGTTTACAATTGAGTAACGGAAAATGGAAGAGTTTTAAAAAACAATGTTTTTTAATGAAACAATTTTTTTTTCGAAATTTTGAGTACGCCATAAATCGGGCGTCTAATTTTACATAAAAATCACTTTGACTCCAAATTTCCATCTCATCACCTTTTCAGGCTACAAATAATTGAAAAACTCGATTTAATCCCACCTGGGGTGAGATAGAGCCTTTCTTACTAAAGAATATAACAATGGTAGAACTTCTTTCAATTCATAACATCGACTTTGTTTATTTATAACGTCAGCACAAAAGAAAGTCTTATGATGAAAGCAAAGTATTATAAATGATATGTTTTCCAAAAGAAATAAAAAACGCAATTTTCACCAAAAGAATATTTTTAATCGTACATATTCTTAATCAAACAAGCGTGTATGACAAACGCGAGCATAGCAAGCTTCCCATGCGCCAGTGACAACGCACACCGCGGTTTTGGTTTTCTAGCTTCGGTACGAGCCCTTTTGTGTGTTGGTATTTTGGTTCATCGTACCAGCGCACCAAGCCAAGCAAAACCGAAGTACAAGTGAACCGCGTGTGCCGCACGGTGCAGGGAAGCTAGCCATTCAGCTTCTACGAAAGTGACAGAGTCAGAGATAGCTATTTTTACAACCACCACTACACACTCAATCGCGAGAACCTTAGGTAGAAAGCCATTGGCGTCGCCAGCATTGAAAACTTTGAAAACGATATAAACGATGAATAGCTTAGAAAGTTCCTATTGGAATCCAATGAACCCTGTTAAATAAACTTACAAATTCACGAAAAAATGAAGTCCACATTTAGGCGATTTTAGGAACACACGGAAAACAAATTGATTGTAGCCGGATGAATGTCCTATGTCACAAAAGTTTTTGCATAAACATTGGACAGTTATGCAAAAACGGACAGGGCAAAAGAAATCGAAAAGCTACGATATCTTACATGTTGTAGGAAAACATCGGTAGACAAGCTACTACAAAACGAGTATAAGTCGAGCCACAAAATATATGCGCCAGCATTCTCGCGCCAGTATTCGAAGCTCAACTTGTCGACTAAGAAAATCGATGCAGTGTGATTTTTAGGCGATTTTTCCGATTAAAATTGATGCTGAATCGTCTTATTTACGAACATGGAAATGACGTCCAGCCATAAAGTAGAACCTATACCGTTCTTTATTAAGAAAGGCAAAAAGTAAATCATACTAAAAATTGATCGGGATTGCCGATAGATGTCAAATTTGTTTCAGATGCTCACTCATGGTCTGTACTATGAATGTAGAAAGAAATTTCGGATAAAATTAGAAACGAAAAATGTTGGCGAAGGTCACCAGGTGGGCTTTTACCTTTTTTTAGGGATTTTTTTGCTTATGGTAGATTAATCAAACGGCTCTAACTCCCGAACCAAATTATGAATCTGGATGAAAATTTGGGAGGTTGTAGAGCTCGAAAAATGCAAGTTTTGAGATAAATAAAAGGTATGAAAATGAAAAAAATTGACCATATATTCATTTGAAAACTGTGTATTTTGTTGAAAAGCCTGGCCACATCCGAAAACAGATGGATATTTCGAAATTTGCGCGGCAACTCGCCCAGGTTCAGCACACTAGCTTTCATCTGCAATCAGAAGAATCGAAATCGGATATATGGGAGCTGAGAACGACGTGACGCAAAATTTTGCAAAATTTTACCACACACGAACATCACTCGACCTCCACGGAATTTATTTTCTCAAAATTCGAGGGTTTGAGATAAACGAGTTCTGTCAAGGTGAATCGATAGAGCATCGAAAATCGATGCAGTGTGATTTTTTTTGCGATTTTTCCGATTAAAATTGATGCTGAATCGTCTTATTTACGAAGATGGAAATGATGTCCAGCCATAAAGTAAAACCTTTACCTTTCTTAAGTAAGAAAGGCAAACATGTCTTTTTTCGTATGTTCAAAAATTTAAGGGGTCGTACCACCCCTCTGTCACGAGATATCATAAAACGAACCTCGGATTCGTGATCAGGGACAAAATTTACTCCTTAGAACAAAGTTTCACGCAAATCGAAATCGGGTCGGAGCAACTGCTGTGTGAGAAAAAGGAGTAATTTATGAATAGTTTAGAAAAATACTCGAAAAATTTCTATAAATCATTTTTGATCAAAAAGTTGAATTTGCAATTGAAATGTTGCATGAAGAATCTTCGAAGAGCCTCAATATAAAGCCGAGATAAAGCCTTAGAAAGAGAAAAATAAAAAAAATGTATTTAGAAGTATTTATTACCCAATTGACCCAATTTTGATATCTTGGAAACTATTGATCCGATTTTCAACGGCAAATTGAAACCTTTGAGAAATTATGATCTATTTGAAAATAAATAATTATCGAACTTAAAAATCACGATTAAGATTTCAAAGGGCAACATAATACGTCAACATAAACATAAATCCTGATTATTTCCTAAAAGTGAGAAAAAAATAGCGAGTGTTTATTTGATTAAGGATTGGAAATCGGTTCAATAGTTTGAAATGTCTCGCCAATTAAATGTTGTGGGCTGAACGGGCTAACACATAGAAAAACTTTTAATATTTTTTTTCGCACGGCTTATTTTTCAAAGACAGATCAGATATTAAAAGATCAAAAATTAAAAAGAATTAAATAGAAGAAAATTGTTGGGTATTTTCTCCACTTTTTGAAACTACTCTTTTAATATGTTTACATCATCATGTTTACAAGTTTACAGTCTTTTTTTTTAATTTTACTTCTAAATGGTTGGAACTTGATTCCGTGCACTTAATAGAAGTTTCACAGAAAGCTGATTTAAAAAATACTATTTTTTTAATAAAATTGTTGGTGGAAACTTACTTGCTTACTTCCTTTGATCACTCAATTTCAGTGGAAAACGCTTTTTATGAGCTGTAATTGAACGTCAAAGTGCTGATATGGCAACATTAGAGGCACGATGGAATTACATGCCCCTAATTTTACGCAACTAATAACGTGAGTATAATCTAGGATGTCCCAAAAAACTCTCCCTAAGACAGTATGGTGCTAAAATGCTTTAAACAAATGACAATTCTCTACGAAATCGGCCGATTCCGACCATTTTTTTTTGTGTTTCATGATTTGGCCTAAACTTTGTGGGGACCTTCAGGACCATCCATAAACCACGTGAACACTTTGGGGGGGGGGGGCATGTCGGTAGTCCACGATCCATAAAAAAAAGTTTTTTTTGTATGAACAATTGTCCACGAAGGGGAGGGGGGGGGGGTAAGATGTTCCCAAAAAAGTGTCCACGTGGTTTATGGATGGTCCCTTCTCTATAACGAAAGAACCATTTTTGACATTGGTTCACCTATACAAGGCTCTACATCAACAACATAATCTATCTATATCTTCTATCTATATATATAAAAAATTTCGATGGTTTTGTTCGAAAGCGAATCAGTTCAATACGGAGCGTCGGATCGAGGTGCTCTTTGTTGCGTTGGGTTCGCATAAGCCCAAGAAAGGTTTATACGCTAACTAATTGCCACTTTGGCCACTCTGGAACCGATTCCGGAGCATCGACAAATTGTATGGAGAAAGTTACGTTAAATCAAATTTCGAACACAGGAGGCTGAATGAGCAAACAAGCTATAGAGGAGAAAATCGTGACGTCAGAAATGAACTCAAATCATTCAAAGTTGATTTTGTGAGTGAATTCAACAGTTTGGCCTAGTTTGACAGCTACATTGTCCCCAGTTTTCTGTGGGAGAGAAAAGGAGGCGAATACTTTATGAAAAACACACCTGTCAAAATTCCTAGCCTCAAAATTTTGTCGCGAGTTGCTTTTCTCCTTTTATAGAGAAACAAAAAAAGATAAGACGAAGTTTGTCGGGGTAGACTCGTATTTTTATAAAAATCTACCCGCAACTCACAATCGCGTCATTGTTGTTATTGCATCATTTCAGGCGCCACTAAGACAACACATTGCTGGAAGAACGTAAAAGCCCCCGTTACACACACACACTAACACGACACAATGGCGCTCATAAAATGTGTAAATTATCATCTGTTATTACATCATTACGTTACTCATTTAATTAACGTCAACAGCGCGGGCCCGTCAAGCGCGTGTGTCACGCGCAGTGGTGTGCATAAAGGACGCCAAAATGCCGCTCCGACGGCACATTTCCGGGCCACGCGGTTCCACCTTCTCGAAGACCCCTATCAGTGTACGACGGCGCCTAACGTTAGACAACATGCACCGTACGTCACCAGCAGTAGCGCGGCTGAGCCTACTTTGATGGTGGTGGTGGCGACGACGTCTGGAGGCCAAAACATGACATTCTTGCGCTTATGGTGCATTCCACCAAACTTGCCACCATCTTGGCGGAGGTGGAGGCGTTTCTCTGGGGTGAATACGTCACTCTGGGGGCACGTCACCGCAACGCCGACGCCGCCTGCTGTCATAAGTTATTTGTGTGACATTCTACATGACACTTTGCACGTTAAAGTCACATCACGCGGTGATGCAACCCTGATGCTGGATTAGTGTTTGGGGTTGGGCTTGAAGGTGTGCGTGTATGAGTTTTTGTACGGCGAAACTTCATGACTTCAAACTATAAGTGTTCAACTATACAGTATTAAACTTTAATCTCAAGACCTATATACTGCCCATAATTGAAAATTCGGCTATTATGCCAAATTAAGTATTCCGAGAAAAACGCGTTTTAGTGTTTGTCACAAAATCTCCGTCAATGCAATTTCCCATAAGCGTGGCATATTAGTCGTTTGGTTTTTCGCATCGGCAGCCAAGTCTAAACACTATTTCAGTGAAATTCAAGTTCCAGGAGATGCGTTGGAACATCCTCTACCACCTGGTGCTAACATCTCGTTTTTGCCAAAAGTGGATATTAGCCGTTTTTTCAATGGTGGGCAGTATACTGAACTAGAACCGTTAGTAGAATGCGTGTCAAACTAGCGGGGTTCACCTGTACAGGAAAATTGAATTATAAAAGTGTTGTTATTTTAACGTGTCGCAAACTTTCCACACCAGTATTTGCGTTTGTTATCACAAACACACGACAATTTATTTCGGCATCAATTCAACACATTCTGCAGCAGGAAAATTAAATTATTTCGGTTGATTCATAATTTACACCCACCCAAAACAAAAATGCTAGCAAACATTCACAACCCTATAGTGCAAGCCTTTTAAGCTGGCGGCATATTTCCAAACAATGCAATATTGCGCGAATGCACTTTGCACCCGGATATTTCCGCCATATTTTGCAATGGATAATAACTCATCCGGAAAGGGTGGTTGGGGCGAGAAGAGAGTGTCATCATTGTCACCAGCTATGAAATGGTGGTCCAAATTGGGCTTGTTTGTTTGTTTTTTAACCACTCGCAAGAGGGGTGTTGTTTGAAATTTGATGCAATAATAGATATTTTTTCTCTTTTATTCGTGCATTAATCTATGGGTGGGGAAAGTGGAAAACTAAGTGGTGAACAAATTGCGATAGCCAGAGTAAATGTTTTCATAAGAAGTTATAAATTTTCGTCACTTTTCACTGTTAACGTGATAAAAAGTTGAATGTTTATGGGTTGTAGAGTGCTGTCCAAATTTAATAAGATTTTAATGTAATTAATGATATTGTGATTTTAAAATTTGAACTGTTCGCACGATACCCTACATTCAAAGGGACACGCATGGTGCTTGAATCGGGACCATCCGTAAACCACAGAGTTACTCTGTGCATAAACCAAGTGGACACTTTTTTACTGAAAATAGGTACATTCATGTTGATATCACTCAAATTTCTTATGAATATGCCTTGAGAGACTCTAACTAAATATATTTGACCAATATTTGACATCCAATAAAAAATTCTCGGACCAAATTTACCAGATTTCTAGCTTTCTTTGAATTACCCCAAAATCCAGGCTGGAAACCCCAATACAACAATTTGTCAAAAAGAATCAGTTTTGGCTCAATGTAAGCAGAGATATTCCCAATTTCCTGAAATTAATAGTGTATTTCTCCAAAATTTCTGAATTTAATATCTTCTCACATGATGGACAATGCCTACTGAGTTTAGATGAATGCTTTAGAATAATTTTCATGAATTTCGTCAAAACTTGAAAAAAATTTAATGCTTTAATAAAATATTATCATAAAAGCTTATTAATTGAAAAGTCTAAGTTATGCATTGTTAAATGCTCAAATTTGTTTCCGGGCAATGCGTTGTTGTATTTTCATGACAAGTTGTACAAAGAAAAGAATAATTTTCGGTTATACTGAGGTTTCCAGCTTGGATTTGTTTGCTTCTTTGCAGCTTTGTTTTCTTCCGAATTTGACTCGACTATTTTTCTCTCCTTCTTCTGCCATTGACAGTTGAGAAAAAGTGTTTGTTCAAAATGTGTTCGTGCAGGTCCTGGCAACTAAATTTGCAAACAAATTCCGGTTTCGAATGTAAGTATATGCATTTGTACAGTGAATTTACATAACAATATGTCATAATCGTTCTCATAATGATCGTCATAATGAACAGGGAAAAGTTCCAGACAAAGCACGGAAGCACGGAAACTGCCCGGAACCAGTGAAAACACCTTTATATTGATCTGCAGTAGTGATTGCTTGTGCTGGCCAAGAAAAAGTGTAATAAAGTGTTAAATAGATGTAAGATATAAAAAAACAAACCGGCATTGTTTTCCTACTAAAAAAAAAAAAAAAAAAACACACACACAAACCAACCCCATAAAAACAGGCCGACAGGCGCAAGACATAAAAATAGTAGTAAGATGTAGGACTACTGTAGGACGTACACTGTCAACCTCATTTTGAAATTTCGAAGCTCGACTGTCAAACGAAACTGTTTCAAAACAGCGCGATAGTGGTTCTATGGTAGAGCGATGGTATGACCACCATCTGACCGCGTCGAACAAGATGGTAGTCCTACAGTCTGTCCTACCCCGTTCTACATTTCTCACCGGGAAGGAGCGGTGAAAATATTTGCAATAGCCTAAACAAAACCCCATAAATTTATGCTTTTTTTTTAATTTTTGTGAATGTATTTTTTTCGGCAACTTAAAATATTCAAAGATTCTTGAAAATATCTGAAATAAATTGTTTTTAGACTCAAGTCGAAAATAGGCCCTATTAAAAAAAACAAAATATCTGAAAAAATCACAAATTACAGTGCCATTTATCATCATTTTTGTAAGGTACTTTTTGATTTCAAATCTAATTTTGCATTTTAAAATTATGTATTTTTTTTCGAGCGCTTCGTTCGAAATTAAAAAAAAATATTTCCGAAAAACAAACACTGTTAACAATTATAAAAAAAAAATAAAAATTGAAATTACCAGCCATGGTTTCAACATTTTAATGAGAAGTGTTTTAAAATTCATTCAAATGCATTGCACCAGTCCAGATGTTTTGCAATCATTAGTTTCACAAATTTCTAAGTACTGACGAATTGTTTTTTGGGCAAAAAAAAGTGCTGTACACCGGAATTTCATAAAAGTTTTAAATTTTTATAAACGATCTCTAACATGCTAAATAAATCAATGCAGAAAATGTATTTCAGACTGTTTTCAGTTGATTAGACTTCTATTTACATTAGACATTCTTCAAAATTGGTGTCTGTATTTTCTTGACAAAAAGTCTGTACGTGGTATGTACCATTCTCCATTTGGCCACATCCAAGGTTCCTGAATAACTTTATAAGTGCATACAAGTCTGATATATGAAACACTAATAAATAACTGTAATATTGATGACTACTTCGACGAAGACGAACTTTTTTTTGATGAATTTGACATGACTGTTCGAGAACCAAGCGAAAGATACACGTCAAAACACAAATTCGTCCAGTCCAGCTATTTTGCATTTTTTCTCTTTTCCTGTACTGCTCATCAGCATTTCACAAAAAAATCAAAATATGTTTAAAAGAGCCAAAACATACTGAATATGGTTATGAATACAGGAAAATGCAACTGTTTTCAGTTTATAAGACTACCATTTTCAATAAAACTTTAAGTTGTGGTGGAAAAAATTTTTTGCTCCCTGTTTTAAAAAAAATTGCAACGACGCAGTTATGAATGTGTCGATTCACAAAACCTATACCAAAACCATTGTTTACAGTGTATTTTTTTTTTTCTTTCTAAGAAGTCTTAAACAATACCTACAGATTTTTTGATATTTAAATAGCCTTTGTCTTCTCTAGCCTGAGGAAAAGAACATAGGGGGAGAGGGGGTAATATGCACCCCCTAAGGGAAAACTGTCATTTCTCAACCATTACAGCATTACTGTGGAAGAAATTTGTTCGATGTTCAAAAACAACTATCATTCTTCGTCATCCATGTGAAAAATATCTTTAAAAACCTCAAAATTGTTCGAAAATATAAAATTTCTTAAAACATTTTTGATTCATTTCAATCAAGCATGCGGGGCAATATGCGCCGAAACATTGGGGCAAAATGCACTACAACAACGGGGCAAAATGCACCACAACATGGGGCAAAATGCACCGGGTAAAAGCAGTTTTCACTAGTCACCACTAGATGACACCGCTGTTTTTACAAAGGAGCTTCACAGCGGTGCATTTTGCCCCGACCACGCTTTTTGCAGAAAATTTAATTAAAAATGCATTTTTTGATGTTTTTGGACTCATCTATCTACAGAATAATGAAGATTATGGCAAAAACTATATACCTCAACACTTACAATATCAATAAATAACACGACATTTTAAAGTTTTGCAAATTACTTAAGCTGTTTTTATACTACGATGCTCAAATTTTTCCAGCATGGTTTAGCAATGTTAAGCTTCCAATTTCTATGATTTTTTCCCGGAAAATTCTTCCAAATACCGAGAAAAGCAGAGGGTGCATTTTGCCCCGGGGGTGCATATTACCCCCTCTCCCCCTACAAAGTTTCAATACAACTAAAATCATTGTCTCAGAGAATTGCTGTAAAGAGATCAAGTCTCCCTACTTTGCATATCCTTATTGGACAAAGTTTAAAAAATGTAGTTTTCTTCTGATTTCGCATTTCTTAATGAAAACATTTATGTCCATAAAAATGATCACAAAAAAAATCGCTTCAATAATGTTCGTAATTTTTGCGTTTCTACCTCAAATTTATGGAATTGGCAAACAAATTGCAATTGATTAAAAGCAATCAATTTTTGAAAAGCTTTACAACCTGAATTGATTGTTATCATTGTGCTTCTCACCCAATTTGTCAGACACACTTTTGTTAAAATGTGCTGGCATAAAATGGACAGCCATACTGCTAATTGATTGAACGAATTGAGTATCCTCGCTTTAAATCCGAATGTTAATTTAATGGGCTGCCAACCGAAAACTGCTGGCTTGCCAAAGTGGTTACGGATATTATTTAACGATAAGGGCCCCCTCGATTGTTTGTGTTCGATTGAATGTGGCCCCCATGCTGATTGTGTGGTCTAACAAAAGTAATTTTTATGCCACCACAATGATTGCTTTGTGGTTTTGTGTAAAACAAATTGTTACGAGCCGAGTCATCAAAAGTGGAGTTCGTTGAAAGGTTGAAGTTTTATTGTTCAATTGAAAATTCGAGTGATTGTCATTTTTGTGGCAGTTGCAAACATTTCGGAATGAATCACTAATTAATTGCTTGACTGTAAACTTTATGAAGGCAATTTCTCTGGTAACGATGTATTTGATATTTTTTGTTTTAATTTCAATTTCATACAATTGAAAGGAATTTTGCAAAAGCGACAATAGTACAATTAAACATGCCTTTTAATTATTCCGGATGACGAAAATGCTTTGTGCTTAACATATTTTAGTTTGAATTATCCAGGAAACCGCATTAAATATCACAAACCCATTTCCGACGACAATGACTCAGCTCCCGAAACAGCTTGAAATTTAATTAAAGGTCACGCTTGAAATGCAACTCTCGGATGTGGTGATAATTTCCGATTTTATTTCCGACGCGAGGGATTCACTTTTCTGGCCCTCCACCACCGCCATGGTATGGTAACGACCGATCTAAATCCCAAAGTAATTCGCGAATTTTACCCCCTCCCCTTCACCACCTTCTCTACTGGTGCTCTCTGTGAAATGCTGCTGGGAGGTGGTTTGGGGTGAAAACAATTCTGAAAACTGGTTTTTGTTAAATATATTTTGTTTTTCAAAAGTTAAAAAAAGCTTTCTAAAATCAAATCTAAAATCAAAATCAAAATCAAAATCAAAATCAAAATCAAAATCAAATCAAAATCAAAATCAAAATCAAAATCAAAATCAAAATCAAAATCAAAATCAAAATCAAAATCAAAATCAAAATCAAAATCAAAATCAAAATCAAAATCAAAATCAAAATCAAAATCAAAATCAAAATCAAAATCAAAATCAAAATCAAAATCAAAATCAAAATCAAAATCAAAATCAAAATCAAAATCAAAATCATGAACATGAACATGAACATGAACATGAACATGAACATGAACATGAACATGAACATGAACATGAACATGAACATGAACATGAACATGAACATGAACATGAACATGAACATGAACATGAACATGAACATGAACATGAACATGAACATGAACATGAACATGAACATGAACATGAACATGAACATGAACATGAACATGAACATGAACATGAACATGAACATGAACATGAACATGAACATGAACATGAACATGAACATGAACATGAACATGAACATGAACATGAACATGAACATGAACATGAACATGAACATGAACATGAACATGAACATTAACATGAACATGAACATGAACATGAACATGAACATGAACATGAACATGAACATGAACATGAACATGAACATGAACATGAACATGAACATGAACATGAACATGAACATGAACATGAACATGAACATGAACATGAACATGAACATGAACATGAACATGAACATGAACATGAACATGAACATGAACATGAACATGAACATGAACATGAACATGAACATGAACATGAACATGAACATGAACATGAACATGAACATGAACATGAACATGAACATGAACATGAACATGAACATGAACATGAACATGAACATGAACATGAACATGAACATGAACATGAACATGAACATGAACATGAACATGAACATGAACATGAACATGAACATGAACATGAACATGAACATGAACATGAACATGAACATGGAAAAATTCTAACTAAATCGTAGTTTTTAAATGAGTTTCTTTTAAATTTTTGCTCTAATCTAACCCCAATCTCCCCCCTTCCCCGGTATCATTTACCCTTGGCCCAGTGGGGTAATGCTAGTCGAGCCGAGAGCGCAGCAGAAAAAAAATATCGCAAACCGAAGCGATAAAGCGGTCGTAAATTCCATTACCATTAATTTTAATATTTTATTCGAGCTGTGAGACGTTGCTTTTCGAGCAGCATCCAATCGAATGAGGCGTTCGCGCGCGTGGTGGCAGCACGATGATGCTTCCTAAGAGTCTTTTTTGTTCTCCTTTTTAAGGGGCAGCAGCCGGGGCGCAACAGTCTCTTGCGAGGAAAATAATGGACGAGCTAAATGGGAGTGGGGGGAAAGGATCTGGATTACAACGGAATCGCGCGGATATGATTATCCTTGCGGCCTCTTGCACCAGCCAGCGTTTTGCGTTAAAACTGAGAAATGATGAAGCTTTTGAAATATGGGTTTAATACAGTTAAAAAATATTATAGATCTTGCTCGGTTTGAGACTCCGCAATGAAATTTGAATCAATTGGTTGGTGTCTTTGCTAAAACAAGGTTTAATCGCTTCAAACTTCGAAGTTTCAAACCAAGCTGAAACTTTTTCAGGTTTTAAAGAAAATTTGTTTAAGAAACCTGGCCATTAGGTTGCTTTTAAAATCATAATCTACCATCAGCTTGAAACAGTAACTCTTTTACTACCGCAAGTAGTGACTTTGTTTAGCATGCCCACGGTGTGGTGGCGTCATGGTGCCGGTGAAAGTAGATCCAGACCTACACACACATAATGGTAAATGGAGAATGCACTCTGAATTAGTGCATAATACCGTGGTTGGAGCCGGGTGAAACCCACGCGCTCTGGAAAATTATTACTGCAAAGTAGAGTGAAGTGCAATGTAAAGTGATCTGGCGCACGATTACAATGTAGAGCTGTTTCCGTGGAGGTTATCGGTTTGATGGAAAAAAGAAATGGTGAGCGATAATTAATGAAAATGCACCGCTTGATGGACTAATCTGGTGCAATTATCTCCGAGATAGCAATTTGCTCAATAAGCTCAAGTTACATTTTTATTACTGTTTATATCATCAAGTATACACATCGATTCAGAATCGATGTCAAAGCAAATGTCTGTAGGGTTGTGTGTTGGCATGATTTTTGCTCACACGGGTATCGGATTTTGTCCGGACTTTTTTTGGGTTAAATCTGATTTGGGGTTCCAAATGTCCTTATTAAACATTGTTAAGTTTGATAAAGTCGAATGCATCAAAGGGTGAAAAATGAAAAAGCTTCTCAGGAAGTTTCAGCCAAATCAAACTACTCGAATATAATCCAATCCATCCTTAGCGCAGCCGATCTCTCGAAGGGATCCTGGAGAGTGCCTTAGGTTAGATTACGCCTAGCACTCTTCTTATCATTTATTAACATCTTCGCCATTGCATCGAAATGCATTGAAACATCACATACGTTAAATCAGGCCAACTGCGTAAAGTTAACCGCAAAGATGATTCGTCGAAGTGGGTTGAGTTTGAGCACGGAGTGTTCGAACAACAACACAATTCTGAATCGACAGGGGAGGAAGCAAAGAGAAAATGACTTCGATTGATGTATGACAAAAGGTCGAAAGACAAAAGGTTGAATGCCAAAAGGTCAAATGCCAAAAAGTCGAATGGACAAATTGTCGAATGGACTAAAGGTCGAAAAGACAAATGGTCGAAAGGACAAAAGGTCGAATTAAAAAAAACGTTTGATGTGAGTCTAAATTGATAAACAGCTATTATAGAAAAAAAATTTGGACTGTTTGCATTAATTTCACTACTATTTTCTTGAAAATTCAGAGGTCTTCTGAATAAAAACTTGCCCCCGGATTGTTGGAAACTTTTGAAATAGAAGGGCGAGGGGCTTTATCTTTTAAAATATAAATAAATACGATCGATTTTTTTTATATATACCGTCAGTGGGGGTGACATTGGGTCTGGGAGGTGAGATTGAGTCAAAGTATTTTTTTTAACGGATTTTACCATTTCTCAGGTACTTCTCAATGAAACTAAATTCTTTTTAAAGGGTTTTGCAAGAGACACCTTAAGATGACTTTGCTGAAAAAATCTCGTTCCTAGAACAAATCCTGTCATTTTAGCAGCTGTCTAAATTTGAGGTACGTTTTTGGCTAAAAATGACCTCTCAAAAAATCAACTTTTTAAATTTTTTGTTGGAATTGATGAAAAAGTACCCAGATGTTTGAAAATCTCTACTTCAAACATTTTAGCATTTTAATACGATTCCCTCGAACAAGAAACACTGTTGGATGACTTGTTTTTACTATATCTTTGTATTTGAGCATCATTTTAGTTTCATTTGACCCAATGTCACCCCCTCTAAGGGGTGAGATTGGGTCAATTTTCAAACGATTGCCATCTAAGGTAGAGTCCATCAAATTACAGCATATTTTAGGAAAATGTTAGTAAACTATCTAAGAACAATTCTACGATAAAAGATTTTCGATGTTATTAAAATTGTTTTGTAATTACGAGAGGTGTATCGTTTTTTGATCCATAGTCACCCCCACTGACGGTACAGCTATATTTATGGAATCAGTTTTTTTTAAGAATCTAATTTGACCATGAAGGATAGATTGAATAAGGATAGAAGACTTGCAACAATTTTTAAAAAGCAAAACTTTTTCTTGTTTCGGAACTGTTTACATTTGAAAGAATTGAAAAATCGCTAAAGTATTCCTACTTTTTTTTATGAATAAAATAAAAACTAACGAAATATATTTTAAAAAGTATTAAAAAAACAGCTAAAATTTGAAAAATAATCAAAATTCACAAAAACATTACGACAAACTAGAATTAGTTGATTTAAAATAAAATAAGGCCGTTGCAAATTGGTTCGAAAAATCAGGGGGCAAATTTTTTTCCAATAAGCTAAATAACTAAAGCAAATAGAAGTCTAACCAACTAAAAACAATCAGAAATGCATTTTCCTGCATTTTAAATCATATTTAGCATGTCTGGGATCGATCAAAAATATTTTCATTTTTGTAGAATTCCAATGTACAGCACCGCAAAAAGTTTGCTTTTTTTTTTCGGCGAAAATAATCTCAGGGGAAATTCTCGTATGTTTGGCAGGTTAAGCACTCGCTCCTATCTACATTCAATTTGCTGATTTTCACTATTTAAACAACTAATTTTGCAAAAAAATTGATTGAAAATTGATTGCTCACTTCCAATTGAGCTATTTATCACTCGATTTCAGTTGAAAACGCTTTAAATGAGCTGTAATTGAAAATCAAAGTGCTGATATGGCAACATTAGAGGCACGCTGGAATTAGATGCTATTCCCCTATTTTGAAAACTAATGATTGCAAAACAACTGTGCAGGTAAAAATGCACTTTAAACAACTTTTTTCATTCAAATGTTGCAAATAGCTTGTTATTTCCATTTATATATTTTTTAATTTTAATCTTTAATTAATCTTCAAAGAACTAGGATTTAACCATCAACTTTTTGGTTATTGATTCGACACGCAGCCACCGTGCCATGGACGATTAATGAATATTTTCGAAAACAATAATATCTTTTTTTTAATCAAGACTAACATTTCAAATGGGCATAATATTGAGTGTTTGGCCATGTTGAAATGTAAGTCTTGATTTAAAAAAAAATATTATTGTTTTCGAAAAGATCGGAAAATTTTACGAGTGTTTCATATTTAACATTGAAAATCGGACCATAGGTTGCTGAGATATAGACATTAGAAAATGGTGGGTTTTTTAAGTGAGACTTAGAAAACATCAATTTTCCTGAATCTAATTCTTTGCATGGCAATATCTCAGCAACTAAGGGTCATATCAACAAAGTTCAGATCAAGCAAAATATAGAGAATCTTCAAAAATATTTCTTTCAAATGTGGGCAAACATGGGCACTAATTTTTATAAATGAATAACTGCGACTATTTTCAAAAAAGTTAACTAAAAATGGCTATAACTTGAAAACGGTGCACTTTATCAAAATTTCATTAAAGTTCTTTTTGATTGCAAATTCGATTTAACATTGTTGAAAAAGTTGAAAAATTTTTGCGACCAATATTTCGATTTTTTGAAAAAAATAGTATTGATTCAGAAATTCATAACTCGGTCAAAGATTTTTTGCACAATCTGAAAATTTCTGAAAAGTTGGCATTTGCAAAACATATAAAAAAATTATGTTTTTTTTGCAAATCAAGTTTTAGTGACAAAAAAGTGAAATAAAAAATCAACAATTTTTTTTTCACTGTGTATCATTTTTTTCAGTGAAGTCCTTATCCAGACCAACAACTTTGCCGATGACACCAAATCGATCAAAAAATTCCTTCAAAAGAAACAGATTTTTGAATTTTCATATATCATTTTTGTATGGACAGCTGCCAAATTTGTATGGAAAATTATATGGACAAACTAATGATGCAAAATTGCTTCTTTGGGCATTCCGAAGGCACCAAAAAAGTTTCAGCTGGATTAAAATTACAAAAAATAAAGTTAATAAAAATCGATCGATTTCGTAGAGAATTGCTATTGATTGGAAAACTGGCATCATATTTTTTTCATTTATTCTGAAGCTTTGAAAAAACAGTTTCACTTAAAATTTAAAAAAAAAATCACGGGAAACCAAGTAGAAGAAAATCCAAAACCATGTTACTCTAGTCAACGTTGTACACATTTTTCCCGAAAATTTCATTTAAAATAAATTGAATCACAAATCACGAATTTTAAGTAAATTAAAATAATATTTTACCGTTTTTTCCACCCTCATCTCTAGAATTTAATTAGACCTTATGACTTGGTTTAAAAAATCGATTGTTAATTTTATAGTTTTTATTATTCGTAAAGCATTACAAATCACTTTATCGGATTGCTTCTTTCTTTCAAGTCAAAAATAACGATAATACATTTCCCCAGTGATGTCATTAGTGATAGTCAAAACTCATGGCGTGTAAACAAAGCTAATTTCTTCACCACGAATTGAAAAGCACTTTCAGCATATCCAAACAAGAGCTGTTGAACCGATGACGACGACGACGAAGGCTAATTCGAAACCCAAGTCATGACTTTCGCAGTTCAACGTCTCCAACGCACAGGTTGCGCCATTATTTTCACAGCATTGCTCCGTGTTTCCTTGGAATTCTGTTTAAGTGTGTGTGTGCGTCGGTCGCCATGTTTAATTTATAAACGTGCCACGTTTGCTTCTTTGCATGATAAATCTTTCTTGAAGTTGGGTGCCGGCGAATTTCGAGGAACTGATTTTTACTCGCCCCTTACCCGAGAAATAAAACGATGGCGGTGGAAAATTTATTGCCAATTTATACCGTGGGATTTGCATAGCGAGCTAAAAGTTAAGGTTAATCCTGTTAAATCCAGACTCTATCTTAAATGTTTCGCTTTACAAAAAAAATGCTTTTTATTCAACAAAATCCAAATATTCAAGTATTCATTTAGCAATGAGCGTAAACTCAACCTTAAATCATCTTAAATCTTAGCCTCGCTTCTTCAAAGCAACTCCGCCAACGGCTTGAATTCCCCGTTCTGGGAATTGGCAGCCCGTCTTCAGCGCCAAAGCAAGGTGTTCCAGATCAAAGCAATTCCCGGTGAGCCGGAGCAAAGGCACGGTGAAGGCTTCTGGATTCTGCTCTCCGGGAGGCTGCAAATGAACGCGAGCTTTTCCGAATCGATGAGTCCGTTTAGGGCGGTTATGTTTCTTGATCAAATTTCGGGAAAACGAACGCCATTTCACGGTCGTTAGAGGTTAGAGGGTGAAGGAGAATGTTCTTCTATTCGGTAGGGATAACGGATACATTTTGGGAAGAATCGGCTTATTCAATTATGATGTCCATTCGCAAATTAAGTCCTAATTGACGAATTCCTTTGGGAAATGATAGGGATTTATACGAACTGGAAACATTAACTTAGCTTTCGGAACCAGATACCGTAATTCGTTTTTGTCGTTTGTTTCTGTCTTTTATGTCTTTTTTGTCATTTTTATGATTTTTATCGTTTTTATCGTATAAACGTCTTTGTCATTTTTGTCATTTATGTCGTTTTTATCGTTTTAATCGTTTTAATCGTTTTTATCCTTTTATCGTTTTTATCGTTTTTATCGTTTTTATCGTTTTTAATCTTTTTTAATCGTTTTTTGTCGTTTTTGTCGTTTTTGTCGTTTTTGTTGTTTTTTGTCGTTTTTGTCGTTTTGTCGTTTTTGTCGTTTTTGTCGTTTTTGTCGTTTTTGTCGTTTTTGTCGGTTTTGTCATTTTTGTCGTTTTGGTCGTTTTTGTCGTTTTTGTCGTTTTTGTCGTTTTTGTCGTTTTTTTTTGTTTTTGTCGTTTTTGTCGTTTTTGTCGTTTTTGTCGTTTTTGTCGTTTTTGTCGTTTTTGTCATTTTTGTCGTTTTTGTCTTTTTTGTCGTTTTTGTCGTTTTTGTCGTTTTTGTCGTTTTTGTCGTTTTTGTCGTTTTTTGTCATTTTTGTCATTTTTGTCGTTTCTGTCGTTTTTGTCGTTTTTGTCGTTTTTGTCGTTTTTGTCGTTTTTGTCGTTTTTGTCGTTTTTTGTCGTTTTTGTCGTTTTTGTCGTTTTTGTCGTTTTTGTCGTTTTTGTCGTTTTTGTCTTTTTTGTCCTTTTTGTCGTTTTTGTCGTTTTTGTCGTTTTTGTCGTTTTTGTCGTTTTTGTCGTTTTTTCGTTTTTGTCGCTTTTGTCGCTTTTGTCGTTTTTGTCGTTTTTGTCATTTTTGTCGTTTTTGTCGTATTTGTCGTTTTTGTCGTTTTTGTCGTTTTTGTCGTTTTTGTCATTTTTGTCGTTTTTGTCGTTTTTATCGTTTTTGTCGTTTTAGTCGTTTTTTGTCGTTTTTGTCGTTTTTGTCGTTTTTGTCGTTTTTGTCGTTTTTGTCGTTTTTGTCGTTTTTGTCTTTTTTGTCCTTTTTGTCGTTTTTGTCGTTTTTGTCGTTTTTGTCGTTTTTGTCGTTTTTGTCGTTTTTTCGTTTTTGTCGCTTTTGTCATTTTTGTCGTTTTTGTCTTTTTTGTCGTTTTTGTCGTTTTTGTCGTTTTTGTCGTTTTTGTCGTTTTTGTCGTTTTTGTCGTTTTTTGTCGTTTTTGTCGTTTTTGTCGTTTTTGTCGTTTTTGTCGTTTTTTTTTGTTTTTGTCGTTTTTGTCGTTTTTGTCGTTTTTGTCGTTTTTGTCGTTTTTGTCGTTTTTGTCATTTTTGTCGTTTTTGTCTTTTTTGTCGTTTTTGTCGTTTTTGTCGTTTTTGTCGTTTTTGTCGTTTTTGTCGTTTTTTGTCATTTTTGTCATTTTTGTCGTTTCTGTCGTTTTTGTCGTTTTTGTCGTTTTTGTCGTTTTTGTCGTTTTTGTCGTTTTTGTCGTTTTTTGTCGTTTTTGTCGTTTTTGTCGTTTTTGTCGTTTTTGTCGTTTTTGTCGTTTTTGTCTTTTTTGTCCTTTTTGTCGTTTTTGTCGTTTTTGTCGTTTTTGTCGTTTTTGTCGTTTTTGTCGTTTTTTCGTTTTTGTCGCTTTTGTCATTTTTGTCGTTTTTGTCTTTTTTGTCGTTTTTGTCGTTTTTGTCGTTTTTGTCGTTTTTGTCGTTTTTGTCGTTTTTGTCGTTTTTTGTCGTTTTTGTCGTTTTTGTCGTTTTTGTCGTTTTTGTCGTTTTTGTCGTTTTTGTCTTTTTTGTCCTTTTTGTCGTTTTTGTCGTTTTTGTCGTTTTTGTCGTTTTTGTCGTTTTTGTCGTTTTTTCGTTTTTGTCGCTTTTGTCGCTTTTGTCGTTTTTGTCGTTTTTGTCATTTTTGTCGTTTTTGTCGTATTTGTCGTTTTTGTCGTTTTTGTCGTTTTTGTCGTTTTTGTCATTTTTGTCGTTTTTGTCGTTTTTATCGTTTTTGTCGTTTTAGTCGTTTTTTGTCATTTTTTGTCGTTTTTGTCGTTTTTGTCGTTTTTGTCTTTGCTGATGCTTTTATCGTTTTCTTTTTTTTTTGTCATTTTTGTCTTTTCGTCATTTTTCCTGTTTTTCTTTCTTGATACTTTCAACGTTTTTTTTTAATTTGTAATTTTTGTCTTTTTGTCATTTGTGTCTTTTTTTTGCTGTTGTTTTGTTGTTTTGTTGTTTTGTTGTTTTGTTGTTTTGTTGTTTTGTTGTTTTGTTGTTTTGTGGTTTTGTTGTTTTGTTGTTTTGTTGTTTTGTTGTTTTGTTGTTTTATTGTTTTGTTGTTTTGTTGTTTTGTTGTTTTGTTGTTTTGTTGTTTTGTTGTTTTGTTGTTTTGTTGTTTTGTTGTTTTGTTGTTTTGTTGTTTTGTTGTTTTGTTGTTTTGTTGTTTTGTTGTTTTGTTGTTTTGTTGTTTTGTTGTTTTGTTGTTTTGTTGTTTTGTTGTTTTGTTGTTTTGTTGTTGTTTTGTTGTTTTGTTGTTTTGTTGTTTTGTTGTTTTGTTGTTTTGTTGTTTTGTTGTTTTGTTGTTTTGTTGTTTTGTTGTTTTGTTGTTTTGTTGTTTTGTTGTTTTGTTGTTTTGTTGTTTTGTTGTTTTGTTGTTTTGTTGTTTTGTTGTTTTGTTGTTTTGTTGTTTTGTTGTTGTTTTGTTGTTTTGTTGTTTTGTTGTTTTGTTGTTTTGTTGTTTTGTTGTTTTGTTGTTTTGTTGTTTTGTTGTTTTGTGGTTTTGTTGTTTTGTTGTTTTGTTGTTTTGTTGTTTTGTTGTTTTGTTGTTTTGTTGTTTTGTTGTTTTGTTGTTTTGTTGTTTTGTTGTTTTGTTGTTTTGTTGTTTTGTTGTTTTGTTGTTTTGTTGTTTTGTTGTTTTGTTGTTTTGTTGTTTTGTTGTTTTGTTGTTTTGTTGTTTTGTTGTTTTGTTGTTTTGTTGTTTTGTTGTTTTGTTGTTTTGTTGTTTTGTTGTTTTGTTGTTTTGTTGTTTTGTTGTTTTGTTGTTTTGTTGTTTTGTTGTTTTGTTGTTTTGTTGTTTTGTTGTTTTGTTGTTTTGTTGTTTTGTTGTTTTGTTGTTTTGTTGTTTTGTTGTTTTGTTGTTTTGTTGTTTTGTTGTTTTGTTGTTTTGTTGTTTTGTTGTTTTGTTGTTTTGTTGTTTTGTTGTTTTGTTGTTTTGTTGTTTTGTTGTTTTGTTGTTTTGTTGTTTTGTTGTTTTGTTGTTTTGTTGTTTTGTTGTTTTGTTGTTTTGTTGTTTTGTTGTTTTGTTGTTTTGTTGTTTTGTTGTTTTGTTGTTTTGTTGTTTTGTTGTTTTGTTGTTTTGTTGTTTTGTTGTTTTGTTGTTTTGTTGTTTTGTTGTTTTGTTGTTTTGTTGTTTTGTTGTTTTGTTGTTTTGTTGTTTTGTTGTTTTGTTGTTTTGTTGTTTTGTTGTTTTGTTGTTTTGTTGTTTTGTTGTTTTGTTGTTTTGTTGTTTTGTTGTTTTGTTGTTTTGTTGTTTTGTTGTTTTGTTGTTTTGTTGTTTTGTTGTTTTGTTGTTTTGTTGTTTTGTTGTTTTGTTGTTTTGTTGTTTTGTTGTTTTGTTGTTTTGTTGTTTTGTTGTTTTGTTGTTTTGTTGTTTTGTTGTTTTGTTGTTTTGTTGTTTTGTTGTTTTGTTGTTTGTTGTTTTGTTGTTTTGTTGTTTTGTTGTTTTGTTGTTTTGTTGTTTTGTTGTTTTGTTGTTTTGTTGTTTTGTTGTTTTGTTGTTTTGTTGTTTTGTTGTTTTGTTGTTTTGTTGTTTTGTTGTTTTGTTGTTTTGTTGTTTTGTTGTTTTGTTGTTTTGTTGTTTTGTTGTTTTGTTGTTTTGTTGTTTTGTTGTTTTGTTGTTTTGTTGTTTTGTTGTTTTGTTGTTTTGTTGTTTTGTTGTTTTGTTGTTTTGTTGTTTTGTTGTTTTGTTGTTTTGTTGTTTTGTTGTTTTGTTGTTTTGATCCTTTAATTTTCACTATCACCCTGTTGGGTTACTGGATCAATGTTCAGAAAGCATACTCTACAGGCTAGGATAGATACCTTATTCACTTTGTTTACGTTCTCATCCTCGGCTCCACTCCCAAAACAAACACAGCCTGGATTGCCTGCGCTCTTAGATATTTGCTTCTATGATGGTAAGTGCTCCAACGTCAGTTCTAATTTAGGCTTTCGCCAGAAAAGCACCCTCTCTTTGCTAAAACTTCAATTAACCCAAGCCACATCATTCTCCACCCTAAGGATTGTTTTTCTCGACGCCGCCAGCAGACGTCGTCTTCGATTTCAATGTCAATGTTTTGCCTGCTCGTTATCCAAATAAAACTTTCCGATTGGCTGAATCCCCAACGGAAATTATCCTTTGAACGCAAGCCATCCGGTACTTAATTGGTTAAAGGGGATGATTCATTAGATTCGTGGAAGCGCGCTTTGAAAAAGCTCAATCAATGACGACTCATTTTTAGAATTCCTTTCGATTCTACAGAAAGCTAGCACAATAAAAAAAAAACGATCATTATCGCAATCAAGCATTTCGGTAGGGGAAAGTCACCTATTTTTATCGCAAGTTTCAAATATCTCGAAAACAGACTTGATTGCTAAACCTGCTGAAAATTGGTTCTTTTCAACTTGGTAACAAAAAAAACCGCTCTCACAAAGGACGCGTCCCGAATTGCACAGCTGATGGCGCTCACAATGGGGAGCCCCCACGTGTGGTCGATTGTTAGGAAATTTCCTCCAATTTTGATGCTTTTGGTGAGCCACGCAGCTGTGGTCAGCTTCGGGCTCGGTTGGCTTTGTCAATTGTGGACAGCACACGTGCTTTGTCCCTGTTCAAGACTCCTTCCCGGTAGTTGCCTTTTTGGCCGGGGTTTCCAGGAACTAGAAAGAAAAATAGCTCGGAAGAGCAAGCTTTAAACAAATCTCTGAGAAGTTGTTTATTTATATGAAACATTTTGATTAAATTAATGTTTACATTCATTTCAATTTTTTTACATTTTTTGTGAATTTCAATTTCTGTAATCAAGCTCATCTAATTGGTATGTTTAAATAAATTTATCTTTCTAATTCTAGCTTTATTAGCATTACTATAAACAAATCCTTTCGAGTTTTGAACTTCTTAATACGAGCTCCTAGACCCACCTTCATGTATACATATCGACTCAGAATCAAAAACTGAACAAATGTCTGTGTGTGTGTTTGGATGTGGATGTGTGCACCAAAATATTCTCACTCAATTATCTCAGCACTGGCTGAACCGATTTGGTCTCTTGCGATCCGTCGTGGGGTCCCATAAGTCCCTATTGAAAACTATGAAGTTTAATAAAGTATTTCAAAAGTTATGCTAAAAAAACCATTTTGAAGAAAGCCCGGAAGATCGTAAAAAGGGTGGTTTTCGTAAGAAACCCTGTCATGTTACACATTTTTAGATAGGTATTTGAAAGACCTTTCCAACGAGCGCAAAACATTGAAGATCTGATAACCCAATCAAAGGTTATTAGCACTTCAGTGTTATTTATGCACTTATTATGGAGGCCGGATCTCAGATATTACGATGAAAATGATGTCCGGGTCCATCATGCGACCCGCCGATAGTTAGATAATTGAAAGACCTTTCAAATTTGCCTAAAACGAAGATCTGATAACCCAATCATTTGTAGGTTGAACATTTTTATTTTACCCTAAACAAAACTGTGTTATTGTGAGGAAGGCATCAACACCCTACGGTGGATGAAGAAACGTTTTTTATAATGTTTGTCGCCACCCTTTCAAAAAATAAATTGCATGATAATAATTTGAATACCTTTAAAACGTACTTCAAATTTAATTACTTAAATAAACTACATGAAAATCAGTCCCACTTCAACCCCGTTGATGAACATTTTTTATCAGGATTTAAACTTTGATTTTAGTATCGGTATTAAAATATCCTTGTTCATTTTCTTTATTGATTTACATATTTTAGATTGAAAAAAACATTGTCTATGCATTCATTATGTCAAATAAAACATTTCTCATCATATTCTTATCCAATCAAACTCCTTACAATTTTGCCATAAAAATAACGTAGAGCAATTCTCTGAGATTTCGGTCATTCGATTTTTTTTTTTGTATTTTTTAAACCGGCTGAAACTTTTTTGGTGCCTGCGGTATGCCCAAAGAAGCCATTTTGCATCATAAGTTCGTTCATATAATTTTCCATACAAAGTTTGCAGCTGTCCATACAAAAATGATATGTGAAAATTCAAAAATCTGTATCTTTTGAAGGATTTTTTTGATCGATTGGGTGTCTTCGGCAAATTTGTAGGTATGGATATGGACTACACTGAAAAAAAAATGATACACGGTTAAAAAAAATTGGTGATTTTTAATTTCATTTTTTGTCACTAAAACTTGATTTGCAAAAAAAACACAATTTTTTTTTTATATGTTTTAGAGGACATTTTTCGATGTAAAATCGAATTTGCAATCAAAAAGTACTTTAGTGAAATTTTGATGAAGTGCACCGTTTTCAAGTTAGGCCGTTACAAATATTTTTCAAAGTTTATATCGCCCCCCCCCCTTCCTTCAAAATTGGGTCGAAAAATCAGGGGGCAAAAAAAAAACTTCAAAATTTCCATGGAAAAATAAGTCTAATTAACTGAAAACAATCTAAAATGAATTTTTCTGCATTGATAATAATGTTTAGAATGTTTGAGCTTGTTTAAAAATGTTTAGAATTTTTATGAAATTGTAATGTATAGCACAGCAAAAAAAAATATTTTTCGCAAAAAAATAAAATTTTCCTCAATACTTAGAAATTTTGGGAACTAATGATGGCAAAACAACTGGGCAGGTATATAATGCATTTTAAAACACTTTTTTGATTGAAATGTTGAAACCATGGCACGTAATTTCAATTTTTAAACTTTACCTTAAAAATGGCTTTTACTTGAAAACAGTGCACTTTATCAAAATTTCTCTCAAGTACTTTTTGAATGCAAATTCGATTTTACATCGAAAAATGAAGTTGAAAAATTTTTGCGGCCAATATTTCGATTTTTCGAAAAAAATCATAACTTGGTCAAAGATTTTTTGCCCTTTCTGGAAATTCCTGAAAAGTTGGCATTTGATGTCCTCTAAAACATATCAGAAAAAAAGAGTTTGTTTGCAAATCAAGTTTTAGTGACAAAAAAAGAAATTAAATATCACCAAATTTTTTTTTACCGTGTGTCATTTTTTTCAGTGTAGTCTACATCCATACCTACAACTTTGCTGAAGACACCCAATCGATCAAAAAAATCCTTCAAAAGATACAGATTTTTGAATTTTCACATATCATTTTTGTATGGACAGCTGCAAACTTTGTATGGAAAATTATATGAACGAACTTATGATGCAAAATGGCTTCTTTGGGCATACCGAAGGCACCAAAAAAGTTTCAGCCGGATTAAAAAGTATAAAAATTAAAATTAAAGAAAAAAGACCGATTCCGTAGAGAACTGCTTTATAGTTAAAAATCTGAATCTTGAAAAGTATTGTTTTTTTCGATTTATTGTTTTGGGCAAAGTTGTAGGTTAGGATTAAGACTGAGCAGAAAAAAAAATACACGGAAAAAATACCGATGTTTTATTTAGTTTTTGCAAAATATAAATGATTTTTTTTAAATTTATTTTTTGCTAATGGTTGCAAAATTAAAAATATACCTAAAAAAAATCATTAGGTGTCTTATTTGATTTAAAACACAAAAAAAAAATCTCGAAAAAAAAGGGAGCAAAAAAATAAATTTTCAAAACACAAAAAAAAATTAATGAAATTAAACGTGCACTCAGCTGAAAACAATTGAAATTACATTATCCTGTGTTAATACTCGCTTTGAGCATGATTGAAACAGTAAAAAAATATTTTAAAGTCTTGTGAAATTTTAATGTACAAAACTGAAACAAGTTTTTTTTGTGCATAAATTTTAACGAGTCTAAAACATTGAAGAGCTGACAACCCTGTATCGAGTTATTGCCACATAAGTTATATCCGTGTGCTTTTTTTTCTGGACCTAAAAAAATAGCTGAAATTTTCTGATTTTTCAAATAAAATGATTTCCAAATTTTAGAATCATTTGAAAATGCCAAGAAAAAAAATTAACAGCGTCGCCGAAGACGATCGATCAACAAACTTTTACAGAATTTTGAGTTCAATTCAATCGAACACAAACGCAGCCAGTCCGATGAAAGCATGCTGGAAAGTCTTGTGATTGCCCCAATCACTTTTCTTGTCAATATTAATAGTTGTAGTACATCTGAGAACACCCGAAAATGTAGAGCAAAAATTAAAGCGGCCAGCCTTACTGCGTTGTGTTTACCGGACAGAGGATTCTGAGAACGGATCACATTTCACAGAATCTACAAGGAAGGAAGGATGCGTGGACATACCGTATCAAACGCTCCGGATCATTTTTGATGTGGTGTGTTTTGTGTGTGCAGTTTTTAGAGTGTCGTGAGTTCAAAAAACTCTTACAGATTTTTGAATATTCACAAACCCATTTCGTTTTACCAGCGCGCAAAAATGTGTAAAAAATGAAGTCTGGATATTTTTTTGCACAATTCCAGAGAATTTTTCAGTAGATAGTTTATATAAGTTCCTCAAAAAATCAGTTTTCTTTCTCCTAGTGTAGTCATAGACAACCGGACGCTTAAATCTAGTGTACAGAATTGATTCATCCCAGCGCTTGATAGCATGACCAAATATTGATTTTTTCATTGCAATCACTCCAGTAACAGCGATGTTTTTGTATAAATCACAGCGAAGAAACGAGAAAGGATTTGATCCGGCTGCCTGTTGTCAGAAGCCCCTGATATTTTATACATTCCATCCAATATTCCAAGCTGAGGACGCATCCTTCTGCCAGCAAAATACCCACCAAGTGGCCGGCGAAACGGAAACCCGATCAAGTGATGCGGTGAATCATTGGCTGGGTGGACAAGCGAACGGGCAAACCTCTGAATTGCCCTTTTTTGCCGGGGCAGATTGTTTGATGAAGATGAGACCCCGCAGGATTGGAATGTTGAATTCCCAGAACAGATTCCTTCTGGCAGAGATTCGATGCCGGGTTAAAAAAGTTAATTGGATGAAGCGGTCTTTAAGGAGCTCGTTGAGTTGAGTAAATTTTCCCTTCACGACGGCTTCACGTTCAGTTTCATCATCACCTGGAACGGTGCGAGGGGATCTTAGCTAAACCCGGTCTCGACAAATACGGTGGACGGTTGTCCTTTTTTGCGAGAAGAGAGACGGGGAAAGCTTTCAAGTTGAGCTACCTTTCGAGCGTAAATTTGTCCATTTTCTGGGTAGCTGCACCCAATCTTAATGTATTTTCGTCGGGGCTTTCAAGTCGCCAAGCCAAAAGAAAGCTTTGAAAATCTTACAAAGTAGGAAAAATTAAATTTTTAGCTCGTAGAAAAAATGTTTCAAAACTTCATAAGGATAATTTTTGTACTTTCAAAATGTTGAAAATCAACAAATCCCTCACAGTCGATTAAACACATTCCCCAGCATTGATTTACCACCCAGAGTCCCAAAATGAACTTCATTCCGAAAAATAAAAACGTTCAAATCCCTGACACTCAATTACCAGCTAATCCAAACCGAAAGTCGAACTTGTGGGTGTGTGGAGGTTGGTTTTCAGCTGTTCCAATCACCGACAAGCAATCGGGGGGCAGAAACCAACACAGACAAAAAAAAGAAAGACTGGCCACAACCTAGTTTGTACGCCGAAATTCTATTCCAATTATCTGCCCCTGCACTGCTGATGACTCTCAACTGCTGCAACGATGCATCGAACCGGAAGGCCCACACCAAAAAACCCGGAATCAAATCATCTGACAAAAACCGCAGTCACTGCAATGACCGCGCCTGAATCGATTTGTTTGCTTTTTTGGGATGTTTTTTTAGGTTATGTTTGAAATTGCTTGATATCAAGCCTCGAAGGTATCAGAGTTTTAAAGGTTTCAAACTGAACTAAAAAATTGAAGTTGAAAAAGAGCTTTTCAATCAATTAACACACGCCCTCAAACCACTTACGTTCCATCCAATTATGCTAATTCACATTAATCGCTGTTACTACCAATAATCATCATCGAGTGCCGCCAATATATATGCTGAGTCAACAAATTTATCCATCATATTAACCCAGCAATCGAACATGGACGGCCGGATGATGGAAAAAGAGCAAAATACATAAAAAAACGACTGCTCTTTGACAAATATTTGAACTTCCTCCAATGCTGTTCACTACACTGTACGTTCCACTGAGAGGAAGAACAGCCGGAAAACGTTGTTTACATTTTGCTCTCTACTTTGTGTTTGTCAATTTGTACAAATGGAAGTGGAACATATGTGTTAAATACTGGCTAGAAGGGAAAAGCTTCGAACAAATACATGTTTGATGCCTTCTTAGCTATTTTCACGATTTGCCTTGTCATACTAGATGGATTCGGGATTTTTAATGTATCAAAATATTAGGGGTATATCTATGGAATTGTAGGTAAACCTAAATGAATCTTAGCAAGAGTTCTTCAAATTTTATTGCATATTGAAAAGGTCTCAGACATTTGGACTTGAACTATATACACTTTATGAGCTGCACAGACATTCGAAAAATATCATTAAATTATTATTTTATCGCGTGATTGCCTCTCACCCAGTCGGCCTGGGTTCGATCCCAGACGGTCCCGGTGGCATTTTTCGAGACGAGATTTGTCTGATCACGCCTTCCGTCGGATGGGGAAGTAAATGTTGGCCCCGGTCTAACCTAGAGGTTAGGTCGATAGCTCAGTCCAGGTGTAGGAGTCGTCTCCCTGGGTCCTGCCTCGGTGGAGTCGCTGGTAGGCAGTTGGACTCACAATCCAAAGGTCGCCAGTTCGAATCCCGGGGTAGATGGAAGCTAAGGTGTAAAAAGAGGTTTGCAATTGCCTCAACAATCAAGCCTTCGGACACCTAGTTTCGAGTAGGAATCTCGCAATCGAGAACGCCAAGGCAATGCTGTAGAGCGAATAATTTGATTTTTTATTATTTTATCATAAAATTACGCGGAACTCAGTCCAGTCCATGATCCGGTAAGGCTTTCTATTCAGAAATTTACCAACACATTCAAAGTATGTTTACATTGCAGCTGGGTGTTTGTTTGCATCAGATTTCCTATCTCTTTCTAGCAAAAGATTTATGTCAGGCGACTTCTAGTTGTTTTTTTTTTTGACTGACAGCTCGAGCTCGATCATTGTTTGCATCAGGACACTGTAACGAGAAGTTCTTCATTTATATTTTTTTCACTGGGCCTTGAAATCCTTATATCGCTTAATTTTTGTCCTCAATAAAGTCCTAAAGCCTTAAGTCCATTTAAATATACAACGGTAAAAAAACACGATTAAAAACCATTTCTGATCACTTTTTTCATATTAAGCAAAAAAAAAAAACAAATTGACAAGACAACGTTTTTTCGATGGATCAACAATGGTCCCCTTGGAACGAGCTGTCAATTATAATCTGTTCTGTGAAGAAGGGCCACGAAGTTATTTTTTTATTGATTTAAAAATCAATTTTAAATCCTTTCCGGTCGTAAAAAGAGTAATCGTATTCAGAAAAATAATCTTTATCGTTGTGAACAAAAATATCACAAATTCAAGCATAATTTTAGGATCCAATTAGTGCCCAGGTATTTTTACCAGACCTGTCAAGACATTTCAGAAAACCCTGAGGCAAGACGCATCTGCACTTTTAGCTGCAAATGCAGCTTAGTTTTTTTACTTTTAATAAAATTTAAATGAAATTCGGAAAAGGAAACAAAAAAATCGAAGCGAGATTTTTTTTTATTTTTCCATGGAAATACACCCAGAACTGGGCATCGGCATACGAGAGGATAAAGAGCACGGTTCGGTAGTAAAATGGTATGAAAAACAAAAAAAAAATCCCGAAACTAACGAAAGTACTTTACTAATGGGTTCATTTTCCAAAAAAGTTCATCTGTCAAAAAAAGTACCGGTGGCGAGACTCGAACCCAAGACCTTCGGCTTGGTGACTAAGTGGCGGTCATTTGTCCGTATAAGCCACTCAATAGGATGTTCAATGAACGAAATGAACACGCTAGAGGTCTTTACTCACGCAAAATAGTACTTTCCTCACGTTTCTTTTCGGGAGGACTATTCCCTCGGTCTTTAAATTTGGGTGTACTGTACAAGTTTGTGATGCCACCAAAACCAATTCTGCAGGATAGTAAAAAAATCCGAAGCTACTTTCAAAATTGTGGTACTGAATATTCCAATCAATCATATTGTATTTTATCCAACAAGTTGCAAAAAAAGAAAATAGGATGTAGGGGAAGGTGGGGTAAGACGACAATGTGAGGTTATTCTTAAAATTTCCAATATTTCCAGTATGAGGAGATGTTACTAGCAATGCAGTTAGTTAATTGTTCTACCACATAACCGCCAAAACGACGTAAACGACACTGGATACAAGATTGAATAGTGTTGTTTTCCTATCCTTTGTTTTCTTATAACATTTTAAAAGCCCAACATAAGACTGCAACAACATATTTTATTGGTAAATAAATACATAAACGTACTTAAAAACTGATAAAAAATTGCATAGCATAGCATAGCATTGGTGTCTACCCGTAGTTGCTACTCTGTTATTGACCAGGACCTCCAAGAATTGCTCCGTGGACCACAGATGAAGAGTAGGAACCAATCATCACCACTTCGCAACTTTCAAATGTCCCTATCATGCTAGCCAATCACAGCGCCGGCCACGACCAGTGGTAAGACACGGGGGAAGTGGATAGGAATTTTAGTCCGATACTTGAGTGATGAAGACCGCTAAATCAGCTGCGTCTTCGACAAAGTATCACGTGAGGTTTGAGGGTGTTAGTAAGATGGGTGTGAAGCCAGGATTCACCGTCCCGACCATGGGTAAATAACAAGGGAAATGCGTAATAATACCTTTCTCTGGTATCAATACCAAATTTTGGTATTCCTGGACCCTTTAAAATTTGTCTTAAGGATTATGCAAGAGCAGAATGTGGTATCATACCAATTTAAGGTATGGTTTTGATATTGCAAAATTGCAGAATTTGTCAATGGTCGAACACCACATTTTGGTATTCTTTTGGTATTACAGTATTTTATCAAATTCCTCTGAAACTATGGGAAGATTTTGACCAATTTTGACAAAATAATTAATTTTGCGCTAAAATGATGTCTCAAAGCGAATGCTTTCATTGAAAACTGGAAATTTCAAACTTGATTTTAAACATTTTTGATATACCCCCTAAAGAAATGATTTGAAATTGTGGAAAATTTTCTAAGTCAGGATGGCACATTTTTGTATTATTTTCACTTCACTTCGCTAGGAGACGGTGATATTAGCGGATTGCAGACTGGATTTCGTCATGTTACGTGATGAGGCACATATTGGTATTATTTTGGTATTAAAGTGTTTTATCAAATTCCTCTGAAACCATGGGAAATTTTTTATAAATTTTGACGAGATAAAAAATATTGCTCTAAAATGACTTGAAACCTAAAAATGTTAAAGCCGATTTTCATTTTTTTATGTACCCACTAAGATTTTTTTTTTAAATCGTTTAAATTTCTCTAAGTCGGGATAACCAAATACTTTGACTAACGAGTCAATCGACAGATTATTGAATTTTGGTGAATTTCCATCCAGTTTCATTTTAATAACACTTATTTTTCAATCTTGTTATTTTTCAGAAGCTTCAAGAACTTCATGCACAGGCCGTTCATCAATGACAAATGCATTCGATGTAGTGAACAATATCACTTAGAACAACATGGAATCATCAGGTGAGTAGATTTGGCTGTTGCAAATGGATGGATCATTTCCGTTTTTTCACTAACTGTTGCGCTAAAAATGGTATGAAAATACAAAATTTTAGTATTTCTTGTGCAAATACCAACGACCAAAATGTGCTCTTGGTTGCCCAGTAATAGATGGTAAAATACCATGAAATCACACCAAAATCATGTATGTGGAAGACCACAGGAATACCAAAATCTGATTTTCAAAGGGCGCGGGAAAACCTAAAAATAAAACCATGGCAATACCAATTTTTGGTATTCAAGCAATGTTCAAAAATCCAGAAGACCTCAACTTGGCATTGAAATAGTCTTATTTTGTGGTATTATTTTACCTTTGGAATAACATGGTTTGGTATTGTTGTGCCCTTCCACATACAAGGCTTTGGTATGATTTCATGGTATTTTACCATCTGTTACTGGGCAACCAAGGGCACATTTTGGTCCTTGTTATTTGCCCAAGTAATACCAAAATTTGGTATTCCCGTGTTATTTACCCCTGCTTGGGGTGGTAAGTGATGCGGCCGGTCAAATCTTAATTCTTCGTATGTTCTTGGATTCATTTTTGGAAGCTTTCCAATTCGGTTCACCAAGCTTTTTGTGGTGAATTCTGGTCGTGTTGAAAGTTCAATATTCGCCTAACAATTATGCAACCAGTGATCTTGAATTCAACTTGCATTCAATATTGCATTTTCCTGTTCTTAGGTTCACACAGATTCCAATCAAGTTTCTTGGATTCTTATAGCATTCTTAATCCTTCTAGACAACTAAGCCTCGATGGTCTGGTGGTTAGCATTTTTGTCTGCTGACCCAAAGGACGGGGGATCGAACCCCGCCGCGAGCTAATGAATTTTTCGTTCATATTCAAGTGTTCAGAATTATTCCTTCTTTCCATAATTTCTCGATAGGGGCAGATGGGAATCGAACCCAGAACCTTCCGCTTACAAAGCGAACAGCGTAACCATTCAGTCACGCCTACCCCCATCTTAAAAACTGATAAAAAATTGTTAAAAAAAATTTCCATGCGAAATATAATGATTTACTATTTATCATCTAACTAATTGATTCAGTTGAGTAGAACGTACGGAAATCCAAAAATTAAAATCATGTTTTTTACATTATAAAAACAGGATTTTTTAGAAACTTGTTCAAAGTCTTTGGAAAAAAACGATCATAAAAAAAATCGACAGATTTTTTTTTCGTTTTTAAGTGAATTTAACGACCATTTTGTAAGATTGTTACACCCACTTTCCCTTAAATGTTCAAAAATTGGTATCTCACTAGAATTTTTTTTGGTTAATTAGGTGACTTCGGCAATGTTATGAGTATATTAGCAAAGAATCTGTGAAAAAATGGATACACGAAAAAAAAATCATTTTTTTTAAACTTATAGTCATTTAAAAGTTAGGCCGGTGCAAATGTATTTCAAAGTTTAGGTCTCCCAACCAACCAACCAACCAAAAATACTGCAATAATCTGTTAACCCTGTCATGAAAAAACGACAGAACTTGCATCAGATTAACCCTCTACTGCCCAATTTTTTTTTCGATTTTTTTATTTTTCCCGTGTTCAGAATTATTCCTTCTTTCCATAATTTCTCGATAGGGGCAGATGGGAATCGAACCTAGAACCTTCCGCTTACAAAGCGAACAGCGTAACCATTCAGTCACGCCTACCCCCATCTTAAAAACTGATAAAAAATTGTTAAAAAAAATTTCCATGCGAAATATAATGATATTATGAAAATTTACTATTTATCATCTAACTAATTGATTCAGTTGAGTAGAACGTACGGAAATCCAAAAATTAAAATCATGTTTTTTACATTATAAAAACAGGATTTTTTAGAAACTTGTTCAAAGTCTTTGGAAAAAAAACGATCATAAAAAAAATCGACAGATTTTTTTTTCGTTTTTAAGTGAATTTAACGACCATTTTGTAAGATTGTTACACCCACTTTCCCTTAAATGTTCAAAAATTGGTATCTCACTAGAATTTTTTTTGGTTAATTAGGTGACTTCGGCAATGTTATGAGTATATTAGCAAAGAATCTGTGAAAAAATGGATACACGAAAAAAAAATCATTTTTTTTAAACTTTTAGTCATTTAAAAGTTAGGCCGGTGCAAATGTATTTCAAAGTTTAGGTCTCCCAACCAACCAACCAACCAAAAATACTGCAATAATCTGTTAACCCTGTCATGAAAAAACGACAGAAATTGCATCAGATTAACCCTCTACTGCCCAATTTTTTTTTCGATTTTTTTATTTTTCCCGTGTTTAGGAAGTCATTTTGAGCAACTTTTGTTCTACGAAAAACTTTACTTCTCTTGTTTTATGTTTTTGTTGTTTCATTTTTGGTATTTTAATCTGCATTTATCTTGCTTAGTTTACGTTTTTTTTTGGTAGTATTTGGCCTACTCTACCATCTCCTATCATTACATTTTGCCTATCATTTTTTTTCATGTTTTTACAGTCACTTTTTCTTTTTCGGCTTGTTTCCGCATTTTCTGCTATAAAATGGCACCATTATCATTTAAATTGTAAAAAATGCGTAGAGGCATAGTCTGGGACACTAGAAAAATTACTGCATACTTCTTTTTACTTAAAATATAGGAAATGTTAGTAAAAAACAAAGCCAAAGTTGACCCCTAAAAAAATGACATTTTAAAAAACATTGGCAAAGTCACATAAAACAAGTAAAACTTCCAACCCATAAATTTTCTAATATTTTAAGAGTTCTTCTTTCCAATGCTTTTTAAAGATCACAAAATGGTTGAAACATGAATTTTTGACGATTTTTTAAATCGAAGCCCGTCTAAAGGCGGGGTTGGGTTGTAGAGGGTTAAAAATATATTCACCCGATAGCTAAGATCACTCTAAAATTTCAAAGGATTTCGAATCAACTTCTGAACTATTGAACTAACAAAAGCTGTTATTTATGCATTCCAATAAATTTCATTCACGGAAATACATTCGCATACATATTCACAAAATTACTATCACCACAACCAGCGTCAGTGTCGTATGGTTCGATTGGCTGTGTTGTCGAAAGGAAGTGAAAAGCGAAAACTGCTTCGAGGAAGGCACAAGATGTTTCGACACAACTTTTGGGGTATGCTTTCAACGAGGGACAACCGAATCGAATTAGGAAATAGGTTACAATTTTGATTTGAATGTTTAGAACTTTTTATATTTGAACTTAAAGTTACATGAGAAAAAATATAGATTTTTTTTACATTTTTAACAATTGTTCATTCATTAGCTTTAAAAGCCACCAAGCCAAGGGATACTTACCCAAATATCGCTGCCTGCCGGAAGGAAAGTTTCTACTGAAAACCGGACGTACAAAATTCAACTTCAGCACAGAACCCGTTAAAAAAAGTTTTTTTCTCTCTCTCTCTCGTAAAATTCGGTGTTACATGGTGCAACGGGAGCAAAAGTTTCCAGTTCCGAAACAGCCCCGAAAGCAGCACTGTGTTTAGTATCGATTGGTCGATGCTTTTTCGGGGTTCTTGTTTATTGATTTGGGATGGCCCGCTTCCTGACCCTGGAACTGGTTATCGAAGCTGGTTTCTGGCTGTCTTGTACCAGCATTGTATAATAAATTCCACCAGGGAAATGGGGCCACACGAGGGAAAGCCAAGGAAAATTGGAAAATAAAACCACGTAAGATGCTTTGGGAAAGGGGTTTAGTGGGGTGTTGCATATCGAGTTGAGTTTAGAGCATTTGATGTGATTTATGAATTTATGTATTCATGAATTTATCAATTTATCAATTTATCAATTTATCAATTTATCAATTTATCAATTTATCAATTTATCAATTTATCAATTTATCAATTTATCAATTTATCAATTTATCAATTTATCAATTTATCAATTTATCAATTTATCAATTTATTAATTTATCAATTTATCAATTTATCAATTTATCAATTTATCGTTTAGTGTTTAATGTTTAGTGTTTAATGTTTAATGTTTAATGTTTAATGTTTAATGTTTAATGTTTAATGTTTAGTGTTTAATGTTTAATGTTTAATGTTTAATGTTTAATGTTTAATGTTTAATGTTTAATGTTTAATGTTTAATGTATAATGTTTAATGTTTAATGTTTAATGTTTAATGTTTAATGTTTAATGTTTAATGTTTAATGTTTAATGTTTAATGTTTAATGTTTAATGTTTAATGTTTAATGTTTAATGTTTAATGTTTAATGTTTAATGTTTAATGTTTAATGTTTAATGTTTAATGTTTAATGTTTAATGTTTAATGTTTAATGTTTAATGTTTAATGTTTAATGTTTAATGTTTAATGTTTAATGTTTAATGTTTAATGTTTAATGTTTAATGTTTAATGTTTAATGTTTAATGTTTAATGTTTAATGTTTAATGTTTAATGTTTAATGTTTAATGTTTAATGTTTAATGTTTTATGTTTAATGTTTAATGTTTAATGTTTAATGTTTAATGTTTAATGTTTAATGTTTAATGTTTAATGTTTAATGTTTAATGTTTAATGTTTAATGTTTAATGTTTAATGTTTAATGTTTAATGTTTAATGTTTAATGTTTAATGTTTAATGTTTAATGTTTAATGTTTAATGTTTAATGTTTAATGTTTAATGTTTAATGTTTAATGTTTAATGTTTAATGTTTAATGTTTAATGTTTAATGTTTAATGTTTAATGTTTAATGTTTAATGTTTAATGTTTAATGTTTACTGTACAATTTTCGTTTCCAAATTTAATTTGATTGTTTCCAATCTCATCAACTTGTCGCAACAGCACCTCGCTAAAGTGCGAAAACCTTCTGCTCCCAAATGTCCTTGTCCTGAAATCCTTTATTGTCGCTTATAATGAACGGCCAACACTATGCCACATGGTGTCCGTTGCTTGTTTTGCCAAGACAAATTGAATTGCCTGATCCACATGGGAGTAGCCTTCCATTTGCAATTATATCAAATTGTTTTCCATTTGCTGCTTCCCCCCTCCCTAGTTTCCGCTAGTAATCCCCGGCAATGACTGTCAGGATTAATTTTAAAATATTGTAATGTTATTGCCTCAACGAACCCAACACCCGACCACTTCACGTCCTCGGAAACCCTTTTCGTCTTCACACTAAATTCTTTTAATTCTCCCCGAGGGCCCACTCCTGGGAGGGCTGTGAGGTCCAAATCTGCTCGACACGGGTTGAAGTCTGAAGAGAGGGAGAGACGAAGCATAAAACATAAACCATCCCTGCTTTTCTTGAAATCAGCTTGGCTCTATTCTTGGCTTCTCCTCGGATGCTCGTGGACGTTGAAATCCGTTTCCAAGTGCTGCTGCTGCTGCTTGCAAGTCACGATACCATCCCCCCGAAGGATTGGACCGTCCTGGCCAACTCTCGGGGAGATGATAGTGTGTTCGGTGTTCTTTTTTTTGTTTTCACCAGCTTTCTCCAGTTTCAGCTCCCAAGCGATGTCGATGCGATGTTACTTGTCTTGTCGTATTTTCATTTGCCTCGAACACACACACACAATCCGGCTGCGAGGCAGCTCCTCCTGGAAGAGACCTGTCACATCTCCTTGGGAACAATGTCGACAGCCGGCTTCTTTCAGGTTGGTAGAGAACACCGAAGTGCAACGGTCCCCGGAGAATTGGAACTCATGAGGAAATCTATACCTTGTCGTGGTTGTGGTATCTAGTGGAATGTGAGTTGCACCTGAATTTGAATAAATTAAAATTGGAACCTAAAGAAATCTTGTTCAAAACTAAATAATAAAACGACTCATTTTAAATTGTCATAAACGAACTTCAAAAAGGTTGAAAGATGGCACCACCTAGAAAACATACTTTCATAAAGACTGAAGGAAAAATTGGTATTGCTTCTAAAGATAAGATGTGTGTACTTTGGTTGTGTTCTACCCATTCCACAGGAAGTAGCTCTCTGCAGTGCAGCAGAAAGGAGCATACACACACACGAACTCACATATGATCGGATCTGCTTCGCATCGACGTGCGGGTATTTGTTTCGGTCACGCTTCGCTGCAGTGACTTCCGGAAGTGTGTTCCTGTGAATGCGAGTTTGTGTGGCTTGAACAAATCTTTTTGGGTTATTTTTGGTACAAGGATAAAGATGACGTAAAGAGATTTTGTTATAGGGGAAATCTACCCATTTTAATCCTAATAAGCGGTCGTGTTTGAATGATGCTGGATAATCTAGAGTCTCCCTTGAATTTTACTAAAACCAAGTACACCAACGAGTAGAGCAAGTTTTTGTGAACATTTCTGTTTATTTTCACTTTCACTAAAAGTTATTCTATTTCTTTACCAAACATTTAACAAAAAAAAATTCCCAAGGGTATTCTAATCGAGGCGAATGCATTGGGCCACGCCCATTTTTCTAATATCGGCTTAGTTCTTTTTTCTTCCAACACTCTGTCGAGTGTTGCCATTTCCGCTGACAGTTCAAACGAACACTCACGAAAAGTGGCATTTATAGGGAAAGTTTCCTGGCATCGCTGGCTGTGCTGCTGGTGGTGTTGACGGCCAGCCTTTGTTCTTTTTTGCCTTCGTCTCTCGCTCGGTTTTCTTCAGCCTTCGAGTGGAATGCAAAGTGAAAATTGAAACGTCAAACGACTTGGCGCGTTTGTTTTTTTGATAGCGCTTGCTAATTTATTACCTTTTTCGGGATTATTCTTCAAGTGAGTGCCTTACTAATGATCAAAAGAACATGTTGCCGGTAGTTGGAAGCAATTTCATATCTTAAGCGCCGTGAAAAAGTAAGCGAAAGTGAAAAGTTAATTTTGGCGATATTCATTAAGCGTTTGAGGGATTCTCGTGTGTGTCACTGTGTGTGCCAACAAAATGATGAGAAGTGGTCTCGCAAAATACAAATTATGATCAAAAGTGCATTAAATGTGATCTTTTTGGCCAGTAAGTGGCATACATTTGCGTGCTTACTCGAGGCGGTGCTGTTGCTGGTAAGTTTATAGCCCAAATAGTATTTTTGGAGCTTTAATCGAGCATCAAACTCTCCATATGACGAAGATAGGTGTTTGATTGGAAAGGGTAGATTTCCCCTAATGCAGATACAGATTAGAGGTTTAATTCAGGAACATGAAGGTCACATTTTGGATTAAATTGAAGATTTTCTCAATTCCGGATACTTCGCGGCGATAGTACAGTTTGACCTCGTAAAAAAAAAGATTTATATTTCATAAATTTCAACCAGTTTCCACGGCATTTTAAGACTATTTACCTTATTTATTCGTATTCAGAAGTACTTCTTCAGTAGACGCATATATATTTCCACATCTTGGGTATATTTGGCCATTTTTTGAATACGTTTCAGTTTGGGTTTTATTGGAGTCAAAGCCAATAACACTATGATGACTATGATATGACACTACTATGATTATCCAAACTTGAAAAATGTGTTTTGGGGTCGGAATGATGTCAACAATCCATTGCATTAAAAAATACATTGAAAGTTTTCACCAAAAAAATTCCTGTATTATTTCAAATGCAATGTTTCTTGAAAACCATAATCAAATTTACGGTTGTTGCAATGTGGGTCAAATGATCGAGAATTTTTCATACATTTTGATACAGTCTCATCCCGTTTTTGGCAACACGACTTTTCTACACATTTCCTCTCGTAAAAACTGACTGATTAATGAGACTAACTGAGCAATTCTCCACTAAATCCGGAAATGGATTTTACCTATATTTTTTAATTAGGCTCAAACTTTGTGGGGTTTTTTTCCTATGATCAAAGAAGTAATTGTGTGTCATTGATTCAACCATAAAAGTCTCCATACAATTTTGGCAGCTGTTCTTACAAAAATGGTAAGAAAATATTCAAAAATCTATAACTTTTCAAGGATTTTTTTGATAGATTTGGTGTCTTCGACAAAGTTGTAGGGTCCATATCAATAAAGACTATTCATAAAAAAATAGGTTCATGAAAAAAATATGATTTGTAATTATTATTTTTTAACAAGAATTCAAATTCAAAATCCGTATTTTTTATGTTTTGAAATGTTTTAGGGGACAAAAACACACATATTTTAAGCTATTCAGAAATATGGACCCAAATTTTGCCGACGAGTTATGATTATTTTTAACAGTGATTTTTGTAAAAAAAATCTTTTTCATTTTTGATTTAATTTTTATGTAAAATCGAATTTTAATCGAATAATACCTTGCAATTTTTTTTATTAAGTGCACCGTTTTCAAAATATAGCCATTTAAAGTTAAATTTTGTCCGATAAATTTCGCGATTTTTATTCTTTTAAATAATGTCCATGATTGTCCATTCCTATATATATTTTTTTTCGATAAGTTTGAAGATTGAACCACTGAGATACAGCGAATAAAAGAAAAAAAAAAGTCTCACCCAAACAACCCTCCTTTTTCTTATGCCGATATCTCGGCTACTTATGGTCCGATTTTTAATGTTAAAATATAAAACATTCGTTAAATGTTCCGATCTTAACGACAACAATATTTTTAATTTTATTTATCAATACTAACATTTCAAAGGGGGTTTTATTGAATTTTAGGCCCTTATAAAATGTTAGTCTTAATTGAATACTATTTTTTTACGGGAGTGCAAGACCCTTAGGGTTAAAGTACCCCTAATAACATCAACAACTACAACAACAATACTATTTTTTGTTTTGAGTATTTTTTCGAAAATTTGAAGTTTTTTTTTATTTTGAGTATTTGAATATAGTATTGCTTATTATTGCCTGGACTCGATTATCCGAAGGCCTTGGAAAAATTTCGCTTCGGATAATCGAATCAATTATTTTTTTATTGTCTTATTCTTGATTGTCGAGCTTAAGTATGAGCCCTTAGATATTCTAAAGTGATATAGACTTTAAGAATCCAAGATGGCGGCAAAATAGCGATGATGAAATACTAAAAAACACCTCCATGTAAGCACGAGAGCAAGCAGCAGTCAAGTGCTCAGTGCTCCATCGCTTTTTCGTTTTTTTTCGCCGTAAATTACCGTGATTACCCGCGAGTTTGCTCCTGCAGCATGCCAAAGGCCGGCCGTGGCCGTGGCAGTTCGAGTGCGGCCTCGAAAAACCCGCGAAGTTCGTCTACCGGCCGTGTGCAAAAAGGTAAACAAGCCAACGCCGTGTCGACCGCCATCGCGCAGGGGAGCGTGAGCGCAGAAGGCATCGACAAAAAGTATCTTCATCCCGGATATGTTCCGAGATCACCAGTGCGAACCCGTTCAGGTACTTCCGGTGCCACGACCAACACGTCAACATCCGCCAACATTCCCATCAGGAACGAGTTCCAGATGCTGAGCGACGACGAAGAAAACAACAACAACACCGACGGTAGCAGCACTACCGACGACGACGACGACGATCGTCGTGCACGGAAATTTTTTTTGTTTTGGACACGTTGGTGGACGATATTGACGAGTTGCTGGAAGGCCTCGGATATTGTCTGAAAATCGGTAAGTCGTCAGTGCAAGTCTACACATTTGACAACAAGAACTTCGACCTGGTTGTGGAGAAATTGAAGAGTAAAAACTTCAAGTTCTACACATTCGACCCCGTGCAGAAGACAGCCGTTAAGGTCGTCTTGCAGGGGTACCAAGACCGCCCGATCTCCGACCTCAAGAAGGACCTCTCGGGTGCTGGAATAACGCCGCGTGACATAAAAGTCCTCTCGCGAAAGACAACAGTCACAGGTACACACACACTGTACCTGTTGTACTTCGACCGCGGCACCGTCAAGATTCAAGACCTGCGACGAACTAAGGCGTTGGACGGGTTTTGGGTAAACTGGCGGTTCTACTCAAAGAACCCGTCGGACGCAGCACAATGCCACCGTTGCCAGAAATTCGGCCACGGCTCGCGGAACTGCAACCTCCCGCCCCGCTGTGTGAAGTGCGGTGAAACACACCTCTCTGAGGCGTGTGCACTGCCGTGCATGGCGGACCTGGGGGACAAGGCAGAGCAAACCAAGGCGCGCATCAAGTGCGTCAACTGTGGAGGTAACCATACCAGCAACTACCGTGGATGCAGTGCACGAAAAAAATACCTCGAGGAGCAGGAAAAGAGGAAGAAGAAAGCAGCAGCGTCCCACCCTCCTCAGCGAAGTACGAGCGTAACCGTGCCGGCTGCTGGGCAGCTTACAGTTCCCGCGGACAACTCAACATTCCCCCCTGGCTGGGGGCGATCGTTTGCCAGCGTGGTTGCTGCCGGTAGCGGCAATGCAGCCCAGCAAGAAGTCACCGGGGAAGATCTCTTCACCCTGCCAGAGTTCTTTGCTCTCGCGGGAGAGATGATGTCGAGGTTTCGGGGCTGCCGTAACAAGGCGGAGCAATTTCTAGCCCTTGGGGAGCTGAAGATCAAGCACATCTACAAAGGATAAAATACTGTGATTTAGTTATAAGCTTTTTCTCTTTCTTTCCCATTTCCTTTGCAAATTTAGCAAGTTTATTTTTTATTTTTCTTGCTCTTGTTAGTGCCATAGTTAAAGAAATGCAACACACAACTGAAAGGATCTCCAAAACTCTGTTATGAATTACAAAAGAACTGATTGTATCTTGATTATTCACCAATAAAACCGAATTGAATTGAATTGAATTGAAATACTAAAAAAATGGGTATTGTAATTAAGTAGGCAATTAACCAACCAAATTTGACTAAAATGAGGTCGCAGAACTCGAATTTGATGTAAAGAGTTAGAAAAAAATTTAAAAAGAAAAATGTTTTTTTTATGATTCATTTAGCTGAAGTCCCATATATTATTATTTATTAAATTATTTAGTTATACATACAATTCTTTCTAAGCATATATGTTTTAGCTCAACTGAACGGAAGATGTTGTGAAGTTCGGAAGCCTCCGACTCTGAATATAGTTAAAAATGTGAAACTTTACAAATAGTTGTATTGGTTAAATCAAGGAGGCAATACAAATAAGAATACAGAAAGTAACTTATTACTCAAAATTCCTCTCCTATAACTTTTTGTGTGTTTTCAATTGATCCCAAGCTTTTTTATAATTACCACTTAATACGGCAAAAAACCACTCCACAAGTTTCGGCCCAACTTCCGCGAGCAATTTCGATTATCATCGATAGGCCCAACCCAGCAACTTCCAGTTCAGCGTTCCCCAAATAAAACATTGATTACATTGCCTCGGCTGTTGCTATTGGCGTTCGTGCGAGAACCATTCAACAGCCACTTGGCCCCTGAGCTGGGCCATAATGACGGTGTGAACGCCTCCTGGATTCGGGTTTTGGGGGTTTGGATCTGAACTCAACCTCCCTCCCGAACCACACTCGTGCCGTTACGCTGTATTACTTATGAAAACACAACATTCTTTTCAATATTCCTCTCAGATCGCAACCACGGAAATAGCCCCCCAGGGAGGGAGACGATCCCATAATGGGAGCAAACCAAGCCGCCACCCGCCCCAGTCACGCGGATGTTGTCAGACATCTCAGCACCAGGCCGAGGCCCCGACAGCAACCAACCACCGTCACCACAAACCGGAACAACAAAGAAACCGAAGCGGTGAACGGCTTGACTGAGGGAAGGAAAAATCGAGGCTCAGGATGAAAGGCTGTGCCCAGCCTCAATACGGGGAAGCGCGGAGGTTCGAAATGGGTTTAAAAATATAATAAAATAAACAAACTCTTTGGAAATCCATTGAAAATGGAAACTCGCTTCGCTTGGAGACGGTGATTTTAGGAGATTGCAAACCGTCAACTGGGGCGAATTGGGACTACAGTCTAAATAGGGACAACACATTTTAGAGCACTTAAAAGCTTCAAATTTGGGAAAGAATGAACACATTTTGTTGCTCTGAATCTGGTCTAACTGAAACCATCGTTCCACATTATTTAAAACGACTGCCTCCGTGGTTTTTTTAGCGTTTACATGCGAGAAAAAAAGTTGGAACGATGTTTTTGATCGCAAAAATTACAGATTTGATCTAGTTAAGTTCTGCAAAGTTCTAGGATCATCTAGACATTCTAACAAAATAGAATCGTCCCAATTTGTTGAGTTATGTCAAAAAAAACTAAAAATTTCAAAAAATAGTGAAATTCAGGAGGATTACTCTATGGAAATAACTTAGTTGTTCGTTCTAGGTTAGGTTCCGGCTTCAATAAACTACCTGAATATTATTTTCTGCGCACAATCAAGCCTCAAAATAACCTCTTGAAATTTGGGAGCGATCTGAGCAGACCCGGCTTTCCGATAAGCATTTGAATTTTGTATGGAATTAATATGGAAAAAACAACTTTTTTTATTTGAGTTGTCTTTTATTCTATCCATTAGAAAACTGATATGATATAGCATTCAAAGCTTCATCCATAAAGTGCGTCACGCTAAAATCAGCTAATTTGCTCAAACCCCTTCCCCCTCAAACCCTTGAGCGTGACATACTTTATGGATGACGACCAAGTTGAGAAAATTATTTAAAACATTCCCAAAGAAAAAATACAAGAGTAATGTAATGCATTCTGCTAAAACGCTCAACCAAACCACAAAAAAAATAATTTTGGAAAATCGTAAGAGATACCTCCTGGCTTGTATCTTTAGTAAAAATAAGTAACTGTGCCAATTTTGAGCCAAACCAGTTAAGGGTTAAGGGTCGCTTTTTATCGTTGAAGTTTGTATGAGATCATTATCGAGAGATTCTTATGTAAAATTTTATAATAAACAACTTTGTCCAAGACCAAAACGATCCGAGTTAATCCTGACGAGTTATTATTGTTTTTAACAAGACGTTTTTGTATGAAAAGATTTTTTTCACCAACTGCAACGATAAAAAGCGACCCTTAACCCTCAAACGATTTCGCTCAAAATTATAACAGTTTAACATCATTTTTGTCTAAAGAATCGAATCAGGGGGTATCTCTGATGTCGATTTTTTTATTGTCAACCTAATCGTCCTATCTCGAAATATCAAGTTTTAGTCCAGTTTTAAGAATGCTGTAGCTTTCGCCTCGATCAAGATAGGACCTATTTTTCTGCGGGAAAGTTTCAGTAAGTTAAGTAAATAAAATATTGAAAAATGTTACTTTTCAGCACTGGTGTTGAAAGGTATTAATTTTCCATTTTGTTATTTTTGGTAGGGAAAAGTATTCCATTTTCCAGAAGGACAGGAAAAGTTGACAGTTTTACAGCAGAATTGCAAAAAATTTTTTTTAGTAATTTCAGTGGTCAGTTTTTCAAAGTTTACCTTTTCGATACAAGGAAGGAATAAAGAAGGGAAATATTTTTTTTCGAGTATTTCAGATTGTTTTCAGTTGATTTCCATTGGAATTTTACGTTTTAAAAAAAAATATCCAATTTTGGCCCTTGATTCCTTGAAACATGTCTTGCCCAACTAAACTGCAAATTTTTTTTAATATCTGTTTTTTTTTAATGTCCAGTTTTTAAGCAAAAGTATCACAAAATTCCTTTTTCATTACTTCAGTTATGTTTTCTACGAAATTCGATTTTTTTTTAATGAACTCAGGTAAATATTTTTTTCGAGTTTAATGTCTTTGTTAAATCTTTGGTCCCAAATAGAGCGTCCAATTTCCCGGGGTTACAAATTTCCCGGGAAACGGGAATTTTTCGACCAACTTCCCGGGAATTCCCGGGAAATTTAAATTAATTGAAAATTGTTCTGATTTTGGCTCTGATTAATATTGTGCAACAAAACTATATAGGACGGCGACTTTAATGGTTTAAAATAAGTGTGAAGATAAATTGATAGCTTGAGTGCATGTAAAAATCATACAACAACAATTAAATGCATAATTTTCAAATTTTATAAGCTCAAATCGTTTTGTTGAGAAGTTTTTTTTATCAAAGTGGTAGTAGTAGTAGTAAAATGAATCCATACTTTACAATCATAAAATTTCTTTCAAACTTGCCTCTGTGACTGTGACTTTTTTTAAACAAGTCATACTGCTTTCAGCTCTTGAACAAAATAGTTAAACTTAATAGTTTTCCTTGAAAATCTACCTTCTCGTTATTTTACTTCAAACAACTCAATGTTTTCAAATATTTCGAGCAAGTTTTTAAAATATGTTTGCAATTTTTAGGTAATTTTTAGGTTCATAGTTGACTTTGGTTGAATGTTTTTTCATAGCACAAAAACATGATTTAAATAATTTGATTAAACAACAACATTCCACAATCAGTCCTCCATTTTTTTCAAATTTCACCCTCTAACGCCCATTATTAAACCGGTGCTCCATAATTCTATCACTGAAAATTTTAAGTTTCTTGAATACTATAAAATTTAATAGTATTAAATTTAATAATAGTTATTAAACGAATTGAAATAGTTCTTAATGCACAAACCTATTTGCAGTATTTAATGATACCAATTCAATTTTCATCTCGATTGATCATGGTAATCAAAAACGTAAAAAAAACTAAATGGGCTGGAAGGGTTTTTTTTTTAAATAAGATAATACCACTTATTCTTTTCAAAGCTGTAATCGTAATAGTTTATTTTCATGAGGCTAGACCTATTCGCAGATGCTTCAGAAATTAATATTCTCATGAAAAATCATTAAACATTTCTGATCATCTGAATAATTCTATATCGTGTTCTTAACCATAAATTCAATTAAACCAAATTATGTTGATTTTCTTCAATTATTATTTTTTCAGAGCATTTTCAAAAAAAAAAGGGTTCCAAAAAGTTAAAAAAACATACTTTTGTTTGAATTTCGGGAATTCCCGGGTAATTTACAAATTTACAAACGGGAAATATATTTTTACGGGAAATCCCGGAATTCCAGGGAATTTTTTTCCCGGTACGGGAAATTGGACGCTCTAGTCCCAAATTTCAAAATATGCAAAATTTCCAAAAGTGCCCTATCAAGAATCGTTTAGAATCAATTGTACTATTTTTTTTTTCAATAAAAATTTAAATTTACATCAATAATTTTATATTGTTTTTTGAAGGAGAGGGGGGGGGGGGGCAAAAACTTGCAATGGTCTTAAGTATAAATTGCAGTTTTTTTCCCTTAAAACCTTTTTTTACAACACCGTGGAGAACTTCACCCCACGACGAGAGGGTGAACACGAGAGCGAGGGCGGAAAAAAAGGAAAATAGTCAGCTGTCGAAGGAAAACAAAAACAATTGAGCGGAAAATAACTGTGCTGGAAAATTGAAAATGCGGAAAAATGCTAGGTTTTCGCGGCGCTCGGAAACCCAGGACCAAAGACCTCTGCCGCCGCCTCCTCCCGGAAAGGATTCTCAAAGTTGGGGGTGGCGATAGTGGTAAGCCTGTCAAGTAGCAAACTCTCCTCTCAAAGTGTTTGTGTTTGTGTGCCGCCACCAGGCCCGTAGCCAGGGGGGGGGCTACCGGGCTGCAGCCCCCCCCCGAAATTTTTCCCATATTTTTTTTATTATGTACTATCGAAAAAAAAATCTAAAATCGATGATTGTGTGTTCTCTTTCATTCTCCCAGAAATAGATTGTTAGATAGAGAATCTAGAATATATTAATCAAACTATGTAATTTTTGCGTCCATTGCCGGCCAAAAACATTGTGGAATATATTCAACAATTGAGCTGCATATTTGAACATCGTTTTACTTTGGTGCAAAATCTATCCTACACTGAGACGTTAGGCTATCTTTCAAAGAAGAAAGAAGAAAAAGTGTCTAAAAGAGCGCCTAGCTCAAATAAAGTTCGGCCCAGCCTCAATTTCCCGCAGACCTTGCAATAATTTGACTTCGAAAAATCGAATCACGAAAAAAAGTGTGTTATTTTTAATTTTCGAGCTTAAGTACGGTACTTTTCTAAAGTGATTTTAAGAAAGCGGTCATAATGGCGGTGATGAAATATTGAATTTGACTGAAATGAGGTGGCAGAAGCCGAATTTGATTTTAAAATCAAGTAAATAAAAATACTTTTTTTATTTTTTCATGTTTCATGTTTTAACATTGAAAATCGTACCATTAGTTGCTGAGATATCGACATTAGAAAATTGTGGGTTGTTTTGGTGAGACTTAGAATACTTCAATTTCCTGATTCTTTTTATTAAACCCACATTATCTAAGCAACCAGATGTCCAATCTTCAATGTCTCTTAGACAACTTTATTGCAAATTTTCTGAACTTTTCAAAAAATATATTTTTGGAAATGGTCATTCATGGTCACTATTTTTAAAAATCGAAAAACTGCAAATATTTCGCCAGAATCAAACTTTCGATGGCTATATCTTGAAAACGGAGCCCTTTTTCAATAAATATGTAATGTATTTTTCGATTGCAAGTTCAATTAAAAAATAACGTCAAAGGATTTTTTCAAAAAATCACTATTTTTTCAAAATTTCATAACTCGGCGACAGATTTTTGGACCATGTTTCTCTATGTCTCAAAAGTTGCGGATTTTTGTTCCCTCAAACATATCAAAAATCTCGAAATTGCAATTTTTTTTCCGTGTACCTATTTTTTCCCAAAAGTCCTCAACAATACCTACTACTTTGCCGAAGACACTCAAAAGTTACAGCTGTTTGAATATTTACGTACCATTTTTGTATGGACAGCAGCCAAAATTGCATGGAGACTTGTATGGGTGAACCAATGACACAAAATAGCTTATTTGGTCACAGGAAAGGCCCCCACAAAGTTTGAGCCAAATAAAAAAATACAAAAAATTAAAATTGCCGAAATTGGCCAATTTCGTAGAGAGTTGCTCAAATGAAAAAAATCATTAAATTAAAACTAAAAATTCTCAAAATATTTTTTCTATTATTTTTAATATATATTGATTTTTTTTTTAAATTCTTAAATTTATTATGGAGTTTATATTTGGAGCATTTTTCAAGTAATTTTTGAATTTTGACATTATATTTTATTTTTATACTTTTCTGTTTTCAAACTTTAAACTTTCTGATTTTTTTAATCAGCATCTTTAGATTTAGAATTTCAGAGTTTTAATTTTTAAATAGTAAAAAATTCTAAATATATATTTGTTTAATTTCATATTTCTGCCTCTTCTGCAACTCGTCCGAAAATTTGAAGGACAAATAGAACATTTGTTTCAAATAACTTCACACCATTATGTAGAAAACAAATTGAAGTGCATTTTCTTGCGTCAATAATACGACATTTTTTGCTTTGCTGAAAATATTTTAATTTTTTCTAAAATTTCGATGTATTTTGAAAACTTAGGATGCAAAACAACTGGTACAAAATGCATTTTAAAACACATGTAAATGTTTTATAATTTAATTTTTTTATATATTTTTTATTTGCTTTTGCTCCGCCTGCTCGACTTTGGTCAGAATCGAGAGATAGAAATTTAAAAAAAATATTCGCAGCGGCCTAATTTTAAATTGAGAAATTTCACAATTTTGATAATTTTAGATTTAATTTTCTTTATTTCAAAGTGTTTTTACCTTGTATTTTGGAATATTTGAATTTAGAAATTCTAAAATTACTGAATTCATAAATGCTCAATTTTATTTGTTTGTTTAAATTTTCTATTTTTTAAAATTTTGCCTTTTTTTATTGATTTTGATTTTAGAATTACCTAATTCTAATACTTTTGAATTCCTAAATATTTTAAATGGACTAAATTATGGATTTTTAATATTTTTTTAGCATATACAACATTTGCTTGAGCGTTTTTTATATATGGAATTTTACGTTCCTTCCGTGCTCCTTACTAGCATGATACGGCAATTTTTTTTTTATTTCCTTTTGAATGTTAAATATGGTTCTAGTAGCAAAATGCCAGACGTAGATTCGATTTACAGGAAAAGCCTCATTGTTTTAATCATTCTTATGTAATGTTTTCTTGACTTTTCATTGAATCAGATTTCGTACATAAAAAGTATCTAAATCCTAAAATTTGTAGGATTTCGTTTCCAGTATCACGATGTTGCTTGAATATTAAAACCTAAATAATTTTACATCATTTTTATTAGTCAAATCAGGGAAATGAAAAAAATATTGTGATATGTATTTTTTAGTTTTGCTAAAAAAGATTAAGAGAGCATTAGACGTTCCTAGAACCAACACAGCCATGTTTATCAACAGTTTAGTAAAACATTATTTTTTCTCCTATTTTCATGTACACTCATATTTTCTATCAAAACTCATTTCAGATTAAAATATAATTCGGACAGCAATAAAATTAATTGAAGATTTCAATGTGTTAATCGTGTTTATATGAATTTATATTTTTTATCGCACAATTTTATTTTAAATTTCAAGAAGCTGTGTCTCAAGAACGAGTAGACAAATTTTTAACAACAAATTCATGGTTAAAAACAAATTCTCATTTGAGAACTTTGCTAAATTGTTTGTACACTATTTTCAATACATTTTTTAATGCACTATCTCTTTGAAGAATACTGTGAATTTAGGATTTTTGGTCGAAAATCGGAAAAGACATTTTCTTTTGAAAAATAAATGTTTTTTTTATGAAATCATTTATACCTATAATAATGTTTATAAGTATATTGTGATACTCTTTGCTGGATTTTTTCAATTTGGAATATATTAAAGGAAAAATATAACTATATTTATTCGAAGATAAAATTTTGACAGCACTCAACCATATATTATTTGCTATTAAAAATAAACTTTTTGAAATAAGGATCTGATTTAAAAATTTTCAACGATTTGCATAATTTTAATAATACTCAAATTTCTGAAGCAATTTTTCAGCAATTTTTTTGTTTTATTTAATCGGGAAAAATCAAATTATGATTCAAACTTGCTTTAAATAAATGCATTTTTTCAGTAAATATTGTTACGTCTGTATTTATTAGGATGTAACAAAAATGACTTTTTGGCGGGCATTCAAGGGTTTGTTCCGGTGGGCATACTAAGCCCAAATCCAAAATATGAGCTTGATTGGACGTAACAGGAGCTGGTGCTCCGCCCTTCAATTTTAAATAGGATTTAACCCGTAAAAAAAGATTTTTTCAAAAATGTAATTTTTTGAGGCATTTTGGCGACTGAAGCGTTTATTTTCAACATCATTGGCGTGTAGGCCAGATCCTTGCGCATCTTTTGGTATATATAACATTGAAATTTGGAGCACTCTGGAGCTCGGTACAGACCTTCAAAGTTTGGCATTTTTTCGAAAAATCGGCCCCGGCAAAATCAAATGGCGTCTAGGGCGTCGCGAGGCGCGACGCATATCTTTTTTGCCGGGACCGATTTTTCGAAAATGTTATGAGATATGAGTTTTATTTTGTTTAAAAATCGTGCAACAATTTTTTTCAGTTCATAGTTTTTAATTATAAAATATGCCATCAAAATATACACACAGCTGAAAATTTCAATCTAAACAGTTTTTAATTAGATAGTAGAAATTTATTTTTTTATTTGTTCATAAGTTTTTTATCCAGATTTGTTGAAAAATTAAATTATACATAAGTGAGATAAATTAACATTCTTCGGGCATTTTTTTTAATCAAATTTTATTTAGGGTATATTTTAAATTTAACGATAATTTGCTAACGGACAGTTTTTCATGATATTCGTTTAAATTTCAACAATCCAAGAAAATGTAAGAAAATCACTTTCTTTTCATGTCTTTTTATATAAACATGGTATATGAAAAAAGCGGATTTTTGATGAAGCATTTTCTTCAATTTAATTTTTTTAAACATAGGATGAAGCTTTTTTAAATCTTTTTTGCATACATTATTTTACAGATTTATAATTCGTCTCAATAATCATACCGTTAGCCAGGTGAATTAAAACAAATGGAATTTCTGATTTACTGATTTCTATATCCTTTGAGTTTTTGAATCCAAGCCCCCCCCAAACAAAAATCCTGGCTACGGCCCTGGCCGCCACACTTTCAACACTGGAGCAAAGGGGGGACGCTGATTACAGTGTCAGAGAAACGGGATGGGGAGGCTTCGGTACACAAAGTGACTCGACAGTCTCTTACAGTTTTTTCAGTTTTCTTTTCCGTCAGCGAATAATTGAAACTCCCGGAAGCGTAATATTGTCGACTTAAAAAATGGGACAGGTCACGAAAAATCCTTTGCAATTTATATTCCGAGCGGCGTGGCAAGTGACTGAGTAGATGAGACAGGCAAACCAGGATGAGACACTTCCATGGTCGTCGTCGTCGCCACATCTGTAGTGATACAAATTACCTCCTATTCTTGGAGATGGAAGTGGCTCCTCTCGAGTCTTGCTGGCTTTGAAGCGTGTAGTGATGGGGATTAGCATAGGTCTCTTGATGGTGTCGCAGTAACAATCATCATCCATCAATGTTGAGAGAAACTGGAAAAGTGGGATTTCTTAGGAGACATTGGTGGGGATTACAGATCACATATTTATTGAATTTTCGAAAAAGTGGATTCACAATAAATGCTAAACTAATACTGAACAACTGGCAATACTGTAACAGTGGTAAATTTAAACATTTTTGAGGGTAAAATAACATATTGTTCTAACATGAAAGATGTACCCTTTCCAAGATTCAAGAGTCAAAGTTTATCAACATGACGAATGAATGCTTTGCTTTTTCTTTAAACTTCCTCCGGAAAGCCTGGCAATTCTTAATCATAGCTCACCTTGCCGGGCAGGAAATCCCCAAAAATGTCGTCTCTTTATATTAATTTTGGAGAACCGTTTCAATTATCCTAGTCCCGGAGGCAAATCGAGGGTAAACTTCGTCCCTCCCAAACTCCTCCTCCACTGAACCCAGCGAAGCTTTGCTGAAGGAGATGCAACTGTTTGCACACACACACTCCCACAAAAAAAAATGGGAAAGCTTTCCTTTTCTCCTCGTTCAAGCATTGTATAATCCCGGACATTTCTTGCATAATTTAATATCTTTATAATTTAATTCTTTTTCATCCTCTCTGTGCTACTGGGCGGGCTTTTTCTGTGGGTTCTCTCGCCCGTGTGTATATTTGTGTAGGGACCCCCTTCTCCTCATTTGGTCAGCACACACACAAGTCATCGTCAGATGCTGAACCTGTCTTCCGGGTGAGGGCAGAGACCAACCCCGTTACCTGACAGCCACTGAAGTGGTGCTTGGACAAGGAGTATAACATACTTTGGCCACGAGAGAAAATATTCACTGGTTGTACAAAAAGGGGGATTTCGAATCAAAAATACAAAAATACAAAAATACAAAAATACAAAAATACAAAAATACAAAAATACAAAAATACAAAAATACAAAAATACAAAAATACAAATTTAAATTTTTCTATGCCAATGACCCGTTATCAGCTCCTTCTCCCACTACTCTAAACCCCCAATTAAGTGGTCCGGGCTCGACCAAGTGCAGCGGTCCGGGTCTCTTCGCGCCGGACTACAATCCGAGTAGCCGGAACGTGTGAAAGGAAAACCGGGGAACTCCGGCCAACCGCGCGCCATTGTGCATGACAGAGGCGAATTAAAGAGCCCGCGAGAGAAAAAGAAGAGTCGAGGTTTTCTTCGAAATCCGCTCACTTCCGGATGGTTTTTCTAGTTTGAACGTCATGACGGGCGGCGATGAATGGAGCCATCACGGGCGGATGTTGGCCACGCAAAGAAGCGAGATATTTTTATTCATGAGGAGTGCCGCGAAGCCGCGAATCTACTCTCGAGTGGCACTAGAGGAAAGAGGGAAGCTTTGTGGCGAATGATGATGGTTGCAGAAAAATCACGTTGCACTGCTGTGTAGCTACAGGTTGGACTATTGTTTTCGTTCGTGGAATAGAAAATAGTTTGTGGTAGTTGATGTGAGTTTTGGGAATTCAGATTTAACTATGTTTAGCAAAAGATTTTATACGGGTTATTCTCTGAGAAATCACACGAAATCAGAGGAAGTTACCATGACTTTTCACAGCCAAAAATCAGATGGTAAAATCGCATAAAAAAGCATGCACACAACCTTCGTCAAAAAATACACTTAATATTAAACACTGCATGTACATATTTTTTAACTCAAAAAAATGTTGCAACCGACGGGATTCAAACCCAGTACCAATAGTAAGGACTGACGCCTCAGCCCGCTCGGCCATCAGACCGATGAAAAATGGAAAGGATAAACGCAGATATGAGCGCAGCTGAATTACTACTTTTTTTTTTGCTGTGCTCTTCAATCAACGAGTAACTTTGACATAAGCGGTAATTTTAGAAAATATTATATTTACCGGTAAATTGCTTGATTTGAAAGAATGTGTCGTTATTGTTTCTATAAACTGGTCAAGACGGTGCAATTCCGCTGCAACTGCACGAAAGAATTCAATTACAATTACGGTTATTTTCCACTCAATTGTTTCTGGGTCCCGTGGAATTCGCCGAGCTTGTCGTCGGTAGGTCGAACGGTCCGAGTCGAAAGACACGCCAGCGGAGTGCTGTAACAAACGACCAAACGACGTGTTTTTCCTGTGAAGTTGAGTTGGGCGGGACGGTTCGTCAATGGGGGATTGTTTGGGGTTTTTGGTTAAACACTGTTTATTTTAAACGATTGCTTTGGATTATTAGTGTCGGCTTGAAAAAATATTAAAAGATTATGATTTACTCAACACAAATAAATTTCAACTATAAACACTTACTTCATCCATAACCTCATCGACGACAGTCACATCAACAAGTGGGCAAACTGCTTCTGCCAATCCTGGTGGGGCAAAAATTCAATCTTGGCACACCGCCTCCGCACTCAACATCAGCTGCAGCACTCAACCAGCCAACAGCAACAGTAGGATTCGATCCAATGTGGAGTAAAACCTCTTTTCACAGTGCTGGCTGGCTGCCTTCCAGAGAGGAAGAGAATGTGTCGCACCAGGCCTGTCCAGAAGGGAAAGAAAAATGAGCTTTCCCCTGTACACCACCCTCCTTCTTTGGCAGCTTTTTCCCGGAGACCGCACACACACTTTCTTCTGGTGATTGTGGGTGCAGCTTGGTTTGCTACTCCTGCCGGGTCTACTCGCTGTTTGAGGGAAATCTTAGGAAACGCAGAATATGTTTTTTTTATAAATTTCAAAGGTTTAAACAAAACCTTGATTTTTTTAGCACCTGTCGTATTTTATTGTGTGACGTTCCCCAGAAATCCATTCCCAAGAACGGTTCCCTAGAATGTACCGTTCCCCAGAAATATTTTTCGTGGTTATTATAATTATTTCCATAATTTCAAAATTTTACAAATTTTACAAATTTTACAAATTTTACAAATTTTGCAAATTTTACAAATTTTGCAAATTTTACAAATTTAGCAAATTTTACAAATTTTACAAATTTAGCAAATTTTACAAATTTAGCAAATTTTACAAATTTAGCAAATTTTACAAATTTAGCAAATTTTACAAATTTAGCAAATTTTACAAATTTAGCAAATTTTACAAATTTAGCAAATTTTACAAATTTAGCAAATTTTACAAATTTAGCAAATTTTACAAATTTAGCAAATTTTACAAATTTAGCAAATTTTACAAATTTAGCAAATTTTACAAATTTAGCAAATTTTACAAATTTAGCAAATTTTACAAATTTAGCAAATTTTACAAATTTAGCAAATTTTACAAATTTAGCAAATTTTACAAATTTAGCAAATTTTACAAATTTAGCAAATTTTACAAATTTAGCAAATTTTACAAATTTAGCAAATTTTACAAATTTAGCAAATTTTACAAATTTAGCAAATTTTACAAATTTAGCAAATTTTACAAATTTAGCAAATTTTACAAATTTAGCAAATTTTACAAATTTAGCAAATTTTACAAATTTAGCAAATTTTACAAATTTAGCAAATTTTACAAATTTAGCAAATTTTACAAATTTAGCAAATTTTACAAATTTAGCAAATTTTACAAATTTAGCAAATTTTACAAATTTAGCAAATTTTACAAATTTAGCAAATTTTACAAATTTAGCAAATTTTACAAATTTAGCAAATTTTACAAATTTAGCAAATTTTACAAATTTAGCAAATTTTACAAATTTAGCAAATTTTACAAATTTAGCAAATTTTACAAATTTAGCAAATTTTACAAATTTAGCAAATTTTTCAAATTTAGCAAATTTTTCAAATTTAGCAAATTTTTCAAATTTAGCAAATTTTACAAATTTAGCAAATTTTACAAATTTAGCAAATTTTACAAATTTAGCAAATTTTACAAATTTAGCAAATTTTACAAATTTAGCAAATTTTACAAATTTAGCAAATTTTACAAATTTAGCAAATTTTACAAATTTAGCAAATTTTACAAATTTAGCAAATTTTACAAATTTAGCAAATTTTACAAATTTAGCAAATTTTACAAATTTAGCAAATTTTACAAATTTTACAAATTTTACAAATTTTACAAATTTTACAAATTTTACAAATTTTACAAATTTTACAAATTTTACAAATTTTACAAATTTTACAAATTTTACAAATTTTACAAATTTTACAAATTTTACAAATTTTACAAATTTTACAAATTTTACAAATTTTACAAATTTTACAAATTTTACAAATTTTACAAATTTTACAAATTTTACAAATTTTACAAATTTCACAAATTTTACAAATTTCACAAATTTTACAAATTTTACAAATTTTACAAATTTTACAAATTTTACAAATTTTATAAATTTTACAAATTTTACAAATTTTACAAATTTTACAAATTTTACAAATTTTACATATTTTACAAATTTTAAAATTTTTACAAATTTTACTAATTTTACAAACTTTACAAATTTACAAACTTTACAAACTTTACAAATTACCCACATTTACCAAATTTACCAAATTTACTAAATTTACCAAATTTACCAAATTTACCAAATTTACCAAATTTACCAAATTTACCAAATTTACCAAATTTACCAAATTTACCAAATTTACCAAATTTACCAAATTTACCAAATTTACCAAATTTACCAAATTTACCAAATTTACCAAATTTACCAAATTTACCAAATTTCAAAAATTTCCAACAAATTTTAAATTTCCAAAATTTAAAAAAAAATCCAAATTTTCAAATTTTTGAATTTTACATAATTTAAAGAAGGAAAAACTTAACATTCTTGTGATAACTGCTGACACGAGTTTCATTTTCCCTTCTTTATGTAAGGGAAAAATTTCTTGGCCACTTACACAACTTTTTAAATTTGTTATCAATAGTCAAGAGAGTTTTTCCTTATGGAAACAATATTGAAAACAAGAAAAAAAACTTTATAGCGAAAATTTAACTTTTGTTAGCAGCTACCACAAATCAAGACAGTTTTCTCTTTTTCAAAGAAGGTGAAATTCAACTTGTGTCAACTTGCCAAGAGAGTTTCCATATCTTTAAAGAGGGAAAATTCATGTTTTGTCACCTTAAGGGGTTACATACATGTAAATGGGCAAAAATGTCAGAGGTTGGTATGAGCATACATTTAAACTTTTTCAAAATCTGTTTTCAGGGCAATAAAATATACAGTTTTATCTATTGTCAAAACAAATTTGAAGACTATTGGTTGTATCATTACCGAGATAAAGCTATTTGAAGTTAGCTAATTCTAAAAACGGGTGCCACGATATCTCAACACTGCTTTGACCAAATCGGCTCAAAATTTTTGTGAAGACTCGTTAAACCAGTCCTGTGTGCATGACGAAGGCCGATTATCAAAAAGTTTATTTAAAAAAAAGATAAAAATATTTTTGATGTTTTTCATATAAAAAATCGTCAGTTTTTGATTTTTGTATTTTTTTTAAATGCAGGATATCAAAATCGGTCTTCGTCATGAACACGGGATATGTCTTGCGAGTCTTCACCCCAAATTTCAGCCAATTTGGCCCATCCAATCTCGAGACATCGTGGCACCCGTAAATCAACTCGGTGTTTAGAGAAAAACGTTCACAAAGTTTGACAGTTCGCTTTGCGGATGGCAAAATTTTGCACTTAAATCGTTTCTAACTTAGTTCAGTCAAGAAATAACTTCATGAAATTTTCAGGAGTGATTGAAAATCATCTTTTTGGTGGATTCATTGAATTTCCTGTTTAACCAAATTTTTGATTTTCTACATGTATGTAACCCCTTAAAACAAATACAAAAAGACTTCTTTAAAGCGATGCAAATAATATTTTTTGTTGAAAATTTAAATCATCAAGCAAAATGAGCATTATGCCAAAGGTCCAATGTGTCAAATAGATTGATACCAAATGACAGTCATAATCAAATTTTAATTTTAATAAGATTTTTTCTCCATTGCCAAATTCAAAACAGCATTCACGGAAAACAAAAAATTATATAAAAAGAAACTGCAATTTATTCGACATTTGTATAACAAATTTAACATGACGAAAAAAGATGGAAAAATTCCGATTTTCCAAAGAACACCCTCCAAACTCTTCCTGACACTGTTACCATCTCCTTCCCGGATAAAAAATTACCATTTGATTACCATATTGGATCATACAGTGACACTTTGAGAAATGGTAACTATTTGTGAAATCGTTTTTCAATTTCCCAAAATTAAAATTTAACTATATTAAACTATTTGTGAACTGTTTGATTTAAGGTTACTTTTTGCCAAATAGTACTTAAACCATTTATTTACCATACAACAAACAGTTTTTTGACGAAAATAGTACTGAGTTTTTTAAGGTTACCATTGCTAACCACCCTTATGCCAGATGGTTAAACCATTTGTGAGATAGTAAAAATTCATGCCAACCATATAAATACCATTTTTAAAATAGTAGTCAAACATTTTTGGAAATGGTAATAACAATATAGTTTAAAGTTCAATTACCATATGAAAAAAAGTTTTTATATGGTACTTTTTTATGCGGGTTCTAGGTATGTGCTGCTGCTGCTGCCGAACGTGTGGCCTCTTGTTATTGAAACACGTGGCGAAAGAATAATGTGCTTTGGCATGCCACAGACAGGGCCCCTTCGTTTACTCTTGGAACCAACCACGCCGCCAGCCTCAGAAAAAAAGGACAAACCCTGGCTGCCGAGCTGGGAACACTGTTGCTTAAAATTAATCGCCTCCGCTCGAGTTGGTAATTTCACTTCTCTCTCCTTGCGCGCGCGCGCCAATAGCTGCCACTCGTCACTACGGGGCAGAATCCATTTGCAGTTTGTAAATTCTGGTTGGGGGTTGAGCAAAAAAAAATGCGTCCCAAATTGTTGCTACTGCACAACAAAGTCCGTGTTGCGCTCTAGCAGTGACTTAATATCCATTTGTTACAAGTTTTCCAATTATGGGAGCGCGCAAGTTCGTTGGTGGAATGCAAATTAGTAGAGCACCATTTTAAGGAGTGGAAATTACAGTTTGTAAGAGGTTTTCTTGTGCACATGGTTTTCAACCTGATACAAAGTGTTATAATAACGGGCTATCGTTTTCAATAAATTACGAATCAAAATGCTTTTCTGTGTTGTTTTTATTATTATTATTTTTTTTCAATAAGTTCAATAAGTAGGTTCAATAAGTAGCACAGAAATTCACGAAAATGCAATTATGTTGTTTGGAGCGTAAAACCGCCCTACTTCTCCATACAAATTTTGGAGAAAATCCATTCGGCCATGTCTAAATATTAGTGATAAAACACCGTGCGTCTCCAGCAAAATGAACTGGGAACCTATTTCGATGGAGATGCATGGTACTTTTAGTTAGATGTACCGAAACATTTTAAGAAAATCCCGAGATCTTTAAATCAGCAAATAATGTTATCAATTGATCTGTGAATGTATCCAAATTTCAAATCTTAAATATACGTAGATATCTCAATCTTTTAAAAATATATGCCGAATTCAATTTATAATGCTTTGAAATTATTATCGATTTTGAGATTTTCAACTGTTCATCTTTTTCCACAACCAAATCTTAATTTCCAGACCAAAATTTGTTTTTTTTTTATTTCGGGAATTCCCGGATCAAATCCCTTTCAATTTTTGAACATGCGAAAAAAGAGGTGTTTTTCAATAATTTGCAGCCTGAAACGGTGATGAGATAAAAATTTGGTGTCAAAGGGACTTTTATGTAAAATTAGACGCCCGATTTGATGGCGTACTCAGAATTCCGAAAAAAGTAATTTTTCATTGAAAAAACATTAAAAATGTTTTAAAAACTCACATGTCATTTTATGGGAAATTTAATGCTCTTTTCGAATCTACATGGACCCTGAAGGGTCATTTTTTCAATTAAAACAAAAATTTTCATTTTGAATATTTTTGTTTTTTTCTAACTATGCAGGGTTATTTTTTAGACTGTACCAATGTTCTATAAAATTGTAGAGCAGACAATTTTAAAAATTTAGAAATAAAAACATAAGGGGTTTGCTTATTAACATCACGAGTTATCGCGATTTCACGAAAAAAAGTTTTGAAAATGTTGGTTGTCGTTGATCATTGCCGTTCTTGGTCACCCGCGATAGACACGGACGACGAAACAAAGAGAAACGCAAAAAAGTAACTTTTTCGAATCTTTTTTTCGTAAAATCGCGATAACTCGTAATGTTATTAACACTGGAACGCCCAACGCATGTCCAACTTACACGGACGCCCAAGCCTCCCAAAAAAGGTGGAACGGTAACTTCAACTCGCTGGTTCTCGGGCATTACTCAACCAATCGGGACGATTCTTGTTTCCAGTGATTTGAAGAATGTCTAGATGATCCTAAAATTTTGCAGAACTTGATTTGATGAATTCTGTTATTTTTGCGATCAAAAACATCGTTCCACCTTTTTTAAAACGACTGCCTCCGCGGAATTTTTTGCGTTTTTTTTTTTACACGCGAAAAAAAAAGTTGGAACGATGTTTTTGATTGCAAAAATTACAGATTCCATCAAATTAAGTTCTGCAAAGTTCTAGAATCATCTAGACATCCTAACAAATCACTGGAAAGAAGAATCATCTTGATTGGTTGAGGTATGCCCGAGAACCATTGAGTTGAAGTTACCGTTCCAACTTTTTTGGAGCCTTGGGCGTTGGAATGTTAAGCAAACCCCTTATGTTTGTATATCAAATTCTATAATTCTATAAATTATATAAACATTGTTACACTCTTAAAATAACCCTGCAAAGTTATAAAAAACATGAAATTTTAAAATGAAAATATTTGTTCTAAATGAAAAAATGACCCTTCTGGGTCAATGTAGATTTTTTTTTCGCATGTTCAAAAATGGAAAGGGTCGTACCGCCCCTCCGTTTCGAGATATAAAAAAAATGGACCTCGGATTCGTGATCAGGGACAAAAGTTACCCCTTACGGCAAAGTTTCACGCAAATCGAAGAGGGTTCAGTTACCCATAGGCATTTTCAAAAGAACAAATTCTATTTAAAATGTGAAAACTTTTTATTCGTGCTTCGAATTCAGTATAAAATGTACTAATATAAATCGATAGTTTTGTATAAAAAAAACTAGTTTTAAACTAATGTCAGGAAAAATTCTGACAACAACATAATTTCTTAAAATTCATACATATATTTTGCTAAAAAACTATGACTATCAAAGTCACTCCGGAATTCAGAATTTTTAACGTAACTATTTTTCAAACTCTATTGAGAAAAAATAATTTATGGTGTATGGAATTAGTGTGGCCTAAATAACAATCTTGAGAAAACCCTTACCAATTGAAAAAAAATCCAAAAATAAATTGAAATCCAATCAATGTCACCCCGATTTACGTTACGGACTGAGATTGGGTCATACAAAAATTCTGAAATTTGTATGGCCCAATCTCACCCCCAGACCCAATGTCACCCCTGATGACGGTACTCAAAAAATCATATGTCACCGCTGAAATTAAGATGTTATTGTAGTTTTAGTGTAAAAAGTAGATTTTTTCTCTTTTTTGTTCGCAGAGTTGACTTTATTGCTGTCGGCCACTGTTGCTAGCAGGGATGCCACATGGTTTTTTTAAATGTCTGTTAAAAAAATCTGTGTATGTCTGTGCATTTATCTAAAATTCAAATATATTCATTAAAAGCAAAGTAATCCACTTTAACGACCCCCGGGTCTTTTGTGGGCTCTGTTGCAAGTTTCTGCTCATTTCTAGGCGTCCGAAGGTTATGTGTGGTGAGTCACTCAAAACCTCTTTTACGCAAATGGACCGACGTTTTACTTCCCCATCCGATAGAAGGCGTGGTCAGGCAAATCTCGTCTCGAAAAATGCCACCGGGTCCGTCTGGGATTGAACCCAGGCCATACTGGGATTCAGAGGCTACCAGGCTTACTACTAAACCACCGGACCCGGCTCATTAATATATATTCATTAATAGTCGTGGAATCTCATCAGAAATTACGCTTTTTAACATTTTAAACCTAACGAAAAATGTTTTGGTTGATATTTTTACAAAATAGTAATTTAATGAAGTTTTTTAAAAGTCTATGCACCTCAAAAAATGTCTGGCAAAAGCGCAAATGTCTGTGAAACACAGACAAATCTGTGTATCTGACGTCCTTGGTTGCGAGTACTAACCGCTAGTGTCTTCTATTTAACTACAAGGACTACAAACCACAAAGATCTGGGGTTCGTTAATGTGGATGGTTTGTTTTTTGTTTGAGAAATTCTCAGAATTCATAAGAAACATTTGAAGCCGCGTACAATTTGAATATTTTTACTGATTAGAAAGCGAAAGTCCGTAACAAAAAGGTCAAAGTCAATATACAGGTAGTTCATTTAGTCCATCAAAAATAATTGTGCTTTCTCCTTTAATTCGGTACATTGAAATAATCTCACCTCAAACAAAGCTTCAATCAGTGCCCACATCATAATTCGATTTCATTCTGCCACAAGTTACACACACACGCACACTCTTCTCCCACAGAACCCATCAAAATACCTCAATTTCAAACCGAATCCACCAAGCTTTTCCATCCTCACACGCACTGACTTTCCCGCAATGTTTGTGTTTGTGTGCCGCGAAAGCATTCACCCAATTAGCAACAAATACTACTGTTTTAGTTCGCACACAGACACACACACACACACAACCGTTCACGCCCCATGCTTAATACCGGTCGTTGTTAAATTCAATTGTGTGTTTGTGTGGTTGGCGCCAAGCAAACTGGAAAATTGTTCATAATCATAGCTTCATCAACGCACACACACACACACACACCCAGCTGATTAATTTCGAGCCGGGCTAATTAAAAACTTTGGCGTGCGCGGCGGCGGCGTGAGCAATAGTTGGAAAATTTTCTATGGAAAGTTCTGGCGCTTCCGGCGGTTCACCATCATCAGTCTGAGGTTTTCCGTCGGGATGAGTCCACGAGACAATGTGGCGGTAATTGTTCCTGCGGCAGCAAACACCATCACACTAGCGAGGGTGGGGAAACTTTTTTAATTTCTTGGGAATTGTTTCGGGGGGAGATAGTTTTGGCGACAAATTAATAGACACGAACGCAGTCTATTTTAGGAATGTGGGTAGAATAGCGTTGAAAAATACTTTTGTTAGAGAAACAATCAACCCAGAAGATGTTTTTAACCTGGGTTATGTATAGTGGTCCGCAAAACGGCCTCAATTTTAAACTGTCAAAGTGGAACCAATTTACTGTTCGCCAAAAGTGGAGAGTATTGTTATCGATCATTAACAATTGTTTTGTTTTTTGGCAACAATGAAGTTGGAAAAAATCATAAATTTTTGAGAAGTATTTATTTAAATGAGTAAAAATACTGAATTCAATGAAACTTTCACTAATGCACAGAAATTTTACTAGCTGAGATGGTTATGAAATGTCGAACGTGTTTTCAAACTTAAAAAATTACAGTTGAAAATCAAATGACAAAAATAAGCAAAAAAGTTTTTATCAAAGTTCAACTTTCAAGTTGTTCAGATTTTACAAATTAATGTAATTTATATTTATTTTTCACGTGCGACCTGCCATACCACAAGAAGTTTGCAATCCGATTCCATGTAGGTTGGCGGAGAATGGCTCTTTTAAATATTTAAAAATAAAAACATAGTTGTTCCTATTTGAAAGAACGTAAATACTCGAAGATTTGTTTTAGGATTTTGTTACTCAGTAGTTTTTCCAAATCAACTTTACTTTACGATTTGGTGTCTTCAGCAAAGTTATAGGTTATGCATGATTAAGAATTTTATGAAAAAATAAGCGCTTAGAAGAAAACCACAATATTTTTCGTTTAAGTTAAGGATTATACATGCTTTAAAAATTAACTTTCACAGAAAGCTCGTAGACCCACCTTCATGTATACCTATCGACTCAGAATCGAAAGCTGAACAAATGTCTGTGTGTGTGTATGTGACCAAAATTCCCAATTTTGGTAAATTTTTATAAAGTTTTGATATGTAGTTCAAAAGTTATGTATAAAAATGTGTTTCTGTATTTATCCGGATGTTGGATAAGTGACCGTAAATCGATTCAAATATCGTCATCTTATGCATCGTTGGTTAGGTAATCGCAAGACCTTTTCAAAGAGTCCAACTCATTGAAGGTCTGGCAACCCTGTCTCAAGCTATGACCACTTAAGTGATATTTATGTACTTTTTTTTGGCTGATTTTAAGAAAAACTAGATGAAATTTGTGTCCAAACCTGTCCAAACCTATCGAATCACCAATAGTTGGTAAAGAGTGAGGAAGGCACCAACCACTTAGGACTTAGGAGGATTAAGTTAGTTTTTAGGTAAAATTTTCCAAAGAAAATTTCAGTTTTTAGTTGGGCTAGATTTTTTAATTTCAAGATTATATTGTAGAAAAAATCCGAAAATTTCACAAAATTTAAATTTTTGCCATTCAAAATTGAACCAACAGTTTCCAAGTTATGACGAGTTGATAATTTTTGGACAATTAGATGACACCGAAAAAAAAACATTTTGCACAAAATTTAAGCTTGGGACTTGGGGCTGTCTACAGCAACCAGCAGTTCTATCAACAAAGTCAAAATAGAAACCTGTAGAAAATTTTGTTTAACTAACTGTGGTCTTTGTCATATTGATTATGTCTGTTGCATAGCCACCTTCACCATTTAAGGTTGAGGATAGGAAGTTAAAACGAGATAATAAAAAACCTTGGGGTTATCGTTTAAGCTACTTCTTACCATACGGGGAACCTGCGGTTTATCTAGTGGATGATTCGTGAGATCTAATGTGATTTTCGGATGAAAAACGCTTCTACACCATTTTGTTTTGTCAGATTTTATTCATCAATAGATTTTCTCTCAATATACAACGGTTTTAAAGGGAGGCGCAATTTACAATCGCATTCTGCACAGATAATTTTTACACTGTTTTTTTTTCTTTTTCTTCTTCATTTCTGCAGAGCACAAAGAGTTTGCGACTAAATTTACTTACTGTTTCTTTATTTTATTTTATTTATTTTTTTCGTTTGACCCATTTCGCAGAACTTTGGAGTAAATTTGCAAGAGTTTGCTTGTCTTTTTATTTGCAGTTTATGTTGTTTTTTTTTTCTTCTTCAATATGTCATAATACTTAGTGTCACTTTACATCATAGCTTAGCATAACTGTTATCCTGTACAACCGTCGTGTTCAGTTCGAATTGTTTTCTTTCGCTTTTCTAGGGTTTGCAATGCAGCGCAGCTTCTCTTCGTTATCCTAATGGTATTGTTCTAGTTTTATCCGCTATCAGCTAGTGTTATCTCTTATCTCATATTAAAATTTAAATATCTACCTTCTCTCTCTCGCTCGCTTTTTCTTTCTCTCTCGCTCTCGTTAGACTCTGTCACATTTGCTCCACCATTACAAAAAATAGCTCCTCTTTCGTTTGACGCTTGATTCGACGTCTCGCTTTTTTTTTCTTTTTTTTCTGTCTACACACTTTACATTCACATTATAATACAAAACTCTACTGTTTCACTCGTCGATTCAAATGACAACAAACCGCACAGCAAATGTGTGTCGTCCCGCTGGGGGAGGGGGAGTACTTCGACTTGTATTGGTAACACGAGCGGTGCTCGTTATTTTTCCATTCCGAAGTTGATTTTTTTTGCGTCTTTTGCTTCTTTGGTGTGCCTTATCAAATTACTCGACCAAGGCAGGCAGTATTTGGGGGTATTGGAAGCAGAGAACTGAAAAATGCGAAATTTAAAGTATGAGTCACGTCACGTTAATATCCATGAAACTTTGTCCGAAATGGTGTTTGTGAACTTACAATTAACAACAACAAAAAATTACTTAAAATGTCATTAAAGTTTATGAATGGATAACGCAATTTTTTGTCAACCTCTGGTCCATAAAATATTGAAGCTGTGTAAATTTTTAGCAATTTGAGTTATGAAAAACAAAATTTTTAAACAAAAAATCATGACCAAATCAGTCCAATCGCAGAACATTTAGCGATTTTGTAAAATAAAATTGCTCTTAGCAAGAAAATGAACAAAAAAATATACCAAAATAGCAAAATCTGCTTGGATTTCGCTAAAATTATTACAAGAATTTTGATTTCATTATTGAAAAAAAAGGTTTTTCAAAACTAACTCTACTAAAATCACAAATTTTGATAAAAAAATATTCAACTGTTTAACTTTCATCGCAATTGGTTAAGAAATTCCCAAACTTTCCAACAATAAAAAAAATACCCAAAATTTACTGTTACTTTAAAATAACTTCAAAATAATTTGTCAGTTCTTGATAAACAAAAGAGGCATTTTTGAAACAGACTTTTTAACCGACTCTTCAAAAGAAACTTGTTTTGAGGATAGCTCTAAACGTTTTGGAAATTATATAAAAGTCTACATTTTCAAAGCATTGGATTTTTTCAGATTCAAAACTCTATGAAGACTGGTTTCTTTTAATTTTCAATTTTATGTTTTTTATTTGGTTTAGCCCCCTCGAAAATTTCACCAAAAATCAGAAGACAAAAATCAATAATAATTGCAGAAAATTTCTTTAAATTCTTTAAATTCTTTAAATTCTTTAAATTTCTTTAAATTCTTTAAATTCTTAAATTTTTTTACATTCTTTAAATTCTTTAAATTCTTTAAATTCTTTAATTTTTTTAAATTCTTTAAATTCTTTAAATTCTTTAAATTCTTTAAATTCTTTAAATTCTTTAAATTCTTTAAATTCTTTAAATTCTTTAAATTCTTTAAATTCTTTAAATTCTTTAAATTCTTTAAATTCTTTAAATTCTTTAAATTCTTTAAATTCTTTAAATTCTTTAAATTCTTTAAATTCTTTAAATTCTTTAAATTCTTTAAATTCTTTAAATTCTTTAAATTCTTTAAATTCTTTAAATTCTATAAATTCTATAAATTCTCTTAATTTTTTTCAATTCTTTCTATCTTCATGAAAGTTTGAAAATATCTTTTAAGAATAACAATTTATTTGTTAGAAAATAAATTCACCCCTTCGGACAAAGTTCCATGTTTTCAAGATGACATCAACATTGTGACATTTGTATTAGTATTTAAAATTTCCCACTTTAAGAACCTAAAACACTTGTTTTTTATAAACTAAATCGTATTATTTATACTAGAACAACCAAATAGTTTTTATAACTGAATTCAACCTAAACATTATTTGGCATTTTCAAACTTGAACAACAGTCGAACTTAAAAATAGTTTCAATTACCGTGTCAGCACTCTTCCGTTCCTTACGACCATCAACTGCCCTATCTGTCGGGGCCAATCTCGGAATCTGTTGTTGTTATTCTCGACCGGGTTAGAAAAGCAGCAACATCGTCGCCATCGGCAGTGCTATCAGCAGCTCGGAAGCTCCAGCATTCCAACTGAGAAGAAACGCCGCAAGCGTTGTCCCACCCAACAGTTGGGACGTCCAACTTTGGCCCGTATCTTGCAGTTGACTTTGACCGGTGATTTCGGTGGTGGTGGCAGTGTTGCCAGCAAGCCAGCTCAGCACAGGTCGCAGCACCATCGATGACCACCGGTGGTGCGGCCGGGACAGCTGCGAACTGGACGAGGAAGATGCCTTGGAGGACGCTGGAAGAAGAAAAGGGGGGAAGAGGAAGAAAAATGAAACTCCTGGACGGAACTCGACGGTGACAGAGCGGTTTTTTCTCTGGTTCGGATTGAGTTTTGGGGTGGGGTCAGGCGAGAAAGTGGCAAGAAAATTGAATTTTTATGCATGTTTGGCTTCACCGTGGGGAACTGAAACAGCTTCCAAATGGGCGGAACGGTGGGACAACCATTTGTGTGTATATGTGGGTGTGAGAATTTGTAGAAAAATAACCAACATTACGCTCTCGCAGAGTGTTGTTCTGGGAAGTTTCGGTCAGCAGATCAAGTTCGTAATTAATTCTATTTCTTCGTATTATATTGTTAGCTTACCACGCACACTTTCGATGTCTAGACTGTTTGCTCGAGTAAAATTTGATCACGGAAACTCCGATACAATTTCTTGGAACTCTTCAAGGTTGACCTGTTAGAAACATTACTGTTTACACATGTAACCATTGATTTCAATTAAGATACGATTTACCCATTTTAAACTGTACCAAATTAGTGAGATGACTGCCCACTTGATTGATTGCGTTCCAGTTTGAACAGGTCCTTTCTAATCCCGTCAAAGTAGGGGATCTCACAACGGCGCATTATTAGCTTAGTTTCACTTCCTGTTAATAGCTCTCGCAATTCGATTATGACAAGATGTGATATTAATTGAAATAGGATACCGCTGCTTAGAACCGAACTTGAGACTCCTTCCCAGAACATAACACAACACAAGGAGGTCGAGATTTCTCTTGACGATGATGATGATGCGTTCAAACGGCACTGCCCACCTGTTTCCCATAATTAATTGTTATTGGTCCGAGTATTAAATGGAGTGGCTTTGACTCGGGCTCTCTGCATCGGACTGAGCGCGGGATTGACACTAATTGATTGCCGGAAGCAGGTGGTCAGTGCGTGCGAGCGAGCAGCGCTATTCAGATGTGTGTGCATTCAGCGCAGACGACGAAATTGGCTGCGATTTGGAAATTAATTCAAAACGGACAGATTGAAAGCGATTCGTCTCGCGGGGGCGGATGAGTGTGGTAGATCTGCGTGCGCGATGGCACTTCCATCTTTGATGAGCTGTCAATGGCGGAAATAGTCGGACCGTAACTATTGGCCTCCATCGACCATTGAACGATACAACTATCAATTCATACAAAGTTTGAGCATATATTAAACAGCCCAACTGGATTGAACACAAATCCATACAGCAATTCCCCACGAAAACAGCATGATTCGAAAAAAAAAATTTTCTGGGGGTTCCTTGGCCGATATAATTGGACCCGTATTTTTTTGTTTGGCCATTAGGGTGACCTACGCCGTGTTAGAGTGGTTCGAAAAATGGCAATTTTCGTCGATTTTCTCAAAAACCACTTTTTTCGAAAAATCATATCCCCGCGCCATTCCATCCGATTTTAGCTGTCTTAGAAGCAAAAGAGAGGTGATTAGTTTGACTATTTAAGAAAAATAGTAAGAAGTTTCAAAAATTTAGCTTAACATTTGAAAAGGTCGTATGAAAACATAATATGCTGTTTTGAAGGTCTCGGGACCAAAGAGCCTATGTCTGAAAATATTTTTATCGGATTCCTCGGAAAATTTCACATAATATATCAAAAAATGGTGAAGTTATGTTTTCGATACTCTGAGATACGATCTTTTGAAAATAAAAACTGAGTTTTTCGACGCGCCACGCGCAAAAATGGGAAAATGACGAAAACGGGAAAAAATCGACTTTTTTCACTAAAACGGCGATAACTTAAAAATTTCAGCGATGACCTATACATGTTAGGGTACCAAAATTTTCGTAATTGAAATACGCAACCGTTTTCGTCATTTTCCCATTTTTGCGCGTGGCGCGTCGAAAAACTCAGTTTTTATTTTCAAAAAATCTTATCTCAGAGTATCGAAAACATAACTTCACCATTTTTTGATATTTTATGTGAAATTTTCCAAGGAATCCAATAAACAAATTTTCAGACATAGGCTCTTTGGTCCCGAGACCTTCAAAACAGCATTTTAAGTTTTCATACGACCTTTTCATATGTTAAGCTAGATTTTTGAAACTTCTTACTATTTCTCTTAGCCAAACTAATCACCTTTCTTTTGCGTCTAAAACAGCTAAAATCGGATGAAATGGCGCGGAGATACGATTTTTTGAAAAAAGAGGTTTTTGAGAAAATCGACGAAAATTGCCATTTTTCGGACTACGCTAACACGGCGTAGGTCACCCTAATGGCCAAACGAAAAAATACGGTTCTAATTATTTCGGCCAAGGAACCCCCAGAAAAATTTTGAGCCCGATCGGAGAACTTTTTTTTCGAACCATGCTGTTTTCGTGGGGAATGGCTGCATATGAAGATTTATTTCAAAGCCTGATAATACAGCAAGCTAGCCTAGAGCGTTATTCTCATAGTTTATTTTTTTAAATTCAATCGTCAAAAAAGTACAGATATCGAGGATATCGAATCTGTGCCTTTACCATCTTTAGCATCCTAACATTTCAATTTGGTAGAGTTATCCTCACGATCTTCTGCTGAAGTCCGACCAAAAATGCTACAAAATTTTCAAAAATCGGTCTATTAAGATCGGATTTTCTGATCAATTTAATGTCTTCGGCAAAGTTTTAGGTTTTGGTGAGAAGATTTCAAGAAAAAATGTTTACAGTTTGGTCCAATTTATTTTTTATTATAAATAATTTCAGCCGGAGGCTGGTTGAAATATTTCGTTTGGTCCAAAAAACTTCACCAGAAATCAGACTTTTTTGTATTTTTTATTAGCCTTAAACTTTGTATGGTCCTACTCTATGACAAGAGAAGATATTGTATGCCATTGATTCGTTCGAACGAGAGTTCGTTAAAAAATTACGTCCATGAACAGGGGCAGGGGGGCGCGCGAGGACACTTCTTGGAAATCTCAAACCCCCCCCCCCCCTAATGTTTCTGTTTTTTGTTTTCAAAAAAAAAAAAAAAATGAAATAGCAAGCCAAAGTCTCAACTTTTGAATGCAAAACGTATTTTACACTAATTCAGATGTTTTAAAATCATTAGTTTTCATTCGACGAAAATAAAAAAAAATTACAAAAAAAACCTTGTAACGATACCAAACATCGAAATTTTCAAAAATTCAAAAGATTTTTAAATCAGCCCAAACATGCTTAAAAATGATTCCAAACGTAGGGGAATGTATTTAAAATTGATTTCAGCTGATTTGAATTAATTCATACCCTCCCTTCCCTTCACCATTCTGAATTGTTAGATTTGCGTTTACCAGATTTTCCAGATATTTAATCAATACTTAGCCAGATTTTTCAAATGTTTACCTGGTAACCCTGATTGAGCATCTGATTGCTATAAAAAAGATTAAATATGAGATATTTTAGCTAACACTTCAATTGTACCTAATTCTTAAGTGCCGGTATCTCAACAATTATTGAAATGATTATCAATGTCAAAAAATTTATCATATTGTGAAATTTTCTGATCTTTCAGGTCAAAAACTATTAAAAGAATTTTGAAATCACAACTAACATTTGAAGGGCTTAAGATGTATCATTAAATCGAATTATTAAGCCACGATTTTAAAAATCTGAAAACATGTTTTTTCGTTAGGTTTAGAAAATTTCACAGAAAAGTTCATTTATAACATTAAAAATCGGATCAATAGTTTCCGAGAAATCATCTATTGAAAATTATGGGTCGTTTTTTATTTATATTTCAGCAACCAAATGTCGGATCAACAGTATAAATAATAGGAAATCGTAGATAAATAATTTTTTCAATCAATTATTCTGAAAATAAAACTTTCCCTCCGCATGGCTGGGACTTCGAACCCATCGAAAAGTGGGATGGTCGGAGGGCTTGAGACTACCCTTTACCAATTCGGAAAGGGCAAATACGAGCGCCAGCTTAGAATACTGTACATTGATCTTTGCTAATTTGTGTGTGAATGTATTAATATTTCTTTTATAGTTATGAATAGAATATTTTCGGCACCTGGATTTGAAGAAAGGGTTATTCAAGTGATAAGAAAAAAATAAAAAATAAAATAAAATAAACATGAGATTGTACGAAGATGGACATTAAAAGACAATAATCAAACCATAACTCGAACTAAACACACTAATAAAAGAAGTGGGATATCAGGAATGAGGTAAGACCGGGCCAACATTTACTTCCCCGTCCGACGGAAGGCGTGGTCAGGCAAATCTCGTCTCGAAAAATGCCACCGGGACCGTCTGGGATCGAACCCAGGACGACTGGGTGAGAGGCAACCACGCTTACCTCTACACCACGGTCCCGGCTTGGTATGTGGGGTGTCATATTACAACACGATAAATTGAAGAACTACAAATAAATCTGGAGTTTACTCAGTCGTAATGCTAAAGGGGTAAAGGGGCATCTTTTTGGGTTAACAAAATCTTTAGGTTTTCAGCAAAATTGATATGTGTCAAGAAGAATTTGTTAAACAAATATACAGATGATGGTGAAATAGTAGAAAGATGTATAAATCATTTATAATTAAAAATAAGCATTAAGACGACCACTTTTCAAGCATGTGTAAAAAATAAAAAAAAAGGAAAAAAAAATAGAGGGATTACTCCGAGTATGAAGGTGAGGTAGGTGCCCAAATAATACGATTACGGTTTTCAGATTTTCCGGAAACAAAGAAGGAAAAATAATAAATGACTTGAAAGGTTAAAAGAAAATTTAAAAGGTCATAAAAAAAAATACAAAGGTATCTAAAATCCTTCTGGATGAAGTTTGAGTGAAATATTGAAGTTGATCATTATTTTCGGTGTTTGTCTGGTAAGATTTTTGTTGCTTGGGGTTCGATATATAAATGGCGTTTTCTCCCCGCATGCGGGAGATTCGGCCGATGTCATTTGTATAGGGAGGGTAAACATTTTGGGGAGGGCGAACGCTGATGGGATACAATATCCTCACCAAAGTGTTCTAGAAGGAAACTAGAAGAAGGAATTATTCTGAAAATAAAACTTTAAATTGGATTTAACTCGAAAACGGTGCATTTTGTTATAAATTCACAAAAGTAAGTTTTGGATGAAATTTCAATTATTCGTCGGATTTTTATTATAAATCTCTAGTTAAAAAAAAACACTTAGACTGGTAAAAATTTTATTTAAAATTTTTGTCTCCCCCCCTTCAAAGTTGGCTCGAAAAATCAAGGAAAAAATACTTTTTCAGAAAACTTAAAAATTTCTACGGAATTTTAAGTGCAATCAGCTGAAATCAATTAAAAATGCATTCCCCTGCTTTCAGAATCATTTTTAGCATGCTTAAGTTAATTTAAAAATCTATTGATTTTTTTTATATTGTTTTTGTTTTATTGATTGCAAAACAACTGAACTAGTGTAAAATGCATTTTAAAACACATTTTTTATGCAAATGTTGAAACTATGGCTTGTTGTTTCAATATTTATATTTTTTTATTTTATTACCCCCACCCCGACCCAGGCCAGAGCCGAGGGACAAAAACTTTGATAATCATTTGCATCGGCCTTATTTAACGAAAAACAAAACTTCCGTCATACCCTATAGCTAAAAAGTTGGCCTTTTTGTCCACTAAAACACATTTTTTCCGAATAATCCTAATAATAACCTATAACTTTGCCAAAGACACCAAATCGTTCAGAAAAATCCTTTTTAATCGGAGCGTTTGGTACGGTATGTCCACGCATCCTTCTTCCCGTGTAGATTCTGTGAAATGTGATCCGTTAACAGAATCCTCTCTGCGGTAAACACAACGCAGAAGGGCTGGCCGCTTTAATTTTTGTTATACATTTTCGGGTGTTCTCGAATGTACTATACAATTATTAATAATGACAAGAAAAGTGCTTGGGGCGTGATCTAATCACTTTATCACAGCATGCTTTGATCGGACTGGCTGCGTTTGTGTTAAATTAGATTAGATTAGATAACTTTGCCGAAGACACCCCGCATCAATCACCTTAAAGTAAGCTGGATTAAAAAAAATATCAAAAATATGGACTTTACAGATGTTTTGGATACCGTTTTCCATGAGAATATTTCTCAAATATTTACTCTAAAACTCGTTCCATGCGTCCTCAAATACCTCATTTGGCAAGGGTCCAAAACCACCCCGCTAAGAGAATTAAAAACCTTTTCCTTTTCATTCAATTGAGTGTAGTAAGACAACGGAGAAAGATTCGAAATAGTTTAATCCAATAGCACAAAGCATCCCTCACCTTCGTCCTTGTCGCTCATGAAGGAGTAGTGGACGCCGTTGTCGCTCTTGGACAGTACCCGCACCTGGGGGTAGTTCTCGTCGGCGACCTGCACGGCCGTCCGCTCGTACACGTCGAATATCCGGGCGATGCACTTCACCTGGAAAAAAAGAAGAGAACAATTAAAGCATTAGTGACCCTGTACTGAAATACTGCGATTTTTCATTTAATCTTCTATAAAAGCATTGCATTTTCCGATAATCGTAATGCTACTACTGTTCTGTTTCTAATTAAAACCCATTTCCACCACAAACTGCAGCCCTTTTCTTGTACAAAAAAAACGCTCTTCCATCACTCATTACAGTTTCATCGTCTGTTTGCACTGCGCGAGTAATTTCCTCCGCCATTTGCGATACCCATCGATAAGACAGAATAAACATCGTTTTTCCATTCCACCCGGCGAGTGACCTTTGGGGAAAAATCAATCCCTCCCAACCAATATTTGCATTCCAATAAGCAAACACATCCAGCCAGCACTCAAACATTGCAATTTCATAGAGTTGGGTTGGTCCGTCAGAGGTCCGGGTTGCCGCCATTAGCCTTATTACAAAAGTATTGATTTCCTCCCCTAATGAACTTGCCTCATTATGCTGTGATTCAACCGGCTGGCCAGCCAGACCAATGCTATAGGAGCCCTCAATGCCCAGTTGGAAGCTGATTTCTATGCAATTTCGTCGGCTATTTGCCTCTCCCTCATTATAAGGAGAACCCTTTATTAAACAGAGCTCGGGATTGTTGAAATAGTGCAGGAAACCGGAAATGCATGAAAGATTGTACAAGTCTTTCAATGACGTCGAAAAACGGGAGATCCGATTCACTCCAGTTAAAGGTATAGTTTTCAATTAAAAAAACTATTGAGTAGTTTGCTACTGTTTCGCAAATCGACTTTTCTTTGTACTTTTTATTGGATGAAACTTTGCCCATACATTCTTTATCTAAAAACAAGCAATTTCCATGCAAGGCTCCTTACAATTTTGGGGGCTGGTCATACAAAATGGGTTCGTAAATATATGAAAATCGTTAACTTTTGAGAAATTTTAAACGTTATATCCAAATTATAAAAGTTGGTCTAAAATTTGAAATTAGGACAACAATCTATTTGTAGAACCTTTTCAAACGGTATGCCTGATTTGCATGTTTTAAATTATTGTTATTCATCCAAAATAACACTAAAAAAGTTTTAAAAACTCTGCCATTTTCTGTTACTCAACTGTAACAAGTTTTGGAACATGTCATTTTAAGGGTAATGTTCGCACCGCTGGGCAGTTGATGAAAAATACTATGCCAGCAAGTGTATCACGCGAGATGAGAGAGAACGCAGAGAAGAACTCGGACGGCCGGAAAGCCGGACCGCGACGAAAACCCATGTAAACCCTAGAAATTGAAAAAGTTGGATCGTCACATTAGCCATTACAAAGTGTAACGTGGTTGCGTAAATTTAGCCGAATTTACCATCATTTCTTTAATTTCCTGGTTCGATCGGTTGATCAGCTTAACCAGATTTGTAAGTTATTTTGCTATTGGCTCTCTAGGGCGTTGAATTTACTCATTTTGTATTCTTAATTATAAATTAATACAGCAGCGCGAAAGAGGGCATAATTTGTCACCAGATTTACCATAATTAAAGCCACTTAGCGACCGTAAGTAGGGTGTAATGGAAATACGACGTGGAATTAATTCGAAACTTTGTTTACTAGAGCGAATTTAACCCGTGAGCAACAAGAGCATTTGTGTGAGGAAAAGGTGATAAAGGGCAAACTATTCATGTGAGTTGAATTATATTTCCATCTGAATCATGCGTAATAAAATCAATATTTTTTTAGTTTTAAGCTACTACCAGAAAAGTTGCTGTAAAAATTCAGTTTGTTCTGAGGTCCGAACAGTTAATTTATTGTACTTTTTAAATCTATATTAACACAGAAGGGTCATTTTTTCATTTAGAACATTTTTCAAATTTCGTGTTTTTCTTACTTTTCAGGGTTATTTTTTAGAGTGCAACAATATCCTACAAAGTTGTAGAGCAGTAACGAGTTATCGCGATTTTACGAAAGAAAAGTTTTAAAAAGTTTGTCGTCGTTGATTATGGCCGTTCATGGTCACCCGCGACAGACACGAACGACGAAACAAAGAGAAACGCAAAAAGTAACTTTTTTTAAGCTTTTTTTATTGTAAAATCGCGATAACTCGTGATGGTTTTAAGCAAATGCCTTATGTTTAAATATCAAAATTTTGTAATTGTCTGTTCTACAACTTTGTAGAACATTGTTACACTCTAAAAAATAGCCCTGCAAAGTTAGAAAAACACAAAATTTTAAAATGAAAAATTTTGTTCTACATGGAAAAATTTACCTTCTGGGTTAATGTAGATTCGAAAAGTACATTAAATTTCCCATAAAATTACATGTTCAAAATTTTTTTACAGATTAGTAACGGAAAATGGCAGAGTTTTTAAAAGTTTTTTAATGTTTTTTCGATGAAAAATAGGTTTTTATTTTATTTTGAATACGCCATCAAATCGAGCGTCCAATTTTACATAAAAGTACATTTGACACCAAATTTCCATCTCATCACCGTTTCAGGCTGCAAAGTATTGAAAACACGTCTTTTTTCGTATGTTCAAAAATGAAAGGGGTCGTACCGCCCCTCCGTCACGAGATATAAAAAACGGACCGAAGATACGTGATCAGAACAAAAATTTACCTCTAAGGACAAAGTTTCACGCAAATCGAAAAGGTGTCGGTTCAACTTTTCCCGATTTCGTGTGAGTTGGTAGAGAATTACCCAATATTATTTTCATCCAAATCACTAGATACTTCCTATTCCACTACCCACGACGAAAACCTTGCACGCAAACTTTTATTTCCATCCAGAACAAAAACTTCCAATCTCTGGTGCACCCACGCGCAAACAAATTCAATCCACAGCTCAGTGATCCAGTAGTTGATTTTCAATTCCCGGCAAATTCAAATAAAGTCAAATAAAATTAGTCAAGCGAAAGGGCCAGTGCTGCCTGGCCCTGCCAATTTGGAAAAAACTTCTAATCGCCAGCTGAAATGAAACACACAGCAGCAGATTACGCATCAGTTGTTGTTGACCGAAACAAATGTCACGCGCACAAACACACTTGCATTTTATAGCGACGATAACACAAACCAGATTATATTGTTGGTTAAACTGCAGATTCATGTTTTCTTCGTGCCCCTCGCACACACATTCGCAATGCACTTTTATTATCGAAAAACATTCGCACAAAAAAATGCACGATCCACACACATACACATTCTCATTGCTGTGCATTGTTGCGAATTGTTGTTTTTATCGCCGTACAGCGATTCGCGTGCGCGAAAAAAAAGTAGATGAGAGAAAAACAACAAAACAACGAGCGAAAAAAAGTTTTATTCGAAATTTATTTGAAATTCAATTCCACCACCTAAACCTCCTTCCCGTGGACGTGCTCGGTCCAGGTCCCGAACCGACTTCAAAGCTCACATTCGCACAAATTGCTGCTGGCTGGGCGCACTGCCATAATAGCACCATGCGCTGGTAGTGGTGGCACTGTGATGGTGTGAGTGGGGCGAAAATGTGAAAAATGGCGAAGCGCTTTTGTTCAGTCTTAGCACTGGTGATTTTTTATTTCGAATTTGTTTATGGAATTTTGGGTAAAATGCATGGTTTTCATGCAGAATTTGAGTTATGAAAAGTTTTAGAATTTTCGCTTGAATTCTCTTATCATTTGGGGAAATAAACCTATTCTCGTCAGTCACCTTTCTTCGGCACATGGAGAGTTTGTTACTCGATCATAGCTCCAAAATAACTATTTAGGCCATAAACACACCAGCAACAGCTTCGCCTCGAGTAAGCACACACAAATGTATGCCATTTTCTGGCCAACAAGATCAAATTTACTGTACTTTTGATCAAAATGTATGTTTTGAGGCACCATTTTTCATCACATTAATTGCACACACATTCACAAAAAAATAGAGCTCAATCGCTTAACCAAAGTCGCCATAACCATCTTCTCACTTGCGCAAACGATTTCACAGCGCTTAAGATAAAATAAAATCGCTTCCAACTACCAGCAATCTATGCCGATAATAGAAATAATAGCCGATAATAGAAATTGCGTGGGCAACAGTGCGTTCTCGTCAGACGAGAATAGACTTTGAAAATATTTTGGTAATATGCTCGCCAAAGGCCAAAATTCAATATTGCGCCCTTTTGAAATGTCAGTCTTGATTCAAAATATTGTTTTCGAAAAGATCGGAAAATTTCACGAATGTTTCATATTTTAACATTGAAATTCGGACCATTAGTTGCTGACATATCGACATTAGATAAAAAAAAGAGGGTTGTTTGGGTGAGACTTGAAAAAAAAAACAATTTTCCTGGTTCTTTTCCTTTTATCCGCTGTAGGGGAAGGTGGGGAAAGACGACCATATGGGGCAAGAGGAACAATCGCTCGTACGGCCGTAATTTTTACAATTTTGATTATTTCCAGTATGAGGAATTGTTGCTAGCAATGCAATTAGCTGATTCTACTACCACATAACCGCCAAAACGACGTAAACGCCACGGGGCATGAGATTTAATGAAGTTTTTTTCAAAACCTTTGTTTTCTTATAATATTTGGAAAGTACAAAATAAGGCTTAGGGTTCGATTTAAGGCTCATTTTATCAAAATGCTATTTTTCCTAGATCAGTAGTGTCCCTACCGATGACTTGCACCTATTATAAAGTATGATTTAACTTTTGGCTATTTTTGTTGAGAGCTTTTAAAAAACCTTGTCCAGGTGGGGCAAGTGTACCATATGGATTTTTATTATGGAAAAAATACGAATTGCTGCAACATCATATTTTATTGGGAAATAAATACATAAAAGTACTTAAAAACTGATAAACAATTGATAAAAAAAAATTCCGTACAAAATATAGTGATATTATGAAAATTTCCTTTTTTTCATCTAAGTAATAATTTGTTTTTGTATAAACGATCAATTTTTTAGTAAAATATTATTAATTAATCTAAAAATTAAAGAAACGTTTCAAATACATTCTAATCTGATGTACCTAAGTGATAACAGTTCAATTGTTAGCAAATTAACATGTTATTTCATGCATTGTTCCTCTTGCCCCAACGGGTTGTTCGTCTTGCCCCAACAGTTGAGAAGAACGTACGGAAAATCATTTTTTTTTTAAATCAATTTTTTACATTAAAAAACAGGATTTTTTAAAAACTTCTTCTATCAAAGTCTTAGTCAAGACCTGGAATAAGATGATTATAAAAAAAATCCGACAGATTTTTAAGGTTTTTGATGGGTTATAACGAGCATTTCCTTAGCTTGTTACACTTGCCCCACTTTCCCCTATCTCTTCCATGTATCATAGACGAAATTGTAGGAATTTTTCTGAACCTTTGAAAATAAAAAATATTTTCAAGAATGGACAATCATGGACACTATTTAAAAAAAACCAAAAGCCGGAATTTATCGAACAAAATTTAACTTTGAATGGCTATATTTTGGAAACGGTGCACTTAATTTAAAAATGTTTAAGGTACTTTTCGATTTCAAATATGATTTATAAACAAATGAAGTCTACAAATTTTAAGTACACGATTTGAACTTTTTACAAAAACCACTATTTAAAAAAAAATGCCAAAATCATAACTCGTCGGCAAAATTTTGGTCCGTTCTTCTGAATGGCTTAAAAGATGCGGGGTTTTGAGGGACATATTAAAAAATATCAAAAAATAACAAAAATACGGATTTCGAGAAAATTTAAATTTTTTTTTTGTATGCATGTATGTATGTATGTATAAGTACCCCCGTCTTGGCAGGACTTGGCTATGACCACAGTATATCTTATATCTTATATCTTAAGGACCTTAAAAGCTTATCATTCTCTATCCAACCATTTGTTATGATATGATTAAATAGACAATGATATTCATGTAACTTGGGCCAGGCGATCCACGACTCCCTCATCCAGTCCATAAAATATATAAAGGCCCTGGGATTATTTTTTTAGAGGGGATAGTATTTTTTGGGGGGTTGTTTGGCGTTTGAAATATATGTTAATATGGGTTATATAATATAATGAAAACAAATAGAGATTATATAATGTATAACAAATAATAATACAAGTATCAATATATGCCATAAGAACTTTACAAGTTGTTTCGAAGCATTTATTCATTTTAATCAACATAAATAAATGGAATAACTTATTTCGGAATGAAAAAAAAAACAGATCAAAATAAAATAAATATGGAAAAAGAAAATCAAGGTGCTCGTAAATTTAAATATACCAAAAGCTGAAAGAATTGTAATGGCTAGGTAACAAAAGCTTCGAAACAGCTTTTAAAGCCTAGAATTGATACAACTGTCCCAATTTTGAAAGCAGGAATTTTATAATGCCATTGAAACTAGGCAGAAGACAATCCTATGAATTAAAAAAGCTTTAAAAACGACAATTCATTCAAATGAATAATTAAATCTTGGAAAACTTCTTAACAGAAAAATTACTGACTCCAAAATCGTGACATAACAAGAAATAACTACTGAATTTTATTAAAAAGACTCAGATGGTAAATCAAATGGTCCTGAAAAACAATGGTGTTAGAAATTTTTCAACGCAATTCGAAATATAGAGAGTAATGGTGTAGTGGTAATATAATAATGATAAATATAATAAATGTTAAATATTAAATAAAAAATATCACAAATAAAATAATAATATAAAATATATAAATATGTCCTCAGATCTTAACAAATGTTTCGAAGTTCAAACCGATCAATGAATTTAAGACAAAAAAAATTCTACAACTAATTCTTGTACTAAATATTAAATAAACCCATAAAACTTATTATAACTTGGAACTTGGATAAGAATAATAAATGCGATTATATAAAAAATATTTCATATTGGAAATAAAAGTTTTAATAACACAAACACAATGTCAGTGCAAAGAGAATAATATGCAGCGGCTGAAGCCAAAGTTTTTGGGTTGTAGAAAACAAAAACTTCGGAACAGTTGTCAAGGCCTGGTTTCAATAACATGTGTACAGTCTATAGTCCCAATTTTGGCAGCATTAATTTTAAACTTTTGCTAAGAAATTAAAAAAAATTTAAATAGTACGCAAAATACATTAATAATGGCAATAAAACTAGTTTTTAAAAGCGCGATTCAGAGTTAAATTTGAATACCAAAACATGGTATTGCCATGGTTTTATTTTTAGGTATTCCCGTGCCCTTGCAAAATCATATTTTGGTATTCCTGTGGTCTTCCACATACATGATTTTGGTATGATTTCATGGTATTTTACCATCTATTACTGAGCAACCAAGAGCACATTTTGGTCGCTTATATTTGCACAAGTAATACCAAAATTTGGTATTTTCATGCCATTTTTTAGTGCAACAGTTGCAGTTAGTGAAAAAACGGAAATGATCCATATGCAACAGCCAAATCTACTCACCTGATGGTTCCTTGTTGTTTTTAGTGATATTCTTCACCACATCGAATGCATTTGTCATTAATGAACGGTCTGTGCTTGAAGTTCTTAAAGCTTCTGAAAAATAACAAGATTGAAAAATAAGTGTTATTAAAATAAAACTGGATCGAAATTCACCAAAATTCAATAATCTGTCGATTGACTCGTTATTCAAAGTATTTGGTTATCCCGACTTAGAGAAATTTCAACGATTTAAAAAAAAATCTTAGTGGGTACATCAAAAAAATTTAAAATCAGCTTTAACATTTTTGGATTTCAAGTCATTTTAGCGCAAAATTAATTATCTCGTCAAAATTAAAAAAAAATTCCATAGTTTAAGAGGAATTTGATGAAACACTTGAATACCAAAATGTGGCATCCTGACTTAGAAATTTTACACAATTTCAAGTAATTTCTTTAGGGGGTATATAAAAAATGTTTAAAATCAAGTTTGAAATTTCCGGTTTTCAGTGAAAGCATTCGCTTTGAGACATTATTTTAGCGCAAAATTAATTATTTTGTCAAAATTGGTCAAAATTTTCCCATAGTTTCAAAGGAATTTGATAAAATACTGTAATACCAAAAGAATACCAAAATGTGGTGTTCGACCATTGACGAATTCGGCAATTTTGCAATATCAAAACAATACCTTAAATTGGTATGATACCAAATGTTGCTCTTACATAATCCTTAAGACAAATTTAAAGAGTCTAGGAATACCAAAATTTGCTATTGATACCAGAGAAAGGTATTATTATTACCCTTGTTATTTACCCATGCTCGGGATAAACTGTCAGCCAGCTAATATTTTAAACTACGACTATTGCTTCAACCTTGGTCCATTTTACCCCATCCATCACAGTTGATTCGATGTGAAATAAATGGCAAAATGATAGATTTTTCTCACTTTTTCACCCCACAACTCAAACAATAACGGTCGTAAAAAATGCACGTGAAGCCGCAGCACGTTAAAGGACACGTGTGTGAGCGACGAGAGCGCTCGGGCTTTCGCAAATAAAATAATAACAGCGAAATACACGTGTGAAGAAATAAAAGTTCAATGTGTTTCAAAGTGAGCTTTTTTTCATTTTTCCCCGATCCACCGTGTGATGTTTGCTTCGCGAGTGTTTCGTGTAGTTCAGGAAGGGGATTTGCAGTGTGTGTGAGTAGTTGGTATGAACAAAAAAAAAACACGAAAAACAACAACAACAATAAAATACACGCGAAAACAAACGAGATATGTGTGGGAAATGCAAGCCCCGAAAAGAGCGTTGGCAACAAATTTCGTTTGATTGGATGGCAAGAGTTTTGAATTGCTTTTCCCCTGTCAAATTGATGTGCAGGCCCGAGCGAAGGGGGAGGGGGGTGGCATTTTTCATGTTGCCACAAATATTGTGCGAATAATAAAACTGCCAACCGATTCGGGGAGGGAGGGTTGAAATTGCAAAGTGCACTCAATTCAAACGAAAATCCATTTGAATACTCAGTGAATTAAACTTTCTACAATTTAAAAATGATGTTTTTATTGAAACTGATTTAAACCAGAGTAATCTGGCAATAAATAACATAAACAGGAATTTTCTGTTAAAATTTAGTGTCTCAAGAAGTTATTTTCGGTTTCGGAAAAATACTAAAAATTTCAGTGTTTTAAAAATATGGGTAACGAATGATCGCGATTTTTTCATACATTTTGAAAGTTATAACAGACATTTTTGAAAATAAAATTAAAAAAACTACGTATTTTCCGAAAAATACTACAAATTTCAAATGATTGGGAGTTTTTCAGACATTTGGAAAGTGATGCCACATGTTTGTGAAAATGCTCAAAATTTTCACAAACCTACGTATTTTTGAAAAAAATAATCAAAATTTAAGTTTTTTGCAATATAGTTTTTTGTTATCAAATGATCGGGATTTTTTCATACATTTCGATGATAATAATGTTTTTTTGTGAAATGCTCAAATTTTTCACAAAACTACGTCTTCTTGAAAAAATACTAATTTCATAAAATGGGTATAAAATGATCGGAAAATTTTCATACATTTCGAAAGAGCTTTTTTTTTTGAAAATACTCAAGATTTGCACAAAACTACGTGATTTTGCAAAAAAAAATCTCAAGGTTTCAGTTTTCATAATATGGGTATCATATAATTGGAATTTGTTTGTAAAACACTGAATTTTTTAGTATTTTTTTTGAAAGTACGTAGCTTTGTGAAATTTTGAGTGTTTTCAAAATTTTGTGTTATTACTTAAGAAATCTATGAAAAAAACATCATTTAATACTCATTGTATAAAAAAAGTTGATTTTTTTGGTATTTTTTCAAAAATACGTAGTTTTGAGAAAAAATTGTTTACTTCGTTTTTCGTTGATTACTTTCAAAAAATGTATGTTTTAACTAGGCTTAGACCTCAATTTCAAAACACAAAATTTCACGCAAAATTCGCGGAACTTGAAAAATGTTAAAATAACTCTGAAAATCCTATGTTTAAATCACAGAAACTACTTTTTATGCTTCATTTTATAGTATTCTTCAATAAACTAAAAAATCTTCACTAAATTTGAATGTGACACCAAAAAAATTCTCCTAATTTTCAAACAAAATAATCCTTCTGGTTGGAAACAAAAAGTAGGGCACGCGTATTCTCATTTACTGAACTGCTCTTTTAATATTCGACTAATAAAGCTAAAATATTTTCGCTTATTAACTTCTGTTATATCATTAAACTTATTGAATTTTATATCAAAGCAAGATTTAACAATCTTGTCCAGTCAAAATGAGTAAAATAAATTGAATTTTCTGCGACATTTAGCCAATTTAACAATTTTTTTTAGGGGTTTTAACTCACTTTCGAAAACTTAATTTAAAATCAATTTGCAAAAATAATATAATTTTTAACAAAATCAAAACTTTTATTCTTAATGAGAAAAGAAAACAAAAAAGTAGTATTTTTAAACTTTCATGGGAATCATCCACTCAAATAAACAAATATCGTTTGAACTAAACAGGCCCAAAAAAAATTTGTCATGTTTTTAAAATGTGATTCCAAAGACAAATAATACTCTTCATTTTATCATGAATAAAACAAACCCTGATTTTTTTATTTCTTTCAAAAGTATACCTTGCAAATAAAATAGCAAAATTTTTAATACAGCGAATGAAAATATTACTAAATTTAGTTAGTTTCTAAAAAAACTCAAAAATCTGAACATATCTTCAAATGGTTTATATCAACTTGACATACATATATATTCAAGCTGTTTAATTGAAAACTAATAAAATTTTATGTCAACGAAATCGTGAAATTTCAGTAACCCTAGTTATAACTTTCAAAATGTATGAAAGAATCCCGATCATTTGATACCCATATTTTAAAAACTGAAATTTTGAGTATTTTTCAGAAAATACGTAGTTTTGTGAAAACGTTGAGTATTTTCACAAATATGTGTTATCATTTTCGAAATTTATGAAAAAATCCCGATCAATTGATATCCATATGGTAAAAACTGATTTTTTTAGTAATTTTCCTGTTTTTTTTTGTAGGTGGGTAACGACAAATGGCAGAATGTATCTGTGTTAAAAAATATATATATTTTTAAACAGTTTATATTTTAACATTGTCCAATTGTCCATTTTTTTCCTTTTTATTAAAAAAAAAACAGAAAAAAATTCTGAGATGCTCTTTTAAAATTGAAAAGCAAACATTAATGTGACTAAAAACTTTGTTTTTTTTTTTGTAAGGATAGCCTTCATTATTAAATAGACGATTTCTGAAAAGAACGAAACATAAACTAAATTTCATGATTTATTTTTTCAAAAATGAGTGTCAGTAGGAATATTTTTAAAGACTATTTAAATACATTTTCTCTTATCAAACTTTCAGCAATCTTGTGTTTTTGAACTGACAATATCGTAAATTTACATAAAACGTTGATTTTGTTACCAAATTTAAGTACGCTACATTTTCCGGTAACTGAGTGCACAAGTGTCAGAAGGGAGTCAACGGAACGAGCCAAACCAACAACAACAAAAAAAGAGTGTTTCATGAATTCCGAATTGTGTGCTAAACTTGACGGGCGGAAAATTTGTGGGGATGTTAACACCACCATCAGGTACCCTTCTCACTTTCACACACACACACGTTCACATGTGTTTGGCATTGTTTTTGACCACGTGGTGGTGATAATTGAAATTTACACTTTGATGGAAAAAAATTGACCCCGACATGCCTTGTGGGGATTTCCGAGAGGGGGTGGCGTGTCATGTGCGGGGGGCATTTTGGACATCCCTAACGTTTCTGGGCCACAAGAATAGAACAGTTCGATTTATTTTAACATACAAACACACACAACACACACACTTGGAAAGCATAACAACCGGCCGTGGGAGCGTGGAATGTCGAAGCACGAAAAAACGATAATAATAATACTAAAGGAATGAATAAACATGGCAATGCTTTTACTGTCAACAAATGACAGTGAGAAATTCAACCGGAACGTGAAAATGGGAAATTCCGGGAAATTCTATACCTCCCAAAAAAAGGGGTCTTCCCCCCAAATCGACTACGACGATCGAAAGCGAGCAGTGGCCCCCGAAGGGGTTTGGTGAATTGGAGAAATAAAATTTATGATTTTCGAAAGAGGGGGGTGCAAATGATATGTAGAGGTGCTGCTCTGGTGGCTTCACTTTATGATTGAAAAATTGTTTCGCAAGCGCACTTTGACGGAAGTCATTGTCGAAAAGACGGGGGAGCCACCACACTCAATAAAGTTGAAGTGGTTGCAATCGATACAAGTGCCAGCAGTCGGGTTGGAATTTTGAATGTGATTCGATTGCAATAAATTGATTTTAACGAGTAGACGTTTATCGCTGGGAGGCTTTTGGAAGTTGAATCGATTTCATGTCGCCGATAACTGCTGCTGGAAGCTTGGAATGTAATGCAATTTCGTTTTGACACTTGGGTTGAGTTAGAACAAAGAGGTATTATACCCATTACATTATAGAATGTGATTTCTAGGTTATATATTTTTGTAATTAATTAATTAACTAAAATTGTAGTCATTGAAGAATTCTCTCAGATTAAGGTCATTCGTGTTTTTGTTTGTATTTTTAATCTGGCTGAAACTTTTTTGGTGCCTTCGGTATGCCGAATGAAGCCATTTTGCATCACTTGTTTGTTCATATAATTTTCCATACAAATTTGGCAGCTGTCCATACAAAAACGATGTATGAAAATTCAAAAAACTGTATCTTTTGAAGGAATTTTATGATCGATTTGGTGTCTTGGGCAAAGTTGTAGGTGTGGATATGGTCTACACTCAGCGATGGAATAATCATCATCAAAAGAAAATCTCTAGACGCTCATCAAGAGAAAAAACCCGAAAGGAGCATGGCTCTCCTCTCTCACGCACGAAAGATCGGTAAAAATAATCTTTAAAAAAAATCATCATCTTGATTATTCGGTGGAATATCCTTTTCACTACTACACTTGCAAGTGTACCGTCACGCGTCGAAAAATGACCTGTCACATTTTTTAGATGGGCAATGTGTGTAAACAAAGTGAAATAAATATTATTAAGTGGTGCTGACAAGGAAATTCACAAAAAATCATCAGCAGATCGATTTTCTTGAAGATTTTCGGGAGCGATTTTCTTTTGCGTGATTTGCCTCCTCTCTCTTTAGCGGGTGAAGAAAGTTCGCAAGCGAAATTGATTTTTTTGCGATTATTCCATCCCTGTCTACACTGAAAAAAAGTTATACACAACAAATTTTTTTTTTAGATTTTTAATTTAACTTTTTGTTACTAAAACTTGATTTGCCAAAAACACTGTTTTTTTAATTTTTTCATATGTTTTAGGGGACAGGCCAAGGATTGATACCTAAGAGCATGCGATGACACTGATCTTGTTGCGTGCTCTTCGGTTGACGTCCAGGTAAGGAACATCCTGGAAGGAGCGCAACTAACTACATCCGTAGTTCTGTTAGATCATCCGAATTATCTTGATCAGAACAGTATAGCTCTGGTTCCTTGCAAGTGTCCTATTTTCTTACCTCCACGTTGGCTTGGTTTTCATGATGACCTAGCTGGTGGCCTGTGGAAACGGATCGTAAACCTTTGACCACCGCGGGTCAGAGTTGAGACGGCTGAAAGAAAGGGGTGCGACAATGTGGGAAAGGGAAGTAATTTGTGATTGTAGACGGTATTGTTTTGATTCGCAGTATGTTGAGTCAACTGCTGTGGATGTACCTGAAACATCGCACAACGGGGTTTCTCTTCTCTTCATTCTCAGCTACCACCTATCTCCTATTTTTATTTTGCTCTACTGATTCTCACTTCTTCACTGATTCTTCTATTTAATATCCATCATTTGATTTTGATTTTACTAACTTTTGATTCTCTTATCTCTCAAAGCTTTTCCACTCTTTTTACCAATTGATACTGCTGTAACAAACTTTGTTTTTTTCCTTAAAAATATACTTTTCCTTAATGTACTAGTAATATCAAGTCTATTTATCATTTGCCTAATCTTTTTTTGATTTTATTGCGAATTTATTTATTTGAAGTATTTTTTATCTGTCCTATAAATTATCATTACTATAATCCAAGCTTGTTTTGTATCTCTATTTATTAACTATTCCGTAGTAACATTTCAATAGGGCGAATCTGCGTTTGTAAACAAGCAGTCTATCCCTTTTGCTCAAGTGACAGTTCACGTCAAGTAAGACAGGGATAGACTGCTTGTTTACAAACGCAGATACGCCCTATTGAACTGTTACTGCGGTATTGTTTTACATCTACTACATCCAGCTTCTCATTTTAATTCTTTAAAATACAATCATCATTCTCTTACTATTGATTCTTAATTTTTATAAAATATATTCTCGTTTACTGTCTATTGTTTTCAATCTTCACCCTTTTTTCAAACAAGTGAGGTTTGAGCCCTTACTCAATTTATGGAATGGTTAAAGGATTAATACAAATATTACTATTGTACTTTTGAAAAACTTTTCTAAAATTCTTAGGACCAAAAAATGTAACAAAACACCGCGACAAAAGAAATAGCAACATATAAACACGACTCAACACTAGGAAAGATTTAAGGAGAAAACAATACACAGTAAATAACAATTATTTTTTGAATTCAAACTAAAAATTAAACAGTTTTTGCTTAAATGAAAGATGATAGGCACACTATAAATCAGGGGTGCCCAACCTTTTGGCCCTGCGGGCCAGATCTGGTTTTTCAGAAGCAGTGGTGGGCCGGAACTAATATTTGATAAAAGTTGAAAAAGTGAACACATTTAAAAAATAATTATTCATGCTTGGGTTCTTTTAAAGTCAATATATTAGAGAACTAGTGTTGGAAATAAGATTCATATATTTTCAAAAATGTGTTGACTTATTTTGACTATCCTTTGTTTTATCCTTTGACGAATTGTATAGTAAATGTTTTTGACGATTGCAATTAAATACCTTAACATATTTTTTTTTTATAAAAATAAAACATTCAAATTTCAATGGTCGTTCCAATTTTTATAGTTTGATTTCCTCAGCACTACAGTATGAAAAAAATAAAATATAAAAAAAATATTCAAACAAAATTTGGAATCAAATATCCTTTAAAAAAACTCTCGTCGTTGTTGTGTACCCTAATTTAAATATTTTTAAATAGTTTTAATCGCACAGAAACTTTAAAAAGGTCAAACACTTTATTTTAAATTATTTTTAAATCGTTATTTTTCGAAATTCAAAGTTTATGAAAAAATATATTTTTTGTTCCCTAATTTCTTGACTTTTTTTTTAATATTTGCAGCGATTTATTTTCGGTATGAATAATTTGCTTTTTTTTTAATTTTATCGCTAAAAAAATGTTCTGGAAAAATACATTAGTTTTTGCTTACTTAAATATTAAAAAAAAAGAAAATGGAAAAATAAATTTCAGGTTGAAGTAAACACAGTTGAAACTGAAAGAAATTTTAATTAAGTGTATTTTGTACATTTTTAGACAACCATCCATTTTTTTTCATAAATTTCACAATTTTGCGAAATGGATAATTTTGTTTTCTTGCACTATTTTTAAGTTTAAAAATATCAACATAGAAATTATTAGAACTAAATTCAAACATGAAGAATGTTGTTAAAATATGTTAACATTTGATCTCATGCATATTTTTTAAATTCAGGCAATCAATTTATTTATTTAATATTTAATGAACAACCTTAAGGGCCGATCATAGAACTATTTTGAAAAGCCGTCGCGGGCCGGATGAAATGGCTTCACGTTGGGCAGGCCTGCTATAAATGGTTAAGCGCTTATACTTACATCAAACCCTACGTAATGTACCACCCCGGCCAAGTTAAAATGCGTAACCGGAAAAGAAGGTGTGCATGCCTGGCACGAACACTCAAAGCGTGTTCTAGCGTGTTGCTCGTACTGACTCAGAGCAAGGGTTAGATGTAGGTGTAAGGGCAGTGCGTGTTCGTCGGGAACCTGGTGCATAAGATTGGTCAAGGCCCGTTCTTACACTGAAAATTGCGAATTGCGAATGTTTTAGGGGACATAAAATGCCAACTTTTCAGAAATTTCCAGATTGTGCAAAAAATCTTTGACCGAGTTATGAATTTTTGAATCAATACTGATTTTTTACAAAAAATCAAAATATTGGTCGCCAACATTTTTCAACGTCATTTTTCGATGAAAAATCAAATTTGCAATCAAAAAGTACCCTAGTGAAATTTTGATAAAGTTCACCGTTTTCAAGTTATAGCCATTTTTAAGAAACTTTTTTGAAAATTGTCGCAGTTTTTATTTTTTTTTATTAGTGCACATGTTTGCCCACTTTTGAAAAGCTGAGAAAAATCTCTATATTTTGGTTTTTTCAACTTTGTTGATACAACCCTTAGTTGCAGGAAAATGTATGTGCAATTCCAGCCCAAAACAGGAATTTTTTAGGTACTTTTTTCTCGACCCTCTCCGATTTCAATGAAACTTTGTAGACATGTTATCCTAGACATATATAAGCCATTTTTGTGTATATGGAACCAGTTTCACTCGATAATGACATTCGAGAAGGGCGTAAGTGTTTTAAATATTGTTGTAATGTGTGATTGAAATATTTTTGTATCTCGAAGCCGTTGCATCGTATCAAAAAGTGGCCAAAGACAAACTTGTAGAAAATTTGACGGGCTTTCCGATAAAAATAGACTGAAAGAATAAAACACGCCACTTGTATGAGATTTTTGGATTTTCAAGTTCAAATCAAAAAATCAAACCATCCACATTAACGACCCCCGGGTCTTTTGTGGTCTCTATTGCAAGTTTCTGCTCGAACCTAGGAGTCCGAAGGCTTGAATGGAGAGAGCACCCAAACCTCTTTCTACTCCAAGGAACCTTCCACCCCAGTGTTTGAACTGACGACCTTTGGATTGCGAGTCCAACCGCCGCCAGAGATTCCACCGGAGTAGGCTTGGTTTGGTGTGTTGTTTGTACTTATGGCATGGAGATGACTCCTACACCTGGAATGACTTAACGACCTAACAACCAAGGCCGGGACCGACATTTTACTTCCTCATCCGATGGAAGGTTGGAGCAGATGGGAATCGAACCCAGAATCATCCGCTTACAAAGCGGACAGCGTAACCATTCGGCCACGCACTGCCACACTGGATTTTCAAGTTGAAAAGTTTAATTTAAAGGTGAGGTGATTTTTTTTGTGAAAATAGCCTAAGATGTTACGTAAAGGCTCAAGAAAAATGCAGGATGGAGCAACCCACCTGAAAAAATACAAAAATCATTTACTGAAACTATTTGTTGAAAAGTGCTCTAAACGTCAAAATTTTCGAAAACCGAATACGGGAATCGATTTTCCAGACAATTTTACATAAAAGTTTCCATATTGACCACTGTCCTAAGTCCAATCCTTGTGAAGTTACAGCGGCTTTAGAATTAAAAATGTTGAAAAAAATGTTTTTTTAATGGTTTTTGACAATTTCTATATGACAGACTTGATTTTTCGTCGTCTCGTAAATATTTTTACCGGAAAGTTCGTCCAATTTCCCATATTTTTGTCTTTGACAGCATTTCATTTGAATGTATGGTCTTGCAGATATAAACTTAATAACATTGCTCATAACTGAAAATAGAATATTTTTTTCTGTAGGGTAGAAACCTGGATAGTAAATAAGCTTACGTAAATATTTAAACGATTCAAATTAAAAAGCTGTCAAACGCAAACATATGAAAAATTGGACGAGTTTTCCGGTAAAAATATTTACGAGACTGTAAAATCAAGTCTGTCATATAGAAATTGCCAAAAAACCACTAAAAACCTATTTTTTCAACATTTTTGCCTTCCTCACCTTACTGAGGAAAGGCAATAAAATCAATCAAAAAATGAACTTCTCAATTAGACCTCCTAGACCCACCTTCATGTATACCTATCGACTCAGAATCAAATTCTGAGCAAATGTCTGTGTGTGTGGTGGGATGTTGATCAAAAAATTTTCACTCGATTATCTCGAGACTGGCTGAACCGATTTTGTCCGTTTTGGCCTCATTCGATCCGTTTTGGGGTCCCATAAGTCGCTATTAAAAATTATGCAGTTTAGTTAAGTACTTCAAAAGTTATGCTAAAAAAACGATTTTGACTAAAGTTCGAAAGATTGTAAAAAGGGTGGTTTTTGTGAGAAAACCTGTCATGTTATACATTTTCAGAAAGGTATTTGAAAGACCTTTCCAACGCGTCCAAAACATTGAAGATCTGACAACCCTATCAAAAGTTATAAGCACTTAAGTGTTATTTATGCACTTTTTGGAGGCCGGATCTCAAATATTTTGATGAAAACGTTGTCCGGATCTCTCATGCGACCTATCGTTGGATAGGTAATCAAAAGACCTTTTCAACGAGCACGAATTGGATTGGAGATCTGACTACCCTATCATAAGGTGTAAGCATATAAGTGCCCTGCAATAGAAGACTATCCAATCTAGTGGTATGAATAATAAGTCAAATTGATAAAACACTGAAAAACACCGCCCTTTTGTGTCTATTTTGGATAGCACCCTTTAAATGTGAGGAAGGCACCAACTTCCCTAGGGTGGATTAAGTAACCGCTGTATCTTCACAAGGATTGGACATAGTACAATGGTCAATATCGAAACTTTTATGTAAAATTGTCTGGGGAATCGATTCGCACTATCGGTTTTTGACTTTTAGACAACTTTTCAATAAAAACAGTTTTAGTAAATGATTTTTGTATTTTTTTAGGAGAGACATGCCATCCTGCATTTTTCGTGAGTCTGTTTGTCACATTTTAGGCTATTTTCCCAAAAAATTGAACGAAAAAAAATCGTGACATCACATTAAAATTTAACTTTTAAACTTTAAAATTGAAAAATCGCTTAGAATTGGCGTGCATTTTTCTTTCAGTGTATTTTTTTCAAAAAGCCCGTCTAATTTCCTGCAAGTTTGACTTTGACCACTTTTTGATCGATGCAACGGCTTCGAGATACAGCAATATTTAAATTACAAAATACAAACATATTCAAAACCCTTACGCCCTTCTCAAATGTCATTATCGAGTGCAACTGGCTCCATATACACAAAAATGGCTTATATAGGCCTAGGACAACATGTCTAAAAAGTTGCATTGAAATCGGAGAGGGTCGGGTACAAAAGTACCAGAAAAATTCCTGATTTGAGCTGGAATTGCTCAATTACAAAAAATGTTGTATGGAACTCGTTGCAAAACTTGATATTTTCAACACTCGTCGTATTTATCCAACTCGGTGAACATCGTTGGATAAATGTACGACTCGTGTTGAAAAAATCTTCTTTTTGCCACTTGTTGCATAAACTACTATTTCGATTGCAAATTTGGTTTTGCATCTTAAATATGATTATAAAAATTTTGTTTGACAATATTTAAAAAAAAAAATCCGAAAATAATTATCTAAAAAAATCATACCGGACATATCACATAAATTTGTAAATTTTAAAAATACGTGTCTAACTTTTTATATTTGAGTGATAAAAAATCCGTGCACCAGAAAAGTCTGCATGCATACCTACAATTTTCCCGAACACACCCAATTTTCACATGACCATTTTGTATGACCAGGCCACAAACTGTACGGAGACCTGTATGAAAAAAAGTGATGCAAAATGGCTTCTCTGACATGCATGTATAAATTTTCACTCAAATAAAAAAATACAAAAAAAAGTCGATTTGGGAAAACGTAGTTATTTACTCAACAGTATAACTGATATGGTTGAAAGTAAGTGATTTTCAGACTTTTCAAATATGAGGGTTGATTTGTGAATTTGGAATATACATTTATTCATAAGATAGGATCATTTTACGATAGTTTCATTTTTTGACATTGAAAATCATACGCCTATTTGCTAAGTTATCGTCTCACAAAAATGTGACGCTATTTTGGTGATGTAGAGAAGGCCTCAAATTTCCTGTTTGCTTCTGAGCAACCAGATTTTCGGCAGTTTTTGAAATTCATATTTAAAAAAAATGGTCGCACTGCCTAATTGTTGAGACAGGCGGGAATTTCTCAACCGGGCACCGGTTCCGTAAGCATGCTACAAAACTGTAATTTTATTCACAGATTAATTACAGTTAAAAACGTTCACAATAAACAATAAACTTACAAGTACGGTATCTTTTCGCAGCTACTTTCTTAGCTGCGCCCGTGCTCCCGCTTGCTCAGATCGTTTATAACTTCTGATCGATTGCAAAGCGACAGCACGCGCACCAGTCAAAACGAAAACAAACACTAATACTAACTAATACGGTCGTATTTGGGACGTGCTCCGTCGCAACACTAATCATTTTTTACCATTTTCTGCCATAGCTCTAAAGATTTTTGCCATCTAAAAAACATTAAAAATAAGAACATCCATAAAAATTGATAAATAGGTAATTTTTTAAAGAGTTAAACTATGTTTTTCAGAGTAGTCCTAAACAATACCAACAGCTTTGCCCAAGACAACAAATCGATCAAAAAATCTGCTCTTATAGATCATGTTTTTGAAGATTTCAATAAACAGAGAAAAATCAGCTTCCAAAATCGAATCCAAAAATTGGGGGACCGAGTCCGGTTTGGCATGAGTCGGTTCAGCCATTTGCTCAATTTTTGATTGCGAGTCGATTGGATAAAATGAAAGTGGGACTACGAGCTTTCTGTGAAAACTGGATTGCCATTATTCAGTGTAAAAGACACATTTTTTTTGGTGCAAAAACAATATTTTTGCAAAACTTTTATTTACCATTTAATATAAACATGACTGAACTTAGATCGTATCTTCAAATCAAAATATGATTCGAGACAGAAAATTAACAAAAGTATATCGACTCATCAATCCAGTTCGCTGAAAAGAGCGTTCAATCAACCGCTACTGTTTCAACTGTTTCCGCAAGCATTGATGCACCCCGCCATCGGAGGCCATTTCCGGTTTCATCAGATTAAATCTGGCGGTGGTTTCAATTGGAAACCTCTTCCTGCGGCTGTGGCCGATGCTACTGCTGCACCACCGGTATAATGGAATTTAGATTCTAATGCGCGATAGCCGCGTCATCATTTCCCGTGCCGTCACTCTGAGTCTGAGCGGGACGGGCCCTGTCACGGTGACAAGGGGAACAATGGGTCTGTCCCTTTTTTCCTGCCCTTCCGGAAAACCGTTTCCAGCTGGCGCGTTGTCGTCACTATCACTGTCACACCATCGGCGATGCGATGGTGTTGATGCAGTTTAGTTTAATCAAAAATGTTTTTTGGAAGTTGGGATGCTTGATTTTAAATCTACCAATGGTAATTTTCCCCCTTAATCATCTGCTCCTTTTCCACATTTTTCTCAGCTTAAATAATGTGTCACTCCATGTGTAGCGGTAATTTTATCTCAAATCTTTGAACAACCCCCGACTGATTACGACGTTCCATCCTACAGCCCCAAATCCTTCAGGACGCGTCACCAGGAAAAAAAAACGGAGCAACAGTTCGGCTTTGGCCAAATTTTCCATCCCGCAATGACAGGCGACATTTTCCGCGCGAGCATTTTCGGCACCCATAAAACCGCTTTTAGGGGCTTGTGCGCGGGAAAATGGGGCCTTTTTGTGGTGGCGCCTCCTCGCGGGAAATTGAAATTTAGATTCACTGTGTACTACTACTCGCTTTTTCCTCGCTCTTTTTTTGACGACGGTTTTGCGCTGAATTTTGCAAACATGCACACACACCCCCACCATACGGGAGCTATACCAGAAATAGCATAGCATAGCATAGCATAGCATTGGTGTCTACCCGTAGCTGCTACTTCGTTATTGACCAGGACCCCCAAAAATTGCTCCGTGGACCACAGATGAAAAGTAGGAACCAATCATCACCCCTTCGCAATTTTCAAAGGTCCCTATCGTGCTGATCAATACCGACGCCGGCCACGACCAGTGGTAAGACACGGGGAAGTGGATGGGAATGTTAGTCCGATACTTGAGTGATGGGACCGCCAAATCGACTGCGTCTCCGACAAAGTATCACATGAGTTTTGAGGGGTTAGTAAGATGGGTATGAGGTCAGGATTCACTGTGGTAGGTGATGCGACCATAAGCAATTTGTTTATCTGTTGAAATTTTTAAAAATCTTAGGCAGCCGGCTGCGGAAAGATACACAATCATTGATTTAGAAATAGTTTTAATTCGAACGCGGCGCCAAATTATCATTCATTCCCCCGTCGGCGTGCCTTCCGAGCAACGACGCTGTGAGAAGGGCTCCTCCTTTTACTATTTAAGCAATATATTAAATTGTATTTTCTGTGGTTTCCAAATGAATTATATCAAAACTTTATAGTGAGGATTGCAATGATTTCATCGTGTTGCAGGATTTTATGACGAAATGATCCGAAAATAGTAATCTACGAGACCGACAGAATTGCGAAAAATAGTAACTGAAAGATTTCGTTTCGAGCAGTTATTAATAAAGTGACACTATCACGAATGGTACATTTTTACGAATGGTGCATTTTTAAGCCGAAGTCGTTATAGGTAGTTATATCTTTTACGTTATATTTATAATTATCGGAAAAATAAGATCAGAGTAAGAGGAGAACGAATCCGTAAAAACGACGCATGAACTCGAGTTAGACATTCTCGTTTAACGACCGATATATTATTTTTACGCGACTTGAAAGAAGGAAAGAAGAAAAAGAAGAGGGAAAGTGGGGAAAAATATGTAAAATATAAGATACATACAAGGATAAATTAAAGTAAATAGATAGATTGAAATAAATAAGTTAAAATAAATTGATACATTAAAATAAATTGGTCAATAAAAAAAATAATAATAAAATTAAATCCATTCATGCTTCCATCCATACATGAGCCAAATGATAGAGTTCACCAATTGTGGAAACTCACAAATGGCTCTTTCACAAAACTATTCATGCATCCACATCACTCGACTCACACATACATGCACACAAGCAAACTCACCCAGGGTTTCCAGTGTCGCATAAAACACGCTGACCTCTCCAGTTATAAGACACTCACCAAGGTATGCTTTTCCGCCTAAAACACCAACGTTTGCATGAGCTTTCCGTTATCGCCCGTTAATAACACCACACCAAAGCTCCCGAAAGCTTTGAGATTGACTTCTTCTGCTGCACTATTAGGTTTTACACCGTGACGTCATTTGACAGCTCGTGTGCACTGTTTACATGGTCTTCGTCGATTGTCGACGAATTTCCCCGAACAAAATCGACGACCGCATCGAACTGTGCTAAGTCCATGTAAACAGTGCACTCCTTTCTAACCTCCAAATCGAGTCAGCGCAAAACCTAATGCGTCGACATTCATTGTTACGATTCAAAGCTTCCACCCACATATGTAAAGTAGTATTCGTGTCGGTTAGCTCTTAAACTCATACAACTAAAAACATGTAGCAATTATACGCTTGTCCACACTTAAGCATCGTGCCGTTGCCTTCAAAAGTTCACGAGGTAAAATTTGTTCTAACTTTATCTAGGAAAAATCATTACCGTAAAGATATTTTCCAGATGGAGCTTTACAAAAATAACTTAGGAGACCTCATGTGGGTGTTGCCCATACCTAAAGACGGCAATTGTCTATTCGGTGCCCTAGCACATCAATTGTACGGAGTCACCCCCAGCAGCGACTTGTTTCCTATCTTCCGGGATCAACTTCGTAAAAATGCTGTTGGAGAGATTCGAAGCCACCTTCCGCATTATTTCTTAAATCTCGTGACCAATGCTGCTGGACTCCCTGGAAATGCCTCCCTTAAGGAGAAGGTTGAGACATTCCTCGTAAAGCTCGAGCAGCCCGGATTTTGGGGAGGGGAGGAAAGCATCGCGGCCCTGGCCAACTGCCACTCTACTCGGATTATTGTTGAGCAGGACGGCACCAAGATAACCTATTCCCCACGTAATACCACAGCAATCTCCGAATGCCACATTCTCTACCGCGGACAGACCCAAGTACGGAACCATTATGACAGTGTCTTGTGCTCGCGGTTGCGTCAAAGTGTCCTAGGTGCTCTAGCTGGTAAACGAGTTGACATTGTTAGACCCACCGTTCATACCGCCCAGATGGAGGTTCTCGTTGTGAATCCTGGCCGCCAGTCGCTAGAAAGTGCCATACTACATCAGCTGACGCGAGAAGAAGCTGGTGTAGATATTTGTAGCAACCTTCGCTGTTTGATCGCTGAAGAAATAGAACGCCAGGATTCTACCACCTTGACCTCCTTAGGGATCCCTAGCGACCGTGATGCTCTGGAAAACTACACTTTTCACGTGAGAACCGGCCTGACCAATGGAGGAGATGCAACTCTTATCCTACTTTCTTCGATTCTGCGCGTAACTATCTACCTGCACAAGTTCAATGAGCCATCTGTTCGACTGGACCCTGCCGATCGCCGAGGAACCCTTACAATACATCTCTACAGGAATGCCGAAGGTGACTACAGCAGTGTACTACGTCTCATGACCAGCCCAGAATCAGTTCAAGTACCTCAATCGCAATCACGCAAAGAGTCTATTTACCTTGCTGATAAAGTATGGCGAAAAGAACAAGAAGGTTCCCAGCCGGACATAGCCTCGAACCTGCCCATTGGGCCCCAGGGACTCCGTTTGTCCTCTCTGAATGTGAATGGGTGCCGAACAATCCAGAAGCGGAATGAAATTGATGCACTTCTACACCAACACCAAGTCCACGTGGCTGTCCTCCAGGAGGCAAATCTACCATGCGACAAAGTACTGACCGAACACTATGAATGGAACATTGGCGGACGGGCCAAGAATCGCCGACGCGGACTAGCAATACTGCTTAATCGAAGTTATCAGCTGGAGATCTGGCTCAGGAAGAATATTCATTGTGACCTTCAGTATGTACAGTTAATCTACAAGGTAAGTAATAAAATATATTGGAAAACATCAATCAAATTAGAAAAAGATAATGGTATAAAACTTTTAGGAGAAGGACAACACACGATACTTGGATTTGGTAAATGTGCACGGGCCAAACCAGAACAACGCTCGTTTCTTCTCACGACTGGGGACACTAGTAGGTGAGTTGGCGAGTTTACATCAACTGATCATACTTGGCGACTTTAACAGTCAGCTGGCGAACGTAGGCCTGACCGAAGAGGAGAAGCAGCTGATCGGAACTTCTGTGGGACATAACAGCTTCAATGAGAACGGCTCACAAATGCGGTTTTTCCTCGGACTCCATTCCCTCGTTGCGCGGAACACCAAGGCCCCATCTTACTTCAAGGTCACGTGGAAAAGCGGTGATCGCCACAGTCAAATTGATCATATACTAACACACACCCATTCCAAGTTGTATTTGAAGGCTCTTCGGTGTATTTGGCCTAATCTCTCTACTGATCACAAAATGCTACTTTGTAATGTTGTGAAGAATCGTGCCGAAGTTCCAGGTAACCCGAACAGGAAACGTCCTTTTCAACCGAGAGCTGATTTAGACCCAACCTTGCTTCGCTATGAACCCATTCAGAAGAAGTTTAAGGAACAAATAACGAGTTCTGCGCCATCAAGTAATCCAGACGGTAGGTCTGTTGAGGAAAGTTGGGGTAGCATGAAAACCCGACTGAAGGATGCTGCGATTGCTACACTGAAAAGAAGAAGAGTACTTAACCGAAGTTGTAGACTCGCTCAGGCCCATCTTAAGAAGTGTCAGTTTTGGGCAAATCGGTCGTATAATCCAAAATGGAAGTACCGTCTGGACGAAGCTAAGGAGGATCTGCGTAGAAAGATCAGGGAGAGTGAGGAAGAAGAAATGAAGCTGGGCCTTAGCGACATTGAAACCCGTCGCTTTGGGGAGCGTCTCAGGCTAAGCCACAAATTGTTCAAGCGATTTAAGAAGGTGCCAGATAAGAAGTCAAAATCCTCAACTACCGCATCATCAATCAAGCTCGGGGATTGGCTCGTGGGTGACAGTGGGCCGAACCTGATCCCACCCCTACAGCCTGACTTGGACTGTCCCCCTCTGCTGTCCCCTCCCACCTTGGAAGAGGTTAGATCTATTCTGGACCAAATGAAGAATGGGAAAACACCCGGTGCAGACAATCTTTGCTCAGAATATCTCAAGTACGGTGGTGAACAGGCCCTTGGCGAACTACATCAACTGCTGACAAAAGTTTGGATCGAGAATTGCATGCCGGCCGACTGGAAACACGTTGTGGTGGTCCCCATTCCCAAAGTGAAGAATCCTAAAACTACCGATCATTACCGTAAGATCTCCCTAACCAGCTGCGCGTATAAAGTTTATGCTACCTGGGTGCTGGGTAAACTACAGCAACTCGTCGGGCCAATCGGATCACATCAGGCCGCCTTCTTGCCAAACCGTTCTACAACAGACCACCTCTTCATTCTTCAACGCTTACTGCAGGAACGCTGGAATGGGGGCAAGTCGACCCTTCTCATGTCACTCGACATAGAGAAGGCCTTCGACCGGGTGTGTTTACTGTCCCTTCCAGCGATTTTGCGACGTAATACTAACACTTATAATTTAATTCAAAATACTAACATGTTTCCCTTTGTAGGAAAGGGAGTTCCGAACAATTTCATCAATCGCGTAATTGAGTGCCTGAAGGGCGAACAGCAATTCCTCTGGCAACGTCAACTGTCTGAAACTCAAACTCGTCATCGCGGCATAAAGCAGGGGTGTCCCTTATCGCCCTTCATATTCCTGTTAATAATGGAGGCTGTTCTAGAAACTGTAGCGGACGAGATCCCGAACCTCCACCTGAATCCGGACAGTGAACTCGAGCTTCCATTGATTTTAGCATTCGCGGACGACCTCATCATCGTAGCTGATTCTGTGAGCGATGTTGAGACGATCCTTTCATCTCTGAAGGAGAACCTTTCGTACGTAGGGCTAAACCTCAATCAAGAAAAATGCAAGGTTCTAATCAGAGAGCCGAAGGGCGAGGCCGTCACAGAGATCAGTATTCTAGGAAAAACGTACAAGACCACGGAGCCGCTACGATACCTCGGAATCTACATAACTCCCCGCCTGGACCGACCTATGACCACCCGAACAAGGTGCAGAAATGCAGTGAAGTCTTCGCGAATTGTAATGGATTTTTTGAACCGTTATAATCCCCCGTGGGACATTGGGAGAGCCTTCTATGAAACCGTAATTGCCCCATCCATGATCTACGGAACACAAACGGCCGTCTTAACTAAATACAGTCGGCGATCTATTCGCGGTTACGAACAGCAGATTGTGCACGCCTTGTATAATCTATGCCGAGGCCACGACAGCTCCAGACCACCACCTCCAGTAAATGTCCTGCTTAAAAAACGCAGGATTACAAAGAAAATTCGAATGTACCAGATGCGCTGGTGGGGCCACGTCATGCGGCGTCCTCGGAGCCACATCTTGAGGATCGCTGCCCGGCTTCGCCCAGCACGCCTTCGAGCTTGTCGACCAGGGCTGACCTGGAGGGACAGTGTTCGTCAAACGATGGATCGATACAATGGAATGACCCACCGCAGATGGAAGGAACTGTCGAGAGATAAAGATAACTTCCATAAGAAGCTGCTCGAGATTTACGATGCGGAAGAGTCTGACAAAAGTGATTGGGGTAATATTCTAGGTATTCTGACAACTGTGTTTTTAACAAATATTATCCTTCCAGAAACCGACGCTGAATCTGACTGAACCGAACTTTCTTCTGTGAATTTTTGAGGTTAGAGGTACTTACCAAGCAATACAACTATTTCCAATTCCCCCCATTTTGTTACTTTACCAATAAATCGTACTTAAAAATTACAAAAGCATTGACTATGATTTAAAACTAAGAGGGATAGACACTTGTGTTTCAACAAACATCTCTTAAATCTACAGCTACAGCAACAATTTCCCGATTAACACTGTTCATTCAAGTTTTTAATATTTCACAACCCGATCAAACCTTATACCACCCCCAAGAAAACAAAATAACAACACTTTTATCGATTCAAACTGTTTACCACAACACATGTTCTCACACAATCTGTACTGCTCAACGCGTTCACATTTATATCACCGTAAACACTTTTACATACGGGAGCTATACCAGAAATATACATAAAGACAGGGGAAAATGGTACCGCCGACATCCCCAGTCCCCAGCAGTTCACTCCCGGTGACTTGTTTGGGAGGAGGGAAGCCTCGTGAATGGAAAAGCTGTCAGCGACATGCCATTATCTGAAAATCTTTCGCGACCCAGATTTTTACCTTTCTTGCGGAGGGAAAACAATAAGATTTGAGTTTGGGCAATTTTCTGAGACTTCGAACAAGGATTATTTTCTGCATTTTCGATTATGCTCAAACTTATTGGGTTATTTTTCTATGCACCATTAGATTTTCCATGAGTCAATCTCCGCCAACTGACAAAGCAGTAGCAGTCGATTTTCGTAAAACTTTGTCTAAAGAAGTAATTTTGGCCCTTAATCACAAATTCGAGATCCATCTATTGATTGCTCGTGACGACTAGCTTGGTATGACTCCTTTTATTTTTGAACATTCGAAATAAGACGTGTTTTTCAAACACAGTATTTAAACAAATTTGTAAATTTGGAAACTGTAATTTTGGTGATTATTTCACTTCAGTGAGTCGAAATAATGTAAGTTTAAGGAACTTTACTAAAATAAAACGAAGAACTGCTCAACTTCGAGCAAAATTAAGGGGGTCCAAAATAGGATAACGAAAAAAAACTTTTCCAAAAGTGGACCCCTGTTAATTTAACCTTCAAAAATGAAGAAAACTGTGTATTTAAGCAAAAGTTTTTCTTAAACATGCAACAAATGCTTGTTGTACGCAATCTAATTGCATATTTTTTTCAAACATGAATATAAATATAGCTGCTTTCATGTTAAAAGTACCAGAGTTGCAGAAACTGTTAGAATGTATAATTTTTCAAAACTTAATTAAACTTAGTTAATTGAACTTAAGTGAATCATCATAATTGAAGTTTACAATGATATTTTATAATAATAAATCAATAACAAAACATGTTTTGAAAATAAACATGTGTGGTTTTATGAACAACTGTACTGCCCACCATTGAAAAAACGGCTAATATCCACTTTTGGCAAAAACGAGATATTAGCACCAGGTGGTAGAGGACGTTCCAACGCATCTTCTGGACCTTGAATTTTACTGAAATAGTGTTTAGACTTGGCTGCCGATGCGAAAAACCAAACGGCTAATATGCCACTCTTATGGGAAATTGCCTTGACGGAGATTTTGTGACAAACACTAAAACGCGTTTTTCTCGGAATACTTGATTTGGCATAATAGCCGAATTTTCAATTATGGGCAGTGTAAACAAATATATTGTTTTGTTTTGGTCAACTATTTAAATAATTAATGTGGAAAAAATTGCATCAAAATTACTTTTTTAATCAATTCAATGTTTACAGTGGTTTTTGAACCGTGTTCTCTGATATTTTTCAAAAAAAAATGTGTTTAAAAGTCAGTTAGGTTTTTATGTTGTTTTAAGACATATCTGATAACAAAATTCATTTGTACAAAAGTTGTACCGGTTCACCATTACTATCACAAAATGTATTATCCGACATATCAAACATCATCGACAATGCTTGAAAAGGGATCTATCACTGAATGGGACTGCTCGATATTCGACAGAACTTTCTGTCAGCGATCATTTCCCAAAACGATATTTGATCGCTGACACACAACGCCTATCATGACCGTCGTTGCTTGGCGACGGTCAGTGAACGTAAACACGAAGACGAAACGAACGAAAAATGCCTCAAGCTCAAGCAGCCGCCCGAACGAGACAACGTGCTCTTTCTCTTTCTCTCGTTTTTTTCTCTCTCTTCCTAATGTGTGCTGCGTGGTGACAGGAGTCATATGATTGCTATCATTGGGGAGATGATCGGAATCTCGGTAGAATGTCAAACGAACGCTCTCCAAGCGATTTTCCTCCTGGAGGGAAGTCAATGATTGTGTGAGTGACTTTGCGTAGCACTCATTCCTTTGTGTGTGAAACGAACGAAAGTAGAATGTAAAAATCAGGTTGTCGTGGTGAAGACGATTGGAGTGTTCTGTCAGCTATCACCAAAAAAGTCGAAATTTCGCAAGCCCTGCATCGAATTGCATAAAAGGTCATTTTGTATCAAAATTAAACCGATTCAGATGAACCGGTTCACCCAACTGGAATAAAAGTCGTACCGCTTCACCATTACTATCACAAAATGTATCATCCGACATATCTAACTTCATCAAATTGCATGAAAAGTCATTTTGTATCAAAATCAAACCGATTCAGCTAAACCGGTTCACCCAACCGGTACAAAAGTTGTACCGGTTCACCATTACTATCACAAAATGTAGGGTAGAGTAGTCATCAATGAGACACTTTTGGTTTTCAACTTTCAACGATTTTTCTAATTTTTTCATCAGCATGTCTTAATGAGCTTTTAGTTGCATTATCTTTCTTTTAATGTGTTCTATCATTGACCAAAATATGAGATCGATCCGACATCTACAGCCAGAGTTATTCAACTGTCTCATTGTAGACGAACTTGGCAGGAACAATGAGACAGCTGGGGAACAATGAGACACTCTACGAAAACCATTATTTTTCTAGCAAAACATCATGTTTTTGTATTGTTCCATTGCAGGTGACTTGCCTTGAACATTTTAGAGCAATATGGCCAACATGAAACTTTTAATAACAAAAGTTTCACTAAAAAGTATTTAAATTTTGTAAAATCCATATATTAATACCAAATAACTTTGTATTTTTGGTTAAATGAAGTTTAAACTCTATAAATATGCCAAAAATCACTTTTAATTCATGTTTTGAAAGATTTCCATCGATTTTGAAATGTTTATTGAAGAAAAATCAAAGTGTCTCATTGTTACCCATGGGCTGAAATGAGTGGGGAACAATGAGACAGCCCTGGATTCTGGGTATATTCTAAATTTTGGCCAAATCTAATGAAAGGACATTGTAGCCCAACTTAATCCCTATGGAACGTCGATAGACATTTGAAGAAATATTAGTTTTGGTGTAAATGGCAGCCTACGAGCGAAAAAGTATTTTTTGTCCATGATTTACTTTTACACCTCAGAATCAAACATTTATGAATTACTTTTTAAGGGAGCGTCCATAACCAAAGCCACTTATATGGCAGACGTGTATCCAGTAGACACACCTTTCCCCCAAATATGAGCCTGATTGGTTGAAACTACGACTTGTGAGAGCCATTTTATCATTGTTCCCCGTGTCTCATTGATGACTACTCTACCCTATCATCTGACATATAAAACGTCATCAAATTGCATAAAAAGTAATTGTGTATTAAAATCAAACCGATTCAGATGAACAAGCTGTTAAAATTTCCCATAATTCGCTCTCTGGAACATTGAAAATCGGACAATAAGTTTCTGAGATACAGTTTCACAAAGAATTCTAATCGATGATAAAGAATTTCTCAAAGTGTCACCTAATAGCTGTAATTTTCAACAGACGATTTCTTGGATAGTGTTGGTCCGATTTTCGATGTTAAAATTTTAATTTCTGTAAAATTTTCTGATCTTTTCAATAAGGGACCATCCATAAACCACGTGGACACTTTTTTGGGATTCTCAACCCCCCCCCCCCCTTCGTGTATTGTATGGAGCGTGGACAATCGCCATACCCCCCCCCCCCCTAAAGAAGATTTTAAGATTTGAAGATTTGAAGATTTGAAGAATTTTGAAGCTTTGAAGATTTGAAGATTTGAAGATTTGAAGTTTTAAAGATTTGAATTTTTGAAGATTTGAAGATTTGAAGATTTGAAGATTTGAAGATTTGAAGATTTGAAGATTTGAAGATTTGAAGATTTGAAGATTTGAAGATTTGAAGATTTGAAGATTTGAAGATTTGAAGATTTGAAGATTTGAAGATTTGAAGATTTGAAGATTTGAAGATTTGAAGATTTGAAGATTTGAAGATTTGAAGATTTGAAGATTTGAAGATTTGAAGATTTGAAGATTTGAAGATTTGAAGATTTGAAGATTTGAAGATTTGAAGATTTGAAGATTTGAAGATTTGAAGATTTGAAGATTTGAAGATTTGAAGATTTGAAGATTTGAAGATTTGAAGATTTGAAGATTTGAAGATTTGAAGATTTGAAGATTTGAAGATTTGAAGATTTGAAGATTTGAAGATTTGAAGATTTGAAGATTTGAAAATTTGAAGATTTGAAGATTTGAAGGTTTAATGATTTGAACATTTGAACATTCGATGATTTGATGATTTGAAGATTTAAAGATTTCAAGATTTGGAGATTTGAAGTGAAGATTTCAAAATGCAGAATTTGAAGAGTGAAGATAACAAAAACAATTGATTTTTTTCAATTCTTAATCTTTAATAAAATTGTATCTTTCTTTTAGTTAAACTTAAATCATTTTGGCAAAAGAATTTCGGGTAAAAGCGTTCTGGAGAATGGTAAAGTCTGTAGAATGATTTTTTTTGGAAATAGAATTCCGAGGAATGGGATAGATCCAGTCGTATGACAATATCTTAGGAACTGTTGAAAATATTTAGAATTATTTGCATTTTAAGTAAAAATATTTTCAAATCGTGGTCAAATCAGGTTGATAACATTAATTTAATTTGATTAAATTTATATCTGGGTGCTGAAAAGACAGAATGCGTAACGTGATTTTCGAAAGCTCCCCACTAATACAACTGCACTACAGCTGTAAACATAAACAAAGTGTTCAAGCTCAAGCGTGACATATTTTTTGCTGCTGAAGTGAATTATTATGAAACATTTTGGATCTGTTGATGTTGATGTTTTCGATGAAAAATTAAGTGCTTCGCACTTTTTTCTTCGTAGACTAAACGATGGGCGGCCAAATGAGGCCTTTTTTGTTTTCCACGTGATGAAAAATTGTGTCAAAAGTGGGTGGAATTTCGTGAATCAGAAGAGCAACCGAATGGAAGTTCCGAGATTATGTATTTTTGATGTGTAGTGATAATATCGGAGTAAGATTATCCAATATTATTTGGAAAGTACTATTCATAGTTCGATAGCGGTGTGCTCTCTTATACTAACTGACATTTTGGTAGTTGCGAGAAAATCGATTTTTAAACTTTGAATTACTGTTTCTGGAAAACTATTCGACAAACAATTGTTCTAACAATTTTAAAGTATGCACCTGACATTACTTAAAGACATTGTGAAATATAAAAACTTTTGAAATGCTAGAAAAATTTTAGCTGAGAAAATAAGAAAAAAAATCATGCTAGCAATTGGCACAAGTGTGTTTTGGGAGGTAATTTGTATGAGTTAGCACAAACGTGCACAGGGCTTTGGTACAAAAGCGTGCAAAGTAATTTTATTGTTAAAATAGTTCACATTAGTTGTTTCAATGTAATTTTTTCACGAGTTGGTTAATTTAAGCGTAAGAAAAACATTTTATATCAAAACTTTTTTCAAACACTGATTTTAGTTTGAATTTGGTAGGAAAATTAACCTTTTGGAAAAATTAGCATTTAAATAAAAATTTTTGTATAAAAAAATAAGTGAAATTATATTTTTTTATGAATATAATTGTAAAACCATCCATAATACATCAACTATGACGAATACTAGGTTGATGTATTCCTAAAAACATAAGAAAATGATGTTGTAAAAACTTTTAGCTTGTTTATTTTATTTCAATTATATCATACGACCTTTCAAAAACGAATGGTATCCAAGGCACAAACCGTTATTTAGATTTATGGTGAATTGCAGTTGGAACAAGTGTGTCTCATGCAATGGAATCGATGAATGTATTGAATAGAACAAATGTGCCTCAAACAAATTAAATACGTAATATTTTTAAGTATGGACGACCCATACAGTTGTGCCAAGTGTGCACATCAACTATGAAAGATGTTGTTACGTAGTTTTTTGCATGGACGACCCCTGCAGTTGAGCTAAGAGTGCACAACGACTTGAAGAATGGTAAAATTTGACTTTTAGGTTGGGCTAAGTGGATAATGGGTTGGGGAAAAATGTTGTTACGTCGTTTTTTTTTTGCATGGACGACCCCTGCAGTTGAGCTAAGAGTGCACAACGACTTGAAGAATGTTTAAAATTGACTTTTAGGTTGGGCTAAGTGAGTAATGGGTTGGGGAAAAACGACTTGAAGAATGTTTCAAATTGGACTTTTGGGTTGGGCTAAGTGGGTAATGGGTTGGGGAAAAATGTTGTTACGTCGTTTTTTTTCATGGACAACCCCTTCAGTTGTGCTAAGAATGCACAACGACTTGAAGAATGTTTCAAACTGGACTTTTGGGTTGGGCTAAGTGGGCATTGGGTTGGGGAAAATTATTGTTACGTCGTTTTTTTTTTGCATGGACGACCCCTTCAGTTGTGCTAGGAGTGCACAACGACTTGAAGAATGTTTCAAATTTGACTTTTGGGTTGGGCTAAGTGGGTAATGGGTTGGGGAAAAATGTTGTTACGTCGTTTTTTTTTTGCATGGACGACCCCTGCAGTTGAGCTAAGAGTGCACAACGACTTGAAGAATGTTTCAAATTGGACTTTTGGGTTGGGCTAAGTGGGTAATGGGTTGGGGAAAAATGTTGTTACGTCGTTTTTTTTTTGCATGGACGACCCCTGCAGTTGTGCTAAGAGTGCACAACGACTTGAAGAATGTTTAAAATTGACTTTTAGGTTGGGCTAAGTGGGTAATGGGTTGGGGAAAAATGTTGTTACGTCGTTTTTTTTTGCATGGACGACCCCTGCAGTTGAGCTAAGAGTGCACAACGACTTGAAGAATGTTTCAAATTGGACTTTTGGGTTGGGCTAAGTGGGTAATGGGTTGGGGAAAAATGTTGTTACGTCGTTTTTTTTTGCATGGACGACCCCTGCAGTTGAGCTAAGAGTGCACAACGACTTGAAGAATATTAAATTTGACTTTTGGGTTGGGCTAAGTGGGTAATGGGTTGGGGAAAAATGTTGTTACGTCGTTTTTTTTGCATGGACGACCCCTGCAGTTGAGCTAAGAGTGCACAACGACTTGAAGAATATTAAATTTGACTTTTGGGTTGGGCTAAGTGGGTAATGGGTTGGGGAAAAATGTTGTTACGTCGTTTTTTTTTTGCATGGACGACCCCTGCAGTTGAGCTAAGAGTGCACAACGACTTGAAGAATATTAAATTTGACTTTTGGGTTGGGCTAAGTGGGTAATGGGTTGGGGAAAAATGTTGTTACGTCGTTTTTTTTTGCATGGACGACCCCTGCAGTTGAGCTAAGAGTGCACAACGACTTGAAGAATATTAAATTTGACTTTTAGGTTGGGCTAAGTGAGTAATGGGTTGGGGAAAAATGTTGTTACGTTGTTTTTTTTTTGCATGGACGACCCCTGCAGTTGAGCTAAGAGTGCACAACGACTTGAAGAATATTAAATTTGACTTTTGGGTTGGGCTAAGTGGGTAATGGGTTGGGGAAAAATGTTGTTACGTCGTTTTTTTTGCATGGACGACCCCTGCAGTTGAGCTAAGAGTGCACAACGACTTGAAGAATATTAAATTTGACTTTTAGGTTGGGCTAAGTGAGTAATGGGTTGGGGAAAAATGTTGTTACGTTGTTTTTTTTTTTGCATGGACGACCCCTGCAGTTGAGCTAAGAGTGCACAACGACTTGAAGAATATTAAATTTGACTTTTGGGTTGGGCTAAGTGGGTAATGGGTTGGGGAAAAATGTTGTTACGTCGTTTTTTTTGCATGGACGACCCCTGCAGTTGAGCTAAGAGTGCACAACGACTTGAAGAATGTTCAAATTTGACTTTTAGGTTGGGCTAAGTGGGTAATGGGTTGGAGAAAAATGTTGTTACGTCGTTTTTTTCATGGACGACCCCTACAGTTGTGCTAAGAGTGCACAACGACTTGAAGAATGTTTAAATTTGACTTTTAGGTTGGGCTAAGTGAGTAATGGGTTGGGGAAAAATGTTGTTACGTCGTTTTTTTTTTCATGGACGACCCCTTCAGTTGTGCTAAGAGTGCACAACGACTTGAAGAATGTTTCAAAGTGGACTTTTAGGTTGGGCTAAGTGAGTAATGGGTTGGGAAAAAATGTTGTTACATCGTTTTTTTTCATGGACGACCCCTGCAGTTGTGCTAGGAGTGCACAACGACTTGAAGAATGTTTCAAACTGGACTTTTGGGTTGGGCTAAGTGGGCATTGGGTTGGGGAAAATTATTGTTACGTCGTTTTTTTTTGCATGGACGACCCCTTCAGTTGTGCTAGGAGTGCACAACGACTTGAAGAATGTTTCAAATTGGACTTTTGGGTTGGGCTAAGTGGGTAATGGGTTGGGGAAAAATGTTGTTACGTCGTTTTTTTTCATGGATGACCCCTACAGTTGTGCTAAGAGTGCACAACGACTTGAAGAATGTTTAAATTTGACTTTTAGGTTGGGCTAAGTGAGTAATGGGTTGGGGAAAAATGTTGTTACGTCGTTTTTTTTTCATGGACGACCCCTTCAGTTGTGCTAAGAGTGCAAAACGACTTGAAGAATGTTTCAAAGTGGACTTTTAGGTTGGGCTAAGTGGGTAATGGGTTGGGAAAAATGTTGTTACGTCGTTTTTTTTCATGGACGACCCCTTCAGTTGTGCTAGGAGTACCGTACACGGCGTACACGGCGTAACTCCAGAACTGTTCTAAAATGTAATTTTCACTACATGGAGCATTAAAATCAAATAGAAATGTAGTGAAAGTCAATGTATTCTGCCAAATCACATGTAAATTTTGATTTTTCCTTATGCTTTGATGTGAATTTCCATGCAACTTGCAACTAAATTTGCATTATTTATCATGATAGCTTATGGTAATTATATATCAATATTTTTATTATAATGTAATTTTTTCTGTGTACCTCAACGATAAATTGACAATAGATTACTCAAAGTGAACAGAATTTTATTTTGTTAAATGCGAATGCTTGAATATTACCTCTTTTTCGACGTAATTTTTCATCAATTTATGTAAATACCAAAAATTCCACAGTAAAAGATGCAAATTTACACATTTCTTGAGGCAATATTACACTTACACAATGTAATATTACCATTTGTTTTTTAAACTGTGTAAATTAAATAATGTTGACACCGAAATTTTAAATTTAACCATAAATCAATAATCACAAATTTCGCTCATTTCTGAGACCTCACATAAAATATAATTTGAGGAAGAAAAAAACTAAACTTTTCAGCATGCTCGAATTATTTGAGTTTGAAAATTGCATATTTATTTACTTTATAGATGCCTGTTACGAAAGTGCTCGTTTTCGCAACATTCTCATTTTTTAAGGGTTTGCTCTGATTCTTTTCGTAAATTTCCCGTACACAGTTTAAAATAACAGTTATTACCTTCGGGAAAGTGGATAGGTTTTGTTTCGAAAAGAAGTATGTAATACTACTTATAAAATTACAACTTTTACATTCGTTTCCTTATAAGTTGGAGTAATGTTACATCGAAAATGAGGTATTATTAAACCATCAAATTTTCGAACCACCAAAAATTAAACTTTTTTACCTGAAAAGTATAATTTTTTGAATTTGGAAATAAAAATATCTGACAAAGCAAAATACAATTGTATTTGTTATTGATTGTTTATTTGTGACGAGAGCTTGTTAGTTTACAACTTTTTATCAGGTTAGGAGGTAACTTTAAGATAGAAAACGGAGATTAATAAACCAACCAAATGGTTCCAAATAAAGCTAAAAATCTATGTTAGATGCGGAAGGCTTAAACTAGTTGTTTAACACAGCTTACAAGTTTTCTTTAAATGCACAATTTTTGGAAAAAAGACTATTTATTCCTATTTTTTTTTTTTGAAATATGAACCACTACAAATATCTAAGAAATATTATAACTGGGAACTGAAAATGTTCTTGTTTTCAAAAAAATTTAAGTGAAAACTAAAAAATAGTTATTTTATTTTATACAACTTATACACAATTTTTGGAAAAATACTATTTATTTCTATTTTTTTTTTAATATGTACCACTACAAAAATCTAAGAAATATTATAACTGGGAACTGAAACAGATCCTGTTGTCAAAAAAGGTAAGTGATAACTAAAAAATAGTTATTTAATTTTATACAACTTAAAAAATATCTATTTTTCGAAAACAAATTCCCCGGAAATCCATAACTTGAAACCAGTTCACTTTGAAAAATGTGAGCAAATGGAAAACAAGTAAAATTTGAAGGTTACCTCGTTTTTCATGCAATTTTACTTCAATTTGTGTTGAAAAAGTGAAGTTAGTTATTAAAGATTAAAGACACAATAACAAAAAAATAAGGTTAAATTATTTGAAAAAGGGGTAAAATTACATCAAAATTAATTTCGCTTCCATTCTTTTCACACCTTTGTTCAGTTTTAAATGTGTTTATTTATATAATTTTATAATTATAATTTACATTTATTTAATGTTTAATTCCAATGGATTTAAAAGGGATAGAATTAACACCTTAAATTTACGCTTTTTTAATTTAAACTTTAAAATTTACATATTTTTTTGTGATTTTTTTTTGCATGCATAGGTAGAATAGTATTAAAAACAGATGCTTGATAAATTAATAAAACTTTTTTTTAAATATCGTGTGCATTTGAAAATGTGTAAATTTACATGTTTTCTATGTTAAGCTCCATTTTTTTTTAAATAAATGAAAGTAAAATTAAACGAAAAAGATATAGAGACCAATGAAACAGATTTTTTTCTATTTAATTATTTATTCAATATAGATTTTTTTAAGTGACTTTTGTTATGCTCTTGAACATATTTTGTAATGTATTTTTCACCTTCCCATATAAAATCACAAAAAACATGGTTAAAATTTTTATTTTCAATTTATTTTAATATTTCAAGACATTTTGGATAATTTTTAAATATTTTGAATATTTTCGATGTTAAAGGGTTACGAAACTCAAAAACTTAGATTATTGAAAACTAAAAATCTGATAGAAAAATCGCATGCAAAAGCATGCAAATCCCCTTTGCAAGATAAGTCACTTTATATTACACACTGCATGTACAGTTTTTTTTTACACACAAAACAAATGTTGCAACTTGCAACAGACGGGATTCTAACACAGCACTCACAGAAATAAGATTGGCGCCTCAGCCAGCACGGCTATCGGGGCCGTTGAAGAGTGCGAAGGATAAACGCCCTCATGATCTTGACATTACGGTCTAGTACAGGGGTGCTCAAAGTTTTTGAAGGCCGGGCCAAATTTGAAGCTCAAATGAGCTTGCGGGCCAAATTTACAAAAAAAAGGTTGTTAAAAAAATAAATTACGTTATTTTAATGTAAATGATTCGACATTTCTGTTATTTAAAAAAAATCTTTTCAAAATAATAGAAACCACAAAATAACGAGTTTCAATCGGTACTGTTGTTTCTGGTATTTGAAAAAAAAAAAGTTCTTAGCTGAATGTACTTGTGTTTTCAAAAAAAATAAATGTTTTGTTTTTATATTTCGAAAATTGTGGTGACATTACATGTTGAACAATTCTTCTATAAATTAAGTGTAGCTAATGAATAATCGTTGAGATTCAGAATTTCAACATTTCAATAAAAAAAAAATTAGGAAAATGTTTTAAGCTTCCGTATAGTTAACCTGCAATCATTATTTAAAAAAAAAAGCGAAACAACATTTATTTATTTCATCAAAAATTCACTAACATTCAAATTATTTTTAATAAACCCAAACATGCTCAAATGATTTTAAATGCAAAGGAATGCATATTTAATTAATTTCAGCTGAATGCTCTTAAATTTCATTTTTTAAGTTTTTTGAAAATATATTTTTGCTCCTGGTTTTTCGAGTCAATTTTTTAATAATGGTGAAGGGGTGGGTTGATCGACGAAAGCTTTGTAAAATATTTGCTGCAAACTTGATCCTCCGATTTCCACATTTTGACAGTTGATAGTCAATCAGATTCGTTATCTAACTGTAATGAGTTCGAATCCCTAATGAAGTGCAATGTAAGTTTGAGGGTGGCTTGCAAATTATTAAAGAAAACTTTGATTTTTGCAACTATTAAAACGACGTAACAACATTTTTCCCCAACCCATTACTCACTTAGCCCAACCTAAAAGTCAAATTTAAACATTCTTCAAGTCGTTGTGCACTCTTAGCACAACTGTAGGGGTCGTCCATGAAAAAAACGACGTAACAACATTTTTCTCCAACCCATTACCCACTTAGCCCAACCCAAAAGTCTAATTTGAAACATTCTTCAAGTCGTTGTGCACTCCTAGCACAACTGAAGGGGTCGTCCATGAAAAAAAAACGACGTAACAACATTTTTCCCCAACCCATTACCCACTTAGCCCAACCCAAAAGTCAAATTTGAAACATTCTTCAAGTCGTTGTGCACTCCTAGCACAACTGAAGGGGTCGTCCATGCAAAAAAAAAACGACGTAACAATAATTTTCCCCAACCCAATGCCCACTTAGCCCAACCCAAAAGTCCACTTTGAAACATTCTTCAAGTCGTTGTGCATTCTTAGCACAACTGAAGGGGTTGTCCATGAAAAAAAACGACGTTACAACATTTTTCCCAACCCATTACCCACTTAGCCCAACCTAAAAGTCAATTTTAAACATTCTTCAAGTCGTTGTGCACTCTTAGCACAACTGAAGGGGTCGTCCATGAAAAAAAAAACGACGTAACAACATTTTTCCCCAACCCAAAAGTCCAATTTGAAACATTCTTCAAGTCGTTGTGCACTCTTAGTACAACTGCAGGGGTCGTCCATGCAAAGAAAACTACGTAACAACATTTTAAACTAGCCTACAGAACCTAAGTACACTAATCCTAATCAATGGGTCGTCCAAACAAAAAAAAACTACTCCACGAAACCATTTTAACACACTTCACCTAACTGATAATTCCTTCTCGCTTCCAAATGTGCACACTTGTGCTATTTGCCTTCCAAAATAGTGCTCCATAATATTGCTCAAACTAGTAAGGACACCTGGCAATTTACCATAATATTATAGTGTAATCGTAATTTTATGGATTTGCGTGTTTTCAAAAGGTCAAGCCATGATGAAAAATAAGAGAGCACATCCATGATGCGTTCGAAAATGTCAGTTAGTACAAATGGTTGCAAGGCGATATCTCCGCGTAGGAAACGAATTTTTCAGATCTGTTAGAAGCGTTTTGTAGGGAATTTAATTAGCTAAAAGATGGCATCATTAACTCATTTTGGCCCAATTTTCAGTTAGAACATTAGAGCACACCGCTATCGAGTTATTGATAATTCGTCGCTAACATTTAAAAAACCGTCATAAACATAGGTTTTGCGTGAGACATAGCGATTATAAAATTTAAGCGACGAATTATGCCAATCTCGATTTCAACCCTCTTTTTAAGATGTTTTGACTTCGAATACCTCAATAGCCATCGATTTTTTTAATTCCTGACTAAATAAATTATAGATCGATCACAATACTTGCCACTTCTTGGTATAATTATGCGAACAGTAAATTGGTTCCGCTTTGACAGTTCTAAATTGAGGCCGCTTTGCGGACAACTATTCTGCACCCAGATTTATATATAATTATATATAAAAGATAAAATTTTTAGAGAGTACAAATTTTTGTACATTGTTCAGGCCTGAATTTAAAAAAAAAGTTAATGATTAGAAAACTATAGGCTAGTTTTGACAATTTTGATTCTATGGTCATATATGACCCATCAGGACTGAAAGGATTAAAATAACAACAAACAAACATTGTTGGAGACAACAAATCGACCAAAAATCTCAAATAAGAATGCGTCTTTTTGGTCATAACTAAAATACTCATAAATTCTACTTAAAATTTAATCAATTCCAACCTTGGGTTAAAGTCTTTTTGTACTCATTATGATTTAATTCCTTTTTTTTACTAATTGGTACGTATACTTTAAAATTTAAAACAACGCAAAACAAAGATTCTCCCAATTCTCAAAGCTGGTATAAGGATTCACTGATACATTTGTTGCAAAAGCCCATTCGTGGCCTGGCCTATGATCTGAATAATAAATCTGAGATTTTTTCTATCCACATAGTTGGTTAATACAATTTTTGAACCAAAAAAACCAAGCATGATGAAAATTTATTCAGTTTTTATCCATTAATTCTTTAAGATGTATCAGAACTTCAAAATCTCTACTGCACTTTTAGTTGCATTCATCCAGGATTTACTCCCCTTCTCCCCGCCTGACTCAACTTGTCGCATTTCCGGCCTGGACGGCGCTCAGTTGATAGGTTCGGAAAACTGCAGACAGAGAGAGCTGAATGGAAAAATCCAACCCATCAGCTGAGACGGAGCACCTGCTGGCCTGACATTCTTAGACATTGAATACGGCAAAATAAAAAGAGGCAAAAAATAAAATGAATATAACGATTTTGAAAGAACCCAAATCTGCCAAAATGGAAAACCGATAATGAACGTTGCAGCGAATTTATGGATTCGGGGGGAAAAAAGTTGGTTTCGTTCCAATTTTGTTGATTGACGGGTTTTTAAGTCATCGATTTTCATTAAAAGGGCGGTTTTGGTGGAAAATGGGATTGAGGTGATTCTGTCTGCCGGAGGGGGGATTCTCGCAAATTTAAAGGTGAAAATTGAGCGCTTTTCATCAAATTGATTTATTGCGAGAGGTAATTAAAAGCTGGACAGGAAGGGAATATTGAGTAAGGGGGAATGGGGGGAAATTATTTGCAGAATACTGAGAATGTGTAATGAGCGGAAATTAATGACAGAAAAGCAAGCAACCTTCACAAATTTAATCACATTTTTTGTCAGTCAAAAGCAGATGAACGGAAAATTAATGATTTGGAAACGATTTTCATATGCACTATAAGGAATTAAAATGCTTCATTTCTAGATTATTATTTTCTGGTTTGTTTTAAGTTTTACAAAATATCAGATGACTCACCTTGATCTTCCCCTCCTCAAAGTGCTCATGCCCGAGCAGCAACTTGAGCCGCGCCACGGACCGTTCGTACCGGCTGTTCACCAGGGTCTTCTTGCCACCGCCGGACTTCCCACTGGAACTCCCAGCGTGGATGGCCGCCGGCGAGGGCAGCACCGACCCCGTTGAGGTCGAGCTCGTCGTCAGCGAGAGGGCCGCCGCCGAAGCGATCATGGCCAGCGGAACCGCCAACTCGCCGCCACCACCTTCAAGCGAGTTTGTCAAATCGCTGGACTCCTCGTCCGACTTGTGGCGCAGGGAAGACTTGGTGGATTTCTTACTGCTAGTGGCGGCGACTGTGGACGTACTGCCGTCGGTGCCGTTGCTGCTGTTGCTACTGCTACCGCTTCCGGAGGTTGCATTGGCCGCTGGCAAGGTCAGAAACTCCAACCTGGACGGGGGCTGTATCACGCCCAGCGGCTGATCGTTGATGAGCCATTCGAGCCGGGCCGCGGGCAGTGATTCGTTTGATATGCATTCGACCTCGAGAAACTCGTCCGCGCCGTAGTACGGCTTCATGTCCACTATCACCGGATCGCTTTTGGGTAAATCTGTGGGGAAGAAGCGGGATGTTGATGAGTTGGCAAAACCCTTCAAGCCATGTTGTTGGTTGAGACTCACCTACTACATTTAAATCTCTAGTTACTATCTTAGTGTGGAAGGAGGGTGCCGCCTCGGTCACCTCGCAGCTGTACTTCCCGCTGGTGTGCGGTTCCACGTTGCCCAGGATCACGTGGCTTGCGTTGGAGTGATCGACCTGTAAAGTCAACACGTTGTTGCATTGAACTCAACCGTGCAACACCACCCTTATACTCACATTGACGTTGATGCCCGCCTTCGGGAAGATCTTGATCGACGGGATCTCCTTCGAGGTGTAGCGGAAGAACTCGTGCTTGCCCTTGTACCACTTGACCGAGTACAGGTCCTCGTCGGGCAGGTCGCACTCGCAGATCAGCACCGCCGAGCTGCCCAGCGCCACGGCCTGCGGCACGCGGATGTGGACGCTGTCGAGGCCGTACACGGCGTAGGTTACTGGAAAAAAAGCGAAAGAAGAAAACAAAGCTCCGTTAGTTTCGTGGAAGGATGAGGAACCTCTTGACGGAGCGCTTCTATTTGAAGCGACAAAGTAACACAACAACAGATTCCAGCTTGGATTTAATTAGCCATCCAGCCATGCAAGGGAAACATGTTTTGGCTTGGATCGACACGAATTTGGAATCTTTTTTTGAGACTTTATTCCGGAGAAAAACAGAACCGGCTTTCGGGTTGATGAGGGCAGTGTATCGAAGTACACTCAGTTGTATGAAAAAAAGTTAAAAGCAATGTTGTTGTTTTGTTTGTCTGTCAATGTTTATAAACCAAAACTGGCGCATAGATATGGCCAACACGCCAGTGATGTTGAAAATGATCGCATAAGTGTCCAAAAAGCCTCCTCCTCCTGTTACGTCAAATCAAGCTCAAATTTAGGTTTTTGGTTCAGTTCACCCACCGGAACATGCCCCTGGAACCCAATCCTTTCCATTTTCCGAAAAGCTATTTGTAGAGGTTTTTTTTTCGAGATTTTCAATCGGTATTTTTTTTAATTTGGATTAAACTTTGTCCATTCATTCTCTTTGTCCAATGAAGCCATTTTGCATCATTAGGTTTTCCATACAAGACTCCAGAAAATGGACATTCCAATTTTAAAAAATCTGTACCATGAGAACAAATTTCTGATCAATGGTGTCCTCGGAAAAATATTGTTGGTTACACGATAAAAAAAATCCGAAAGTTGCATTGTTGATTTGTGCACGTCATTGCATTGAACATATAAATTTAAATTCAATTTGATGTAAATATGCAATAAATCATATGTAAATCATACGTGAGTTTCAGCCGATTACGTCAATCTCAAGTTTACATCAACTGAGTTTACATGTGATTCATCATTTCTGTTTCTTAAAAATTCACAATTTTCTTCTGTGTATGATAAGGACTTGTCTGAAAAAATAGGTAAACGGAAAAAATCACGATTTTTATATGACTTTTTATGACTAATTCCTAAAATATTTTGAAATTTTTAATTTGTTTGAAAAGACTAAAAAAGGCGCTTAGGTTTAGGATGGTACAAAATTTGTTACTCCAGATATTATTTGTAGTCAAACAAAATTTAAAAAAATATTTCTAGATGCAGAATCAAATTTGGAATGACACATTCAGTTTTTGAAATTTAAAAATAATTTATGAAGAAAAAGCACTGAAACTGTTTTTTTTTACTTTGTTGATCGGACTGTTGGTTGCTGAAATACAGCCTCTCGAAGATTGAATATTTCGAAAAAATAGTTTTTTAGGAGTCATCTATGTAGACCTCAATTTTGAAGTCTCTGATTTTTTTAAGGTATTTGATCGATTTTCAGTGTTTAAATTTTTTTTTTTTGTGCTATTTTCTCTATCTTTTATCAACAATAATTAAATAAAATAATTACCTTTAAGAATCAAGAAAACCCTTTATAAAGGGCGCCTAAACTTATCTTGGATATATTCAAAAATTGGGCTTAAACAAAACATTTCACAAATGTTTCAGCTTTTCCAATATAAAGTAGGGGAAATATACCATTTCTCATAAAGTAGGGGAAATATACTATTTCTCAGCCTATTTCTATTATCGGCCTATCAGCACTTTGATCATGAATAACAGCTAGAGGTGGGCAAAAAAGAGCGAGCCGCTCAAAGAGCCGGTTCACTAAAAAGAGCGAACGAACGATGGCTCACAAAAAAGAGCCACGGTTCTTTTTGAAACTCCGGTCTTTTGAAAGAACCGTTCCAAGATGGAATTATTTTGAACACTTGTGTGTGTGTATATAAATATAATTCATAGAATTTGCAACAAATTGTAGCCACATTTTGTAAATGCAATTTCATGCATTGCACGCATATAAAAAAATAATTCCAAAAATGTCTCACGGCGTATTTTTTTAAATACTTTACGATAAAAAAGGCAGGTTAAAGAGGGGCTAATTTCCGACATCTTGAGAGCTGAATCGTCATATTTCGTTGGAGGTCTATTGCAACTTTCTCATCAATATGTATTGAAAGACTTTAAATAGCGTTGTTGCCCATATTTGAACAAAACATAAAAGTTTTCTAACTCTTATTTTCAGTTTCCTAGTTTTCTTTGAATATCCATTAGTAAATTATTTTCTAAACAAAATTTGAAAAAAAAAACTTTTCATTGTACAACTGGTCGTAAATAAAATTATTACTCGAATATAAATTTGAGCATTTCAAATTGCTTAACTTTGTAAAATTTTACCAAAACATAAACCATCTATGGTTTTCAAGCGCATTTTCTCATTTTTAGTTTTTTCAAATAATTTATACAAATAAAAAAACATAAAAATCACAACATTCTTAAAAACAGCAATTTTTCAAAAATTTAAAATGAGCAAAACAGACGTTCAAAGGAGCTGCTTTTTTAAATGAGCGAATAAAAATAAGCGGCTCCTGAAAAAGAGCGATTTTACCCACCTCTAATTACAGCTTTTAAAAGTGTTTTTTACTGTTCCAAAGTAACAAATAGCTCAAAAGTGAGCAAGCAACTCTCTATTGTTGATATATCTGAAAATGTTGATTAAATAGCGGAAAACTGCAAAAGTGATGAGAATTGGTCGAACGGCTTAGAGTGATTAAAATGGGTATATTTCCCCTACTTTTTTGAAAATTGCACAAAACTGAAAAAAAACGAAAAATTTAACTTTAAAATGCATATAAATACTACTACTTTTGAAATTTTCGGTTCAACTCTAACATGTCAAAAATGTTATTCTTGATTTTATTTTTTTTTTTGTTTTCGCAGGTATCCGAAAATTTCACAAATGTTTCATTTTTTAACATTGAAAATATGACCATTCGTTTGTGAGCAATGTGTATAGAAAATAAAAGGTTATTTGGATGAGAATTGAAAAACTTCAATTTTCTTATTTCTTTTATTCGCTGTATCTCAGAAACAGGAATTCCAATCTAAAATGTCTCTTAGAATTTTTTTTGAAATTTTCTTAACTTTTCGCAAAAAAATATTTCGAGGTAAGGACAGTTAAAAATTAAAACTAAACTTTATTATTTTTATCTTAAAAATGTCACATAATAAAAAAAAACTTTTAGGTATTTTTCGAATGCAAATGTCAATCGAATACATTAAAATCTGAAGTCAATGAAATTTCAAGATAAATCTCGAAAAAAAATGTTCATAATTTTCTAAAGCTCAAAAGCTGTGGTTTTTAGTCGCCTTAAACATATCAAACAGTTTCAAAAATTAAAGCTAAATTTTTTGTCTCAAATCACGAATTCTAGCTCCATTTTTCGAACCTCGAACCCTGGTTTACGGTACTTTATTTTCTTCTAAAATTGAAAAAATTTTTTTTTAAAGAGACTGAGTGTAAAAGTCCTAAGCCCAAAGTTTGTTTGTACCTTTTCGAAAGTCTGACGAAAAATTCACATGCAACAATCAACAACAAAGTTCTTATCCTCCCCTCGAAGGAGCTCTGAGCGAGGTACGAAAGCACGCATGAATGGGACATTCCGGTGAAAAGTTTGAGCAGCTTTGCCGGAGAGGGCTTTTCACCGGGTGAAGAAAAAACGCGTTCTTTTTTTTTTGCTTCAGGATTCTTTGTAGCGCGTGGGTCGTGTGCTTTTATGGCCCCTCGTTTAGAAAAGGGGGATGCGCTTAGGAGAAAAGGATGAATGTAAAAATGTAAGAATTCGTTAACGGCGGATTCTTTGCAGCTTTGGCAGGGAAATTTACCCTTCTTTTGAGGGGAGTTTATCTCGAGCTAGGTCGATTTAATGCTGGTTTTCGCAGATTTTTAATGTTTTCGTATATTTTGAACTCTTTCTAAGTCACACAAGGCACCCATTTTCCATAGTCAGGTATCTAAAAAAAATCATATTATTTTCTGGCAACCTGGCTCTGGTTACACCAATCACCTGGTGAAATTTTAATGAAACCGGGTTTCATCTTCAACTACTCTGCACCACAAGAAGTTTCGCAAACAACAACACTCCAAATTCTTGGATCTCGTTTGCTGCCACGTATAGGAATTCGAGTAGTAAACCTCTCTAGTCTAAGCCTGTTTTTACCTAGCCCTAGCCCTAGTAGTGGGAGTATCCACAGTCATGCTCGAGCACGCCTCCAAAACCAGCATCATGTTTCTTCCCGCAACAGTACAGTGGCATGGCAGTTCAGGTGTAGTGCGAAAAACACATCATTAAAATATCTGCGGAATATCTCCAGCGCCGTACTCTGGATCTCAGCTTTCCGTAAGACGAAAAACATGCCTCCAAGATGTTTTGAAAGCATTACCGGCAGGGGATCGTTTTTCCATCATAAGGGAAGCAGATTTCCACGATTCGAGGAGACATTTCCTGGAGTCTTGTTGTGGAGGATATTATTTCAATTAGCAAAGTCAACGGAGATTTCCAAAGGAACGGCGTCTTCAAATTTCGTTATTCAATTCACAGTTTAGATAAAATGCAATGTACCTGTATCTTAGATCAAATTTATGTGAACTTCATTCATAGTAATTTTCTCACAGAAATTGATAAAAAGCAGTATGCGAATATTTTTTACTAAGTCTCAAAAATTTTAATTTCGTAAAAACTATATTCGTGAACAAATTTGAGCATGAGCTGGCTATGGAACATAAAGTGAAGTTATAAAAACTCTATCATTTTGTAATACAGTCGACTCTCTGGCTGTCGATCTTCCCGATTCCAATATTGCTCCCTTGAATTCATTTTGCTCTAAAAATCCTTTCTGGTAGTCAATAATTTCACTTTCTCATGGCTCATCTTTGAGAAACGTAGCTTTGAAGGGTGTTTGACATTTGTTTGTTTTTTGTTTAGTGACGTTGCCATCGTTTTCTCCCATAGCTGTGAATCAGGAAAAAAAATTCAATCGAGTATTCATTTTGCATTGTTCTGTAATCTGATGATTCTCTTCCTCGACGGTCCCTTGGATATTGACAACCAGAGAGTCGACTGTAATTCACTACAAATTTATATTAATGTTAATGCATGATAACAGCCATGCAATGACAGTATACTGTGAAATATATGTAAAATATTTACAAATTCTCGAAATAACCGGTAAGGTAGAACGTTTAATCTGGTCTGTGGTCCAAAACAAAAATCTTGAAAGTGTCTCATTTGATTGAAAAAAGAAAAATGAATGTTTAAAATTGTATTTTAAAGAATGAACTATTCATTAACTTTTGTTCATAATTTTCGACTTTATAATTTAAGCCGCTGCAAATATTATTAAAACATACATGAACTCGTTTAAAAAAAAATATAAATCATTATAAAATTCCATTGTACATCACCGCAAAAACCTTTTTTCCTCCCAAAAAAAAAAAAAACCTCAATACTTATTTCGATTTTGGAAACAAATGATTGCAAAACAACTGAACAATTCAAGTAAAATAATATTTTATTCAAATACCCAAGTAGCATTTGGCAACATGATAAATTTGACTAAGTCCAGTTTTTGTTTTGTTTTGCTGTAGAAACATAAAAATGACATTTTAGCAACAATACGTTGCAATGTTGCAAACGTTTCGAATTGAAAACAACTATGCAACAATCCATTTCGTTTTGTAATCGAAACATATTGAAAACTTATTGGTTCCATTGTTGCAACATCCCGCATAAAAAAGTACCATATAAAAACTTTTTTTCATATGGTAATTGAACTTTAAACTATATTGTTACTACCATTTTCAAAAATGTTTGACTACTATTTTAAAAATGGTATTTATATGGTTGGCATGAATTTTTACTATCTAACAAATGGTTTAACCATCTGGCATAAGGGTGGTTAGCAATGGTAACCTTAAAAAACTCAGTACTATTTTCGTCAAAAAACTGTTTGTTGTATGGTAAATAAATGGTTTAAGTACTATTTGGCAAAAAGTAACCTTAAATCAAACAGTTCACAAATAGTTTAATATAGTTAAATTTTAATTTTGGGAAATTGAAAAACGATTTCACAAATAGTTACCATTTCTCAAAGTGTCATTGTATGATCCAATATGGTAATCAAATGGTAATTTTTTATCCGGGATGTGACTTAGCCCGATTTGTGTGCTAAGAATAATATTGAAATCAAAAATCCTTAGATACAGTTCAGCCCAACCATTTGTTTTTTCATCAATTCATCCGTGGCTCAGTGGTAGAGGCAAGGTGAGAAGATCTGAAGCTACCAGTCTAGAATCCCGACAGGGGTACTTTAGTTTTTTTGTTCAAATACATTTTTTTGTTTCGCGCAAATTAAACGACAACATAATGGCAACATCACAACAAACTACTTTACCGACATATTTAGACAAACAAATTGTTTCTGAAACTTCGTCGTAACAAAGTTGAAACAAACGGCTAAATGTTGCCAACACAAAATTTTCGTGCGCTTTTTAGGGCACCACGAGTGTTCTAACTATGTTGTGATAGCACATTTTGGGAGTTATGAAATAGTTGCATTTAAGGATCCGCAACAAAAAATGTTACTTGGGATGGTAAAAGAGTGGCTTGTAATTTAATTTTTTGTGACTTTTTGAGTCGAGGGACATAAACTTAAAAAATATTTTCATTAAAACAAGAAATCAAGTAAACTAAAAACAATTAGAAACTCATTTTACTGCGTTTAAAATCATATTTTTCGATCGTTAAAAATTAAGGTTTTTACGCAAAAAGTTTTGTTTTCGAAAAATAAATTCTTCGTTACTGAGATATTACGAAAATCAATTCTTGCAAATCAACTGAACTGGTACAAAATGCATTTAAAAACAGCTTTTTTCATATAAGCGTTTAAAAATTTTAATTTAAATCGCTTAACATAGTCAAAAATTATACCTCTCAAGAATTATTAATCAAAAATTTTATATTCAAATCGTGTTAAAAAATCCAATCCAATCCTTAAGTTTTTGCCAATATGTTGAATGAGAATATTGGATTTTCTTAAAAAATCTCGAACGAAATTTTAATTTTACTCAAAAAAATATGAAATGTGGTATCTGTTAAACCCAGCCCGGGAGCATGTTGACAGCTCCCATACAAACTGAGCGTACCCCGTTTTGTGGGCCCAGTGGGCCTAAGATGGCGGCCTTCGATATTATCTAGCCAAACTTTTGAAAATGGCGAATAGTTTAAATAAATATAGTTTTTGCCTTGTTTTGGTTTAAAACGACAAAATAAGCATTCTGGAATCATTTTCTTTAAAAACTCGTTAGAGATACGCCACGTTCAAATATTAGTCTAGAACGGTTGAAGTGAGCGTGCCGCAAAAGCCGTCACGAAAAAAAAGTTTTCTATGCAAATTTTGAGTTGCGTATATGATGGGCGGACTCCAACGAGGCCCACTTGCCATCTGTCGGTGAATACGCGCAACTCACGAAAACTGTCATCTTAGGGTCCGGTTGGTTAAACCTTTACCGTTTCATGTACCAACTTTCTCTATTTGATGAGATAGAGAACCCAGAAATCACCCACTTTATAGTTAAAAATTTAAGGTTATTTAAAAAAAATAAGAAAATTTGAAAGATTTTTGGTATAAATGAATGCAGATTTTTGTGATTTATTTTAAATTATGTTCATAAGTTTTGATTTTAGTTTTTTTTTGTGTTTAAGGAATATGCTCTGAGCTAAGCATTTCTCCCTTCTGAATACAATTTTCAACTATCTCCAGAATCAGTTTTAACCCATTATAAAAATCAAGGAATCAAAATAAATGTTGGTCCAATGTTAACCCTCTACAGCAAAATTTTTTTTTCGAAGTTTTTTTTTCCGTGGCCAGGTAGTCATTTTGAGCAACTTTTGTTTTATTTTTAGTATTTTAGTTTGCATTTATCTTGTTTAGTTTATGTTTATTTTTGGTAGTATTTGACCTATTCTACCACCTAATATAATTACATTTTGCCTATCTAATTTATTCAACGATTTACAGTCACTTTTTAAATTTTTTGCTTGTTTTTCACATTTTCTGCTATAGAATGGCACCATCATCATTTAAATTGTAGAAAGAATGTGTAGAGACATAGTCTGGGACACTACAAAAATTACTGCATACTTCTTTTTAATAAAAAATATACGAAATGTTAGTAAAAAACACAGCCAAAGTTGACCCCTTAAAATTAAATTTTTAAAAACATTGCAAAAGTCACATAAAACACGTTAAATTTCCAACACAAAAATTTCTTAAATTTAGTAGTTCTTTTTTCCAATGCTGTTTAAATATCAAAAATTGGTTGAAAAATGGATTTTTGGTGATTTTTTATATTGAAGCCCGTCTAAAGGCGGGGTTAGGTTGTAAAGGGTTAATCAAATATCGTTTAAAATTGATAAATTAACAAGAATAATAGTTTTACTGAAGTGTAAACAATAAGTCAAAATATTTTTTTTAAATAAGACAACATTTTCTTGGAATTTCATACAGTTTGAATTTTGAACTATCATTTTTTTACATTTTTTCAATGATGTTTTGTTTGGCTATGCGAAAATTATTAACTGCTCATAATATAAAAGTAACTACTAGTTTTTATTTTCTTATTTGGGTGATTTCAAAGGCATCACATTGAGAAAGAGTATAGCAAGTTATGAATGCTGAAAAACTATTTATTTATATTGGGAAAAATGTAGAATTGGTTATAAACTAAAACCAATACATTGTATTACGTTTAAAATTGTACGTTTAATCAAATAGGCTTGTTACACACTTAAAAAATGTACAGTGAAAAATGGCACTGCGAAAAAACATCTTTTTTAAGCTAAAATCAAGCAGCCATTTTTTAAAATTAGCGGCACTAGATTGTCAAAATCATAATTTCTCACTTCATAATATAATAGTGCATTAAATTTGTTTTCGAAATCATTACTTTGTCATATTATTTTTAGTGGAAAGACCAATTTTATCCAATTTGGCAATAAGATTATGCCATGTATCAAATTTCTTTCGTTCCTAAGATAACCTAAGTTGGCTAAACTACTCAATTTCAGCGTTCCACCAAGAAAGAAAAAACATCCCTCCAAATTCGTGCCCAGATGATAGCACTGTATCTGACTGAACTGATCCTGGGCACGCGACTCCGGCACAATCTAAAAAGAAGGGGAAGAAACAACAGCAAAAAGCTTCCCTTAACTTTTTTCTGCCCCCGCCGGACTGACTGCTAGCAAGTGATAATCCCGAGAAAACAAATGCCATTAGCTTACCGTACATACAATTAAGTTTTGAAAAGTATGAAGTTTATCAGAGTTTTCAAAATTAAAATTGACTATTTGAAGTCAATTTGACTATTTGAAACATTTTGCGCATTGTTTGATTTATGGTAAACGATTATGAAATAATGTCGGTCATGTTTACCATTCACTGTAAAGTTTTCATAGGAAAGTTAAATTTTTGAATGGGAACTAATTTTGACCGTCCTTACAGTGAAAGTCAGTATCAAATTGAAAAATAGTTAAGATGAAATCAAGTAAACCAAATTGAACATAAGTTCTAAAGTATTCAACTGGTTGTTTTCTACTCGGGAACCATGATCTAATATCCCGCGTTACGAAGTTCGGTATATCGTTTCTTGTGCCGGTGTAAAAATACATACATTCCGTCGGTCTGACGCCTCATTCCGGGCTCGGACGATGGGGCCCGGCAATCACGTAACACGTTTAGGAGACGGCAAAAACCCGGCCAAAGTGAGACACGAAGCCTAACTGCAGATCAAATCAAATTTGCCATCTAATTAATTAAGTTTTTCCCTTCGCCACTACGTAACTTTGAAAGCGCCAAGGGCGGACGGAGTTTTCCCTTTTCTTTCGACGGTGATAAAGTCATCGGATTGGGAGGGGGGAAAATTAATTGAACTTTGAAGCTGTCAGAGTGGAGAAAGAGGTCAACGGTTTGTCGAAGGGTGAGATAATTTGTAGTCATTAGTTATTTTCGGGACGCGCGAAACTTTGCGAACTAAAAGATCCGGCTATAAATAACTAATTTTAGCCCACTTAAAGAGGAGTTTTAGAGGACACTTCTTAATATACCCCCAACTCAACAAGTTCATAGTTCATTGGGTTAGAAAATTGGCACGCATTAAATTATGCTTTATCACTACTTTGCCAAAAACAGAACCGGCTGAATGAGAGAGGGTGGCAAAAGCAGCCGCTTGCATAAATTCATCTCGAGTGCCAGCCAGGCTGGCGAAAAGCGCCACTCTGTACTAATCCTTGAAGGAGGGCTGAGGACGAGCTGAGCGCTCTAATCGAATTCCGGCCGTGGTCTGGCTGGCTGGGGCATGCTGTTGCGGGACAAGAGGACATTAAATCGATATAATACATATTTAAAGATCCATCTTCGCGGCACTGCAACTTGTTGATGGCACTGTTGATGCTGGGCCAAACTGTTGGGATTGTTAAATTTTTATGAGTTCTGTGAAAAGTCTTTGTTTCTTCAAAAAGAAATACTTTTCAAAATATTAAAGCAAATCTCAACTTTACCTTGAAGATTTCTAGGCCCTTAATTTCAAACTAACGTAAAAGAATCAAAATTGTTTAAATTAAATTCCAAAGAAATGAGCTTTCAAAAAGCCAGAACCTCACAATCAAAGCTAAAATCCCCATTATTAATCGTTTATGAATTTCAATTACCATCCACAGCATCTTGTGGTTGCACTTTGCGCTGACCTTATAATAATCCTTCATCAATTACATTAATGCCAAACCAAGTCCTTTCCTTCGTGCCGAACGTGAACAACATAAACACGACCAATTATCATTCGTCAGAGTCAGAGTCAGAGTCAGAGTCAGAGTCAGAGTCAGAGTCAGAGTCAGAGTCAGAGTCAGAGTCAGAGTCAGAGTCAGAGTCAGAGTCAGAGTCAGAGTCAGAGTCAGAGTCAGAGTCAGAGTCAGAGTCAGAGTCAGAGTCAGCGTCAGAGTCAGAGTCAGCGTCAGAGTCAGAGTCAGAGTCAGAGTCAGAGTCAGAGTCAGAGTCAGAGTCAGAGTCAGAGTCAGAGTCAGAGTCAGAGTCAGAGTCAGAGTCAGAGTCAGAGTCAGAGTCAGAGTCAGAGTCAGAGTCAGAGTCAGAGTCAGAGTCAGAGTCAGAGTCAGAGTCAGAGTCAGAGTCAGAGTCAGAGTCAGAGTCAGAGTCAGAGTCAGAGTCAGAGTCAGAGTCAGAGTCAGAGTCAGAGTCAGAGTCAGAGTCAGAGTCAGAGTTAGTATCAAAGTCAGCAGAATCGAGCAAAATCAAGTTACGTCCATTTGTCTATGCCGCCACCATCATCGGTCGGTCAATGGCGGCGTCGATCCCTGAATCCGGTCGCACAGGTCCCGGAGGGACCGGAGCCAAACATCCTGGCCGTGTCTAACCACCACCCTGACCGGGTCCGGGATAATGGCGCTCTTTGGTCAAGCTTTAATTTAATTCCGAACATAATTGCATTCATAATACAACAGGAAATCGAACCATTTTATCGTTATGGTACCGAGCGTTTTCACCCGACCGAGAAAACCAGAACCGCAGGACGGAACCGATGACGGGGTGGCAGGGGAAAGAGGGTAAAAGGGTTTTATCCCCAACAGGGAAGGCGTTAGAGCAAACACGACCAGACAACAGGATGCTGCCGGAGCCAATATTAGGCGAACATTTATCATCCTGGTGTACCAGGAACAGATACGGGGTTCCCCGGAGGACCGGTAGAGGGAGCGATCGTGACTTGCCTGTACAGTGCGGTTGTTGGTTTGCTGATTTCGATTCGAACAAGTTCAGCAAAGTGCGGCTTGCAATTATTGATTTGGTGAAGCTAATTAATCTTCTCCGGTTGTTGATTTTAGTGCAGGTACTCGAACTTGGCAGTGTAAGATACTTTCGGTTTGTGGGAACCGTAATGGCCATTTGTTAAGTGCACTTTCCAGTCAATTAGGGCTTTCTCGGAAGGTTTGTTTTAATTGTATGTACTTGAGGTAAACTACTTGGCAAAGTAAATGAACATTGCCCTTTCTCTCATGCAATAAACTACAATCTGTAGAATACACGTCTGACAGTTTATTCCTGCTAAATGAAAGTTCAAAGACTAACTCATTTGACTTTTCTCAACAAAAAACTAAAAAAATTCGCTCAATCATGTCCCTGGTCCATCAAAACCGACCCGGCAATACCCTCACGGACCTCCCGTTACGACGCCGGAGCGTCACCGATATTAATGACCCGCATCCCTGGGCTGAAACCGCACCGCAAAATTGATGTAGAACCAGCAGCAGAAGCTTTCACGCCGGATGTGGTCCAACGGGAGGGGGGGAGAGAGCAAAAGCTTCATTTGGCAAATAAATGGCTTTCGTTTGGCTCGTAATCGCAACATAATTCAACTTTTCCCGTCCCCAGTTCAGCTACCTTTCTCTGACCGTTTCCATCGACCAGGTTGTTCCTCCGCTCCCGGGGAGAGGTGCGTGAATCGGCGCTGACTTGGCCTTAGAGCGTCCCAAGAAGAATGGATGGAAAAAAATCCAAAAACCGACAGATTTAAATAACTTTTATATAATTATTAGCAATTTTTAAAGTTGAGAAAACCAAATAAATGTTAAAAAACTTTTAAATTTGACTGTCCATTTCCGTATAGAGCCAGCAAAGCCAGAAATGGATTTTGATTATATTTTTTTTTATTTTGCTTAAACTTTGTGGAGTCCTTCCCTATGACCAAATAAGCCATTTTGTGTCATTGGTTTACCCAAAAAAGTCTCGATACATTTTTGGCAGCTGTTAATACAAAAATGGTACGTAAATAATAATGTAAATGTTTTCGTCGGCAAAGTTGTAGGTATTGATAAGGACTATTCAGAAAAAAGGTACACGAAAAAAAATTGTTTACTTTTTTTTCACAAAAAATCGATTTCTCAAAAACCATATTTCTTTTTTTATATATGATTTAGAGGACAAAAACCCGCATATTTAAAGCCATTCAGAAGTCAAATTCAAATCAAATTATTCGCTCTACAGCATTGCCTTGTTCTCGATTGCGAGATTCCTACTCGAATCTAGGTGTACGAAGGCTTGATATTTTTCCATCCACCCCCGGGATTCTAACTGACGACCTTTGGATTGTTAGTCCAACTGCCTACCAGCGACTCCACCGAGGCAGGACCCAGGGAGACGACTCCTACACCTGGACTGAGCTAACGACCTAACCTCTAGGTTAGACCGGGGCCAACATTTACTACCCCGTCCGACGGAAGGCGTGATCAGACAAAACTCGTCTCGAAAAATGCCACCGGGACCTTCTGGGATCGAACCCAGGCCGCCTTTGTGAGAGGCAACCACGCTTACCCCTACACCACGGATCCCAGCATTCAGAAGTACGGACCAATGTTTTTTTCAAATAGTGATTTTTGTATGAAAAAAATCAAATCTTGTACTCAACAATTTTTGACCTTATTTTTTAATGTAAAATCGGATTTGAAATCAAATTTTTGATTAAGTCCACCGTTAACAAAATATAGCCCTTCCAAGTTAATTTTTTCTGATAAATTCCATTTTGAACAAAGTCTGGAAGAAACAGAAAATATTTTTATTTTTCAAATTGTCACTTTAAAAATCTGGCAATACCATATTTATCTGCCAACCTGGCATCCCTAATCCAGTGGTTTCTTCGATGTTTTTAGACGAAATTGTGGAAAACTTTCTGAACTTTTCGATAAAAAATATTTTCAGAAATGGACAACCATGGACACTTATTAAAAAAATCAAAAACCGGAATTTTTCGGACAACATGGACAATCTTGGTTCATACTTGCTGGGTTTTAGTCCTCTTAAACATGTTAAAAAAATAAAAAAATAGGGTTTTGAGAAAATGATTTTTTTGAAAAAAATAAAAATTCAAAAATTAATTTCTTTTTCTCTGCGTACCTATTTTTTCTGAATAGTCCTCATCAATACCTACAACTTTGCCGAAGACACCAAAAAAAAATCAAATTTTGCTGCTCAGAAAATGTCCTACATCGACTAAAAAACATTAAAGATCAATCATTACTTGCTGAGATATTGGCATTAGAAGAGAACATATTTAAAAATAATATATATAACGGATTTTAAAAACATTAAATTTTGTGAAAAGATTTATTTAAAAGTTAGTAAAAAAAAATATTGTGCCAATTTTATTCTGAATAGTCCTCATCAACCCGTGAATTGGTCATAAAATGTCTTCAAAACAAGGTTCCTGATTTTCAGTTCAAAGAACAGAAATCACCATTAGCAAGACAAGACACGCTGGCTGCCAGGACTTGCTCAATCGCTTCACCACAGAGTAAGACAGAGTCACTACTGCCATTTGATTTTTGGTTCAACTTTGTGGTACATCGCAGGTACATCGCACGCCTGCTACCAGCAAACCTTATGGAGCCAAAAAATAAAATGACATTTCTTCGGACTGCTCGCTCTGTGTTACTCTGTGGCTTCACTCAGCGAAACAAATACTTTCGTCCGTCAACCGGAGTCGCACATGCTCAGTGAGGTGAGAGCCAAAAAAAGAAGAACGAAGCGATCAGTCACAATTGACAAAGTGACATTGACAAAAGTGATGCGAGTTGATCCTGAAAAGTTATCAGCGATAAAAGAGACGTTTTCTGTATGAAAAGAAGTTGCGATTTTGCTAAAAAAAAATTGGCTCAGATGCTCAATTTTTACAAGCCTTGAGCATGACATTTCTTCGCCGTCGTGCTAACTTGTCGCACGTGCATTTTTGGCCGAATTGAGTTAAGAACGCCATTTTGTGCAGCTCACAATGCCTCACCTTTTGACCTTCACAGATCCCTAAAATTCGAAATTCAATAAAAACCGAAAAAGCTCCGAGCATTTTTGTCACTTTTCATATTTTCATAGTTACAATCTTGTCGTGCTATCTTGACACAGCCTGAAAATTGATTTATGTGCAACAATTGGCCAAAGCGATTTCAGGTCAGAACGCGTTATAACTCGGGACTCCAGCAACCAAATTCGATGCACAGAATGATCAACCACACAAAACGTGGTTGCTATTGTTTACATTGCGTGCTCTCGTTTTTTTTTTATTTTTTTATTCAAGGTCAAACATCAAAACGCGTTTTTCTCGGAACGTCAAAAAGCGAGGTACGACAAGTTAGCACGACGGCGTCGATTTGTTAAACTCAAAATCATCACTCACTGATTGAGAAAAATATGTTTTCTGTATTTACCTACTCTTTCTGAGTTGCAAGTTTGCATTAGTGTAAAGGGAAAATTGATCCACTAGAAATGAGTTTTTTGCCCCGGAAAATGTTTAATTAAAGTTTCTAAAAATCAATTTGTGATTTTTTGACAACTACTCTGCTTGAATCATCTTTAAAGTCAATGAAGACTGGCTTTTTTACCAATATCGAATGATATTTAAAAAAAAGGAAGATGTATTTTAAATTGAACGCTCTACTGATTCCGGGTAGCCGTGGGGTGCTTGGTTACCTGGGGGTGGTCATCCCTCAGGCTTTTGCAAGTGATAAATTTCCCCATAGGTGCGAGAGCAAGCATTTTCTTCGGAGTCCTCCTTCCCCTTCTCCCCTCATAGCCCCCCCTGGGAAGGTCACTATTGTTCCCAGGTGGGACGGGAATCAACCTTAGCATAATGACCGGATTTGACACGTACACGCTCGAAATGGAACTCCACGTGGCTGACTTCACACCCAGCTTACGTGTGTGAGTGTGTGTGTGCACTAAAACTGAGGAGTGGGATTTGGTATTAATCACACTCGCACACAATTCATTGTGGGGAGGGGAGGAAGCAGTTAGTAGCTTTTGTTAGGGGAGGTAAATCATAACACAGTCCACCTCACCTTCCCGGTGAGCGATCTAGAACGGGTTCCGAATGGGAATGGCCACCAATGACACGGAACGCAGACCTAGGGCAGAAGACAAGGACGCGCATTCGTGACCATTAGTTGTAAGTCAAACGACACCAGGCCACGTGGGGTTAGGGGGGCCTTGCATGTGGCTCGCACATACACTGGCTTAATTAATGATTTATCTTACGGCGTGTGGGGGCAAGTTGAGCCCCCGTGAACATGGCTGTGCGTTGCGTGTAATCTTAATTGCTCGACTGTTAGCGCGCGCCCGGGCCAGTTATTGCCAGTGATAAAGGTCTTCGAGAAGAGGGTCATAAAACGAGGAAGCGGTTTTGCTGCTAGAAACCGGTTAAGCGTTAAGTTTCTTGTAGAGATCTTATTTTCGGTCTTGCATTGGTAACGTGTATGAGAATTGGTTGCAACATAAATTTAGGAAATTATCAAATATCAAAGCATGACGCAGGTTATTCTAACAATGTTGGAATCAAGACTAACATTTGAAAAGTGCCGAATATTCAATATAACGCCTATTTATAATGTAAGGCTCAATTTAAAAAAAATCTAAATAATTTTTTTTCGAAAGCATCATTAAATTTCACAAATGTTTCATGTTTTAACATTAAATTTGGACCATTTCCGATCAAACATCAACTGTCCTTTTCTAACGAGTGAACTGAACGTCAACATTAGACGCCGGGTGCTTCGCTCACACTCTTTTCTCGTTATACCTGGAGCCCGTACAAATTATGCCTTCAATGAACCTGTTTCTAGTATGTGCAGGGTTTTTGAACGTTGTTACCCCTTTTTCGATTTCCATTTGTCTCGTCCCCGTCTGAAGCACGATATTTTTAATTTTCTCAGGGAAGCATATGTGTTTTGACAAAGGTTTAGACCGGTTTATTTTTAGTTAGTTTTATTTATTTATTTATTTATTTATTTATTTATTTTTTACATTGTGCTAGTTTAGTTTGTTAGCTTAAGTTTGATTGTATATATCCTCTATGTCATTTGGATTGTAAAATCTGTTGATAATAAAAAAGTAAGAGGTTTTGTGCCTATTTGAGAAGGACCCATCGGTAGGCGTTCCACTCAAACGGGCTTTTCCCTCATATAAAACATAAAACATAAAACATTTGCTGCTAAGATATTGGCATTGGAAAATTAGAGGATGTTTGGGTGAGACTTTTAAAACTTAAATTTTCCTGTTTCTTTTATCCGCTGTATCTCAGCAACCAGACTCCAATCTTCAATGTGTCTTAGACTAAACTTAGAAAAAGATTATTGACGTTTCGAAAAAATAATTCAAAGATGATCACTCATGGTCACTAATGAAAAGAATTTTAAAAAAATAAAAAATGCAAATTTTAGGTAAAAATTTAATTTAAAGTGGTCATATCTTTAGGTGCACTTCAAAAAATGTTCTGTATAGTTCTTTTCTATTGCAAATTCATTTTTTATTAGTAATTATAGTCGAAAAAATGTTATGGGTAAATATAATTTCAGTATTTCAAAAAAAAATTATGTCATACTTCGGCAGCAAAATTTTTGACCATACTTTTCTATGGTTCGAAAGTTACAGATTTTGTCCCCTAAAAAAATTTGAAAATTAAAAAAATACGGATTTTGACAAATTGTGAAAAAAATTTATGAATTTATTTTTAAGTCTCATCCAAACAATCTTTTATTTTCTAGTACCAATATCTCGGAAACTAATCGTCTGTTAAATTTTCTGATCTCTTCAAAAAATTTTTTTTAATATTTTGGAATCGAGACTGATATTTTAAAATGGTCAAGTATTCAATATTACAGATATTTACATTAAAAACTGAAATCAAACTAAATAATCGAGTTGAATTTCAATTTTTCCTAAAAACTGTCCCCTAGAACATATTTAAAAAAATCATAAATTCAAAAAAAATTGATTTAGAAAAAATATCAGTACCATTTTGTATGGACAGCTGCCAAAATTGTATGGAGCCTTGTATGGGTGAACCAATGACCAAATATGCACGAAATCAGCAGATTTCGTAGAAAATTGCTCAATATTCAAAAATCAGTATTTTTAGAACGGATTTTCTAATTGATTTGGTGCCTTGGGCAAGTACCCGTTTTTACTTTTCATACAAAAAAATTATTGCTTAAAACAACATTTTTGTAAAAATTTCATTTTTAGATATGTTTGAAACGACAAAAATTCCATTTTTTTAGATTTGGCTGAAGCTGGTCAAAATTCATTAGGCAGTGTTGCCAATTTTTCAAAAGAAAAATAAAATTATGAAAAACGTTGAAAAACTAACAAAAAAATTAAGAAGTCAAAATAGTTTTTTTTTGCGATTTTTTCCACGTTTTAAAAAGCTATTATGCAACACTGCCAAATAAATTTTGACAATCTGTGCCGTTTCTCAAAAGGTGGCATTTTTATCGTCTAAGATATATCCAAAAAATTATAATTTCCAAAATTGGTTATTCTCCGCCATTGATTTGTTGTGTGAAGTCCTTCAAAACATACAGATTTATACAAAATTGTATGGAACTAATGATGCAGAATGACTACTTCAGACATAAAAAAAAGTACATAAAGTTGCTTCGAAATCAGAAAATGCAAAAAAATAATCGTTGTCCGAGAATTGCTTACATGAAAATGACTTCTTTTTTACAAAAGTTCTTATTTCTAACGATGTTTGGTTTGGTTTCCGGTGTGTGCAAAATCCGAATTTATGCGAAACACACTTAGTGTAAACATTTTTTAGACAATTTTTTTATTACTAATCGAAAAATCAGGTCATGTATGGAATCTGACATTTTTACAAAAAGATAAATCTCCGTGCAGGATTGTGACCTTACCTTAGAGGGAAAATAAAATTTTATAAGAAGATCGTCATAAACCACGTGGAAACTATTTTGACAATTTCATGTTTTTTTTTTTTAATTACCACCCTTATTGTTGACAGTTGTTCATACAGAAAAAAAGAGTAATTTGATGAAAGTAGATAAACATTAATCAAAAACTTTTTATATGTTTAATTGGCTGAATATTGAATAAACACTGATAGAATGACAATTTTTTTTTGGCAAATTGAGTTTAACAAATGCCTAAGTAACCGAGTTCAAAAATGTATAAATAAAATGATAAAATTTTCTCAAAAACATTTATTTAAGCAAAATATAGGAATATTGAGGTTATGTTTTTTTTGTGAATTTAATTCTATGATTTTCAGTTTTGTCTTTCAAGATTTATTTCTTAAAAAAAAGAAGCGCATTTTATTGCTAATTCTCTAAAAATTAAGCCTCATGACATTATTCAAATGTCAAAAATCACACACCACCAAATTACACCCTAGCAGCAACCAACATGCAAAAATCGCATTTCTCACATGTTCAACATGCTTCCGATTTCCGGCCCTGAATACGCGCACCCGGCACTGGCACCACAACAACACACCACATGCATCAAGGAAGTCCTTCCCTCGGATGACATTCCGGTGCGCTTTTATGGCCTGGCGTCGCGTGCCCAGTCGAAATCTACGCCGCGGAACAATCGCGTTAAAAAGCAACTTAATTGTGTAATTAAGAGGTCACAATGGTTTGGGTCGTGCGGTAGCACCTCGAACGTGGAGGAAAAAATGTCACCCATTAATCCCGACCCGACCCACCCCTTTGCCTTTGTTTCCTGGAGTGGAGACCAATAATTTCCACCCGTGAGTTTCAGATTGAAGTCACCCGATAGTGTGGCAAATGGTGGAAAAATAGCTGTAGAAGCATTTTGCTTGAATTGCTTCAAAAGTACCGGCTGGAGGGGTTACTTTGAAATGTTTGATTATCTTCCCTTTCGTCGACGTGCCTTCCAAGTAGCGTTGCTACCAACAGGATTAAAATCCCCGATTGCGATCCAAATTGCTTCAAAACCAAGTCCAAAGTCACTCCCGCCAACGTTGGTTAAGGTTCCCGTGCTTAAACCTTGCATTGCGATAAGCTCCCTGTAAACGTGAACAAAAAAAGAATTTACCAAGAAATGGTGTGAGCTTTATGGTGACAGTAATTTCCACGATTTATTACCCCCGGCGACATTTTTCCATGTTCTGCTAATTGTGAGTTAGATCGGTTGGTCACGATTTGTGTGAGAAATGTGTTCACGGGAGCACCTTTATTGGAAGCAAATTGATTCTTCCTGTGAAATCACATTTCCCTGAACGTGTCCAAATCACCCACTGGGTTATTCCAGCTTGTCACCTCCTTCCATTCACAGGACATCGAACCAATCAATGAGGAAGCAGGGAGACGGGACCGGATCTGGACAAATCGGACTGTTTCCTGATATCAGTTGCGGAGGAGGCAAATCCTTTCATCAAAGAGAAGTTTTTTTTTTCCAATCAGCTAAAAGGTGTAGCCAGGATTGCCACATCCTTTGAATGCCTTGTGCTCAAAGATGGAGGAACTTGTTTGGTGATGATATCTGATGATGGCCGAGGGTGATGGGGCTGTTGATGGACGGAATAACTCCATTTCCTTTGAGCTGAGAAGCCTGATGTGCACAAGGCTCATTTCTCCTCAGGCCTGGTATGGAAATGTATCTTGTTCTTTGTTGGGCAACAGTATGTTAAGGGGACGGTTGAATCGGGTTCGATCTGGCGTCAGTGTTTTGTGCTGGTTACTAATCTCGTAAAACGTTATAATGGGAGAAAGCACTCTGATTGATGCATTGATTTGTCGTCCAGTCGTCATAACTCTAATTTATCAGTCATTTTCTTATTGCAAATTTAGTTTGAAGAACCATATTTCGTAAAACATTACACTGCATACAAAAACCCCTTTCCTCCTTGCTGATTTATAGATTAGAAATTCTTATTAGTTCTTAAAAGTCCTTGGCCCTGAAGTCTTTTCCATGATATGCCACATTATGAATTAGACCTTGTTCTAGACCCTTTTTTCATCCAAGGGTCCTGATTGCTCCAAAAAGATTCATTCACTCGCGATCACAAATCGAACGAGACGAAAAACTGCTTTGATCGTTTCCTACAGTTTGTCACTTCCACACCGATCGCTACTGAATAGTAAGACCAAGAAATTCTCGAAGTATTTGTGTCACTGGGTGAAGCGATTAACCAAGACGCTGACAGCAAGCGAGTGGTGTCAGCTCGCGAATGGTTGCGCGCTTCAGTCGGTAAAGATTCGCTCGGTGATGACTGAGTGATTTCTGATCTTCGAACCGAACTTAAAATCAAATGTTTAAATATCGATTTCATTCGATTGGATCAAAACCATTAAAAATCAAATAATTTGACTCGTTTAAAAGTTTTTACAAAAGCCATTTTAAAGGAATATCTACAATCACTGAACTTAGAGAATTGTACAAGGCGTACACCCAAAGGAAAAATATATCTCAAAATCTGCAACAGTGGATTTGCTGCAGAAAATGTCACATTTTAAAACATTTTTTGCAGCAAGCCCGTAGATCATTTTTGCCCGCGTGTAAACATTTCAGCGATCTGCAGTTCTCACCAACACATATAATGCTGGCCCGTCCTCGAGCAACACTCCAAAGAGAAGAATATGTCGGTGCTCTTTCTCTCACATTTCATCAGGCGTCCATGGCGCGGTGGTAGCGTGTCGGATCAATATCCAAGAAGTTGGTGGTTCAATCCTCGTTCTGTTAAGGGTTTTTTTTGTGAAATACAACCAGTACAACCAATACAGCCGTCGGTAATGTCGATAATTGACGGTAACGGTCAAAAATGTCATACCCCTATATCGCAAAAAATGCATGAGGACAGTTTTCATGCAGATTCTGATATACTTTCATAGGGGGATGGCGTCGCTATTTTTAGACCACATTTTCCACTTTTTCTCCATCGAAACCGACTACTTTATCGACTTCATTTGTTGCACCGTCTATTTTTAGACGATGACTCAGCACTTTTCCACTCTTGCACTTCAAAAAACCAGATGGCAGCACGATGTAACGCCACGTCCCTATGCCGCCATGCATCACAATCATGCGACCACCGTTTGGGTGTAGGAATTTGAATCTATGAAAAGGAAACAGATCTTTTACAATGGAAAAGTGCGTAAATTCGTAACTTGACGTAAGACTTAGAACATTTCGAAATCTAATCTCAACTTGACATATCTATGTCAAAGCTGGAGCAACATTTGAAAAGGGCACATAAGCATTTGGGCAGCTGCAACTATTTTGCAATTTCCTAGACAATATGCAACTATTTTACAAAACCCATAGTGTTAAATGGTAGCTGGGGAGGTCTGCTATTTTTTCCCATTTCGAGTTTTGAGAACAAGTTACCAGAAGTTTGAGAAATAACAAAACAGTTCAAATTGTCAACACGGACCGGGACCCGTGGTGTACGGGTAAGCGTGGATTCCTTTCACCCAGTCGGCCTGGGTTCGATCCCAGAAGGTCGAATTTTAGGTTTGAAGTCGGACGAGGAAGTAAATGCTGGCCCTGGTCTCTTCGATTTGCGTGAAATTTTGTCCTAAGGGGTAACTTCTGTCCCTGATCACGAATCCGAGGTCCGTTTTTTGATATCTCGCGACGGAGGGCGGTACGACCCCTTTCATTTTTGAATATGCGAAAAAGAGGTGTTTTTCAATAATTTGCAGCCTGAAACGGTGATGAGATAGAAATTTGGTGTCAAAGGGACTTTTATGTAAAATTAGACGAGTTTGAACAACGCTGCCATTTTCCGTAACTCAACTGTAATTTTTTTTTTGAACATGTAATTTTAAGGGAAATTTAATGTTCTTTTCGAATCTACATTGACCCAGAAGGGTCGTTGTTTAATTTAGAACAAAATTTTTCATTTTGAAATTTCGTGTTTTTTCTAACAAAGTTGTAAAACAGACAATTACAAAAAAAATATTTATAAACATAAGGGGTTCGCTTATAAACATTACGAGTTATTGCGATTTTCCGAAAAAAAAGTTTGAGGTGGTAGGGAAGAGTTGAGCACCCTAAGAAAATTGGTCTGCCAAAGACTAAAACGAAATTTTTAAAGGGATGTGGACGGCAATAGGCGGAATAGAGGATCATATTCGATAGAATATTGGCATATATTTATTTTCAAAAAAATTGGCATGTTAAAAATAATATGAAAACTCATATAAATCACTCATTTTCAACAATTGATTTCTAAAACTGGCACATTTTTGAAAGAATATAAAACTCATACAAATCTTTTTTTTTTTAAACATTTTATTTTTAAACAACTCGTCGCGATTGAAAAGAATAAAAACTCAAAAAAATTAGCGAATTATTTTCAAAGGACTGGTTGTTTTGAAAATAAATCAAAAGCTCTAAGAAATTTATAAATTCAAATTCAAAATTGTTAAAAAAAACTGGTGATGAATGCAAAAACTATAGAAATCGTGTTTTGTTGAGAAACCAATTCATTTTCAGTGAACCGGTAATGTTTAAAAAATGCAAAAACTCCAAGAAATTAATAGAATCAACTTTAAAATAGTCCAAAGAACTTGTTGGTTGAAAAATGTACAAAATTCAGAAATTATTTTCTTTAAAAACTAATTCATTTTCAAAAAACTTGTTATGCAAAATTTTCCAGAAATCATCTTTAAAATTGTCCAAGGTCATGTTTGAAAAAATGCCAAAAATTACAGTTTTGCGTAGAACTGGTCATGTTGAAAAGAATTTTGCACTCTACGAAATAAATAAAATTATCTGTTGTTTGGACAAACTAGTCATGTTTGAATCAATGTCGAACGCAGCTTTGGTAGCGTTCATTTATTACGTAACGCACTCCTCGTAACAAAATATCTATACAATTTAAAAAAAAAATATATGTATATATATGAAACGTAACACAGCATCCGACCCCCCTCCCCCCTCAACTGCGTTACGTAAGAAAAGAACGCTCCCTTTATTGCAAAAGAACCTGTGCAAAACCTTATTTTCCAGCTCTCAAATATTTTTATTTGGTAGGCTATATATTGCCATTTTCATTTAAAACCTTATAAAATGGATTTTAAAGATGTGTCGCGTAACGCGGTGGCGTTACGCTTTTTAATTCGTCGATTTCTCTTAAACCATACAATATTTTTGCAAGCTTCAAAAAGCGATTTGTAGATCTGAACAAAACCTACAAACAACCTACAAATTGCTTTCAAAAGAATGCAAAAAAGTTGCGTCGTTCCAGAGAAATCGTCAAATTAGATAAACGAAACGCACCGAGTAAAAACAGGTTTCACTGTATATAACTTTGCACAAGACATCATATTGATTAGAAAAATCCTTTCCAAGATACAGATTTTCTATTTTTTACAAACTTTTGTATGGATAGGTGCCAAAATTGTATGGGAGTTGTATGATCAAGTCATAGGGAAGCTCCCAAAAAAGTTTCAGCCAAATCGACCTTTGTGGAGAATTGCTCAGACACAAAAAAAAAGTGTGTTGGTCAATGAAATTTGTTCAGTTATCGATTCTGAGTTGATAGAAATTTAATTTAAAAACAGAGATAACTTTGCCAAAACTTATTAAAAAAAATGTATCTTTTTGGCGATAACTGAAATCCAACTTACATAATTATGCTTCAATGTTTTTTTTGCACCCTCCGGATTGAAGTGGGAATTGCTTTCCAAACAAAGCACCTCAAAGTAAGTGCAAATCTCCCACGGTGCTGCCCAAAAGCCAATAATTTCGTTCGATTTATCGCATTTCCTGGCGTGCTCGCCTCGGTTTTCTTTCACCCTTCCGGAAAGCAATCCAATTTTTCAAATACTTCCTGTTTCCTGTTGGCCTGCAACAACAAAACTGAACAAAACTGAAAATTCAAAACAGCAATTTCAGCACTCCTCGGAATGGCCTTCGGGAGGCAAAAATTAGACCCTGCGAGAGAGAGAGCTGTAAGATTTCAACTAATAAAACTTGCTCCGAATTCCGTTCCGGAAGGAATTTCGAATGGGCTTCCTCCAGCAAATGTTTATGAAGCGAACAAGTCGGACTGCAGCTGCTGATATTTTGCTGGAAACGACGCTGGCCAAGAGTTTGACCATCCGTGTTCCGGGGAGGCAAAACTTTGCTCGTTTCTTACCGCACCAGGGGGACTCCTCAGCCGTTCGAGGCAAAAGTTCCAGCAGCGAGGCAGAGTGAGTCACCACATGGTACAAATAAATTTTGAACTTTCCAACCCCCCCACACCAGCAGCAGCTTCGGGAAGCGGAGAAGTCGCCGGGAACTCTACAAGTCATTGGGAAGGTCAGAGATCTGGTCCGAGATGCGGGCAGACACCGCCGGGGTACAGTAAACTAATTCCAAAGTTGTTCCGAAGATGTGTTCATGGGCAGCATGTGTGCGGTTTTCCAGAGTTCTCTGGCAGGTGGATTGGATTTGGACGGTGCAGTTTGAGGGAGGTCGGCAAGGGTTGCTTTACATGGGCCATTGGGTAAAGAATTTCGGTAAAGTTGGGCGGAAATTATGACCGCAGGATTACGGGCACGAGAAATGCTCCGGAATGTTTGTAGGAAAGCCCGGGAAACACATTTGTTTGGAAAAATTATGAGATTGTTGGAAGTTTTAAGTTTGCCATGCTCGGGAACCCTCAAAATCTTGGCATTTCTGTTTTGGATTTTTTCAGGTTTAAAAATATAAAAAGTTTTGAAACAAAACTAAGTTTGATGAGTTTTTAGTTTTGTTTCAAATTCTTCAAATTTCTAAGGAAACAAAAAGCTTCCTCCTTTCCAAAGCTACTTAGCAATGGTCGTGGGTGAGAGGACTCGCTCTCTGTACGTCTGGAAGCACACGCACCAACGTTGCCAGATTATTTTGTGGGAGATCTGTATTTTCTTGAAAATAGATCTGTATTTTATCTGTATCTTGTCGAATTCGAAGCCATAGAAAACATTTTAAAAATTATAACAACAGATTTAGGCTTTTTAATCATATTAAAGCATAAATTAATTACTAAATTGTTGAAACTTTCAAATATAACCATTTTAGAAAAATCTGTATATACAGATTTTTTGGATTTTTAGGATCGAAAAATCTGTAAAATACAGATTTATCTGTATATCTGGCATGGCTGACACGCACTACACCCTTTCCCCACTCGTTTGTCGAACAATCACAAGAATGTCGTAATTTACTCTCGAGTGGAGTTTCCCCCCTCCATCCCCCCTCCCTCCCTTTTCCCAACCTAGTTGAGTGAAAAGCTCGCTCTGCATCTCAAAAGTAAAGGGAAAAGTTTCGCACCCCCTCTCGAAGAATTCGACAGCCCAGCGCGCAGTGACGGGCGGAAAATTTCTTTAATTGTGACTAATTTAAATTACAAATTAGACATCTGGTAAAACAATGCCAAGTCGGGGTGGGTGGGACAAACTTGGCAACGGCAAGTGGCGCTTTCCCGCGTAATTACTGCCGTTTTTCCACCAGGAATTTTCATTAAATTAACTCTAGTTACGGTCTCGAAAAGTTTTGCCTATTCTTTGGGCTTGCCATAGTCTGGGGCGATGAAAAACGGGTTCGACATTTGGAGAATTTCAATGTCACCAACGGTTGGTGTGGCCTCAAGTATGGCCGACCTAGTTAGACGGTGGATTAAATACTTTTCACCCAGGGGAAGGCACAAAAAAAAGTAAACAGCTTTGGAAGTATTCAGTTATAAAATTTATTTTTGAAATACAACGATTCCACGTTAAACTAGCAGGATCCATACCCGATTTGGCCAGGGGCGACATCTATATCTCACTACAGGCAGCTCGACCGCAGCCATCACAAGCTGTCAATTACGGCATCAAAACAAAGCCAGAACAAAAGAGAGCTGTCAATTACGGCACCAAAACAAATAAACTGCGCACTGTTAAAAAAAATACAAAAATTGCTGTTTTTATGCCACTGAACAAAACTGCGTTTAAGGACCACTTAAATAAATAAAATAAAATATGTGAAAAACTTATTTCGGATTTGAATTCATAGGACAGAGTGCAGCGCAAAATGAAGCTTTTTTCAGTAAAATCGCTGTATCTCGCCAATAGTTCATTTTAGTTTGAGGTCTACATTGATTATTATGTAAAATTGTCCGTGGAACACGATGGTGATAAAATAAAACAAATTAAAATATAAGGAATTGGTCAAAACTGAATTTTAATACTTAAAACGTTGAAATATAATATTAGTGGGCATTTAAGGGTTAAATTTTTGTTTTTATCGAATTCCTTGGACAATTTTCTATAAAATGCAACCTGTAGAAAGTCTTTTGCTCAAATAGTTGCAAAGTTATGATTAAAAGAAAAAGTTTTTTAGAAAATCGTCAAAAAAGAGGGCGATGCCAAAAATAGAGGGATGGTCCCATCAGCACCAAACTTGGGATTTCTGTTAACTATCGATAGATGAACGTTCCCTCCAAGTTTGGTCCAAATCGGTGATGGTCCATTCGAAAAGTGTACTCAGTTGACCTGGAATGACCCTTATATATTTTTTTATGTTTTTTGCGTTTTTTACGTGGCATGTTAGTTTTTTTTATGTTTTTTATGCGTTTAGGCGTTTCTTTTTTTTTTGTTTAGGCATAATTATTTACAGAAAAGTGTCTTAAAAGTAAGCAGTAGTTCATGATACAATTAAAACCCCCTACATATATTATTTATTTAAAAAATGATATTGATTTTTTTCTAATTATGCTGAATTTTGGGCAGCTTATTTAGATATTTCAATTTAAATGAGATTTTTGAAATTGGTTTTGCTTAAATATCTCTAAAACGAAGCAAATCCTAAAAGTAGGTACATCAGCAAAATAAAAGTTATACAAATATTGTTTATTTCAGCAAAAGCAAAGATTCTTTGCTTTTAAACAAAGTTCAGGCAAATATCATTTGTAGCACTTTTTTTACATTTATTGATAATTCTAAAAAAATAGGGTACCATTCAAAATGTTAATTAACTTTTATCTTAACCTGTATTGTATTTGAAGCTAAAACTTCGTTTATAATCAAAATATAATAATTTTTTTTTATTATTTATATCACGCAACTTGTTCACCCATATTTTAATTAATATTACAAAGATTAAAATATACTATAGCTCATTTTTTTATTTTTTTTATTTACTGTAGTTTTGAATAACGATATTTTACATTCTTTTAGACTTCTTAAGCGTACGAATAAAATAATCAATGCTTTATTGCTCTGAAACGTACTGGGTATTCATTTCGATGGAGAAGCATGGTACTTTGAGTTTGATTGATAGACCGAAATTCATTATTTTTGTTTTAATAAGTCATACCTCAGAGCCCTGATGATGAATTCTCACAATTTTTGAATATGTTACGAAAAATCAGTGAACAATATTTTCAGCAGTGAGCTCACATCAGAAAAAAAGTTTTCAGTTGATTCGTAAGTGTATTCAGTTAAAAAAAACCCTAACTAATCATCTTTCTATGAAACGTGGCAAGCTAAAATTTGTTCACATATGATATTCATGCAACGAGTCGGTAAATCTAAATAAATAAAACTTATGGAAACACATTTATCCTATAATAAAAATACGATAAACAATCCCACAAATCTTAAAATATAATCCTCTAATTTAATATACATTTTCTAGCCAAAATCATTTCTCTTGTGACATTTGTTTAGCACATTAATAATGCTGTTACCACTGAGCAGCAGCAGCAGCAGTCAGTGGAAGCCGCAGCATCTTTTCCCGAGCTTCTCCGTCGTCATGAACCGCCGTAATTTGTCGACAAAATTATAGCTGTGGTTAAGCGAAATCTCCATGATAAACTGACAGCTATCATCGAAAACTGTGTGTGTGTGTGTGTGCGTCTCTATGTCTTGAGTTTTGAGAGTAAGAGAAATGCTCCTCCTTCACGTTCTGTTGGTAGCGTCGTACACAACTCGGAGCAAATCATGTCAACGTTCCAACTTGTTCCTCGGTACTCGCAGTGCTTCCAAGTTTTGAAGGAGAGTTGGAAGACTGGTTGCAGGAGCTATACAGAACTCAACTCGCGGAACGAGCAAATGCAAAATCTTCCATCATCTTGGTCTGGAGGGGGAAGGGGGGGTTGTCTTTTCGAGTTTGAGTCAACTTGCAGTGGGGCAGCTTCGAGTTTCTGTACGAAATCTGGGGATGCATTTTTTTGTAGTTTGTGTGCTGGGTTGAAAAATGTTTAAATGAAAATTCAGTGAAACTTAACTAAATTTCAGCGAAAAAAAATGTGGTGTGTGAGGACAAAAAGAATTTCACGATGATATAATAATTGAATATTTTGTGATCCATCAAAAATATGGAAAATGTACCATACAAAATATTTAAAAATTATTTTTAAAATCTTAATCAAATTTGGAATCCAGAAGTACTTTTCATTTTTCGATAAAAACTACAGTTTTCACTTATAGCCATTTGTGGTATACTTCCAGGTAGAAAACAGTACAATTTGTTCAAATGGCTGTAACTTAAAAACGGTGGGTATTTATCGAAAAATGTGAAGAACTTCTCGATTCCAAATTTTATAAAGCTTTTTGAAATGATTTTCGAAAAAAATAGTTTAAGTTCCTTATTTTTGAAACATTATGTAATTTTCAAAAAATCTTATGCCAGTGAAAAAAAAAATGTCAATACTTCTGTGTGGCTGTTTGGTCCACTAACATTAACATGAGTAGTTTGCTACGAATTCACAAGTCGACTTTTCTTTGTATTTTTTTATTTGGTTGAAACTTTGCCAAAAGTAGTCATTTTGCACCATTAGTTTTACCATGCATATCTCCATACAGTTTCGAGGACTGATGATTCAAAATTTTCTGATCTTTTCAATAAAATTAACTTCAAAAATTAAAATCAAACTTAGCTTTTGAAAAGGTCGAAAACTAAAAATTAAAATTTTAAAATACTTTTATTGAAAAAATCAGAAAACTTCACAATAGTTTCAATTTTAAACATTGAAAATCAAACCAATATCGTCAATTAACCTGGCCATGGTCTTCGTTTTCTACATACACGAATGGTATTCCGGGTCTATAGGACCCAGAAATGTTTTCAGCTGCCAAAATTCGAGATTGTAACCGATTTTGGATGTCTTGACCGCAAATGAAAGGCTAGGATGTCTACTTTCTGAATCCGACCGGCAGAACCGGTTTTGGACACCGTGGCCACCGGGAACCTGCTATAACCGAAAAAAGTCCTTTTTGAGGCCCCTACTTTGAGGACCTGTATCTCCGAAACGATTGCACACAGCAGGTTGCTTCCGGTTGCATTCGACAGATAATAACCTGAATTTTAAGCCCCAGAAAAAATAATTGGTCCATAGTGGCCACCGGTTCCGGTAACCCGGAACTTCCGGAAAACTTGATTTTTGCAGTTTTTGACATAAAACCGTCACACAGACCAGTATTTTGAAACGGATTATTTTGCAAATCATTGCAGAAGGATACTACATACTACCCTTGACTGTTTGGTATCGGTTCTGGCCAACTCTGGCCAATCCGGAACCGGTTCCAGGGTACCACTAAAACGGTTCCAATAATTGTCACGCTAGAAACCCGTCATGTTGCATATCAAACTTCATGAAATTGCATGTTATGACCATCTGAGGTCATGCCGATGTCCTCTGACCCATCCTGGTCACTCCGGAACCGGTTACCGGTGACCACTGGGGGACACTATCGGAATATGCAATGAACCCTATCATCCGACGTATCAAACTTCATGAAATTGAAAGTTATGACCATCTGAGGTCATGCCAATGTCCTCTGACCCATCCTGGTCACTCCGGAACCGGTTACCGGTGGCCACTGGGGGACACTATCGGAATATGCAATGAACCCTATCATCCGACGTATCAAACTTCATGAAATTGAAAGTTATGACCATCTGAGATCATGCCGATGTCCCCTGACCCAACCTGGTCACTCCGGAACCGGTTACCTGTGGCCACTGGGGGACACTCTCTGATTATGTAATAAACTCTATCATCCGACGTATCAAACTTCATGAAAATGAACATTCTTACCATCTGAGGTCATGCTAACGTCCTTTGAACTTATCTGGTCACTTCGGAATCGGTTTACGATGGCCACTTGGAAACACTTGTGGAATATGCTAGAACCCTATCATCCGACATATCAAACTTCATAGAATTGAAAATTATTACTATCCCAGGTTATGCCAACATCTGTATCCTTCTATATCGCACAGCAAAAAATATGTGAATTTTGGAATGTTGAAAATTTGGATAACCACTTTTTTGAGTAATTTTACCTAAAAAATGTGTAAAAATGTGAACCTAATGAAAATTCACCAAAAACTGATAAAAAATACCCAAATCCTGATGTAATATTACACATATTTTTGACACAAAATCTTTCACCATTTTCTCATTACTATAGTTTTTAATCTGGCTATCAATATTAAACGTTTTTTTCACATTGGGCATTTGTGCGACCACCTAAGAAGGCTATCTTTTGTAATGTACCCTGGTTACAGTCCATACTACAAATTACTCGTATCCATGGGATCGGTAGACGAAAGGTTATTTTGCCGACATTGTTTATCCATTTATCCGGCAGAGTAAATGTGCCGAGCTTTCTAGCTCAGTTAAACAAAAACGACAGAGGTTGTTAGGCCCCATGCCGATTTTGTGCAGGTGATATATATCAGGACAATGTCCTGTTAGAAGCCCTGCGAGTATTTGTAGTTCCCTATGGTTTAAGCCAAGATGTTTCTTGGTAATTGAAGGACTTGGAGTGATAAAAGTTTACGTTTGTCTCAATCCACGCATCTCGCCCCAGATTGAAGCAATTTGCGATTGTCCTCAATTCGTCACTTGTGCTATTTTGTAAACGTCTGCTGTAAAAAGATAGGAGATAGATAGCACACAAGCGACGAATTAGTTATTTCTTGCTTCACGGCACGTTTTGAGATTCCAAGGAACGGCTCGGGATCCACGAATATGTTTGATAAGCCTAGTCTGGCAAGTTCATCAGCCATTTCAATGCCTTCAATACCGCAGTATCCTGGTACCCAAAACAACATGCCGAGTAGCAAGTTCCAAACATGTTTGCATTCGCATTTAGAGGATTTTAACGCCAATAGTGCAGCTTAGCTATCCGAGAAAATACCGATTTTTGCGTGTCTATAATTTCTAAAATATCAAAATCAAAGGTTAGATGAAAGAGTTTCTGCACCCAAATCTCGGCAACACTCGGTTTGAGAGAAAGACGGCCTCATGAAGTTTGATATGTCGGACGATAGGGTTTCTATTCCGCATATTCCACAAGTGTACACCAGTTGCCACCGGTAACCGATTCCTAAAGCCAGATAGAGTTAGGGGATGTTAGCGTAATTACCTTAGATGTAATATTGTTCAATTTCATGTTGTTCGATATGCCGTCATTGCATATTACGATAATGTTCCCCAAAAGCCACTGGTAACCGGTCCCGGAGTGGCCCTCAGTGGCCATAGGTAACCGGTTCCAGATTGATCAGGTAAGGTTAGTTGAAATCGGCATAACCTTGGATAGAAATAATTTTTCAATTCTATGAAGTTTGATATTTCGGATGATAGGGTTCTAGCATATTCCACAAGTGTCCCCAAGTGGCCAACGGTAACCGATTCTGGAGTGACCAGATAAGTTCAAAGGACGTTAGCATGACCTCAGATGGTAAGAATGTTCAATTTCATGATGTTTGATACGTCGGATGACAGGGTTCATTGCATATTCCGATAGTGTCCCCAAGTGGCCACCGGCGACCGGTTCCGGAGTGATCAGGTTAGGTAATAAGACATCGGCATGACCTCAGATGGTCATAACTTGCAATTTCATGAAGTTTGATACGTCGGATGATAGGGTACATTGCATATTCCGATAGTGTCCCTCAGTGGCCACCGGTGACCGGTTCCGGAGTGACCAGGATGGGTCAGAGGACATCGGCATGACCTCAGATGGTCATAACTTTCAATTTCATGAAGTTTGACACGTCGGATGATAGGGTTCATTGCATATTCCGATAGTGTTCCCCAGTGGCCACCGGTAACCGGTTCCGGAGTGACCAGGATGGGTCAGAGGACATTGGCATGACCTCAGATGGTCATAACTTTCAATTTCATGAAGTTTGATACGTCGGATGATAGGGTTTATGCATATTCCGATAGTATCCCCCAGTGGCAACCGGTAACCAGTTCCGGAGTGACCAGGTTGGGTCAGAAGACATCGTCTTGATCCCAGATGATCATAACTTACAATTTCATGAAGTTTGACACGTCGGATGATAGGGTTCATTGCATATTCCGATAGTGTCCCCCAGTGGCCACCGGTAACCGGTTCCGGAGTGACCAGGTTGGGTCAGGGGACATCGGCATGACCTCAGATGATCATAACTTTCAATTTCATGAAGTTTGATACATCGGATGATAGGGTTCATTGCTTGGTTCATTGCATATTCCGATAGTGTCCCCCAGTGGCCACCGGTAACCGGTTCCGGAGTGACCAGGTTGGGTCAGGGGACATTGGCATGACCTCAGATGGTCATAACTTTCAATTTCATGAAGTTTGATACGTCGGATGATAGGGTTCATTGCATATTCCGATAGTGTCCCCCAGTGGCCACCGGTAACCGGTTCCGGAGTGACCAGGATGGGTCAGGGGACATTGGCATGACCTCAGATGGTCATAACTTTCAATTTCATGAAGTTTGATACGTCGGATGATAGGGTTCATTGCATATTCCGATAGTGTCCCCCAGTGGCCACCGGTAACCGGTTCCGGAGTGACCAGGATGGGTCAGAGGACATCGGCATGACCTCAGATGGTCATAACATGCAATTTCATGAAGTTTGATATGCAACATGACGGGTTTCTAGCGTGACAATTATTGGAACCGTTTTAGTGGTACCCTGGAACCGGTTCCGGATTGGCCAGAGTTGGCCAGAACCGATACCAAACAGTCAAGGGTAGTATGTAGTATCCTTCTGCAATGATTTGCAAAATAATCCGTTTCAAAATACTGGTCTGTGTGACGGTTTTATGTCAAAAACTGCAAAAATCAAGTTTTCTGGAAGTTCCGGGTTACCGGAACCGGTGGCCACTATGGACCAATTATTTTTTCTGGGGCTTAAAATTCAGGTTATTATCTGTCGAATGCAACCGGAAGCAACCTGCTATGTGCAATCGTTTCGGAGATACAGGTCCTCAAAGTAGGGGCCTCAAAAAGGACTTTTTTCGGTTATAGCAGGTTCCCGGTGGCCACGGTGTCCAAAACCGGTTCTGCCGGTCGGATTCAGAAAGTAGACATCCTAGCCTTTCATTTGCGGTCAAGACATCCAAAATCGGTTACAATCTCGAATTTTGGCAGCTGAAAACATTTCTGGGTCCTATAGACCCGGAATACCATTGGTGTCAGTTTTTTTTTGGTGGGCACTTCCGGTGGCCACCGGAAGTTCATTTTTGGCCAGAATGTGTGTCTTAGTAAGATACACAAAGTCACAAAATTTCAGATCTCTAGGTGTTTTTGGTCAAAAGTTACAATTACTTTTATAGTGCTACTGGGTCCTATAGACCCGAAGACCATGCCCGGGTTAAAAATTACGTCAGAGATTTCGTCAGTTCAAAATTCAGGCTAATTAGGTCACCTTTAGAGAAATTCATTTTCATCGATTCAAATCTTTTGTGAGGCTGTATCTTAGAAAGTTATTATATATATTATTATATTTGAATTTATATATAATTTATATATAATTTATATATATTATATTTAAAAAACTAACTTAATCCACCTATGTGGTTGGCGCCTTCCTCACTTTTTACCAACATTTGGTGATATGATGGGTTTGGACACCAATTCCATCTATTTCTCAATAAAAAAAATACACAAATGTCACTTAAGCGGTCATAACTTGAGACTGAACGTTGCCAGATCTTCAAACCTAACCAACGATGGGTCGGATGATGGATCCGGACATAGTTTACATACATTTAAGTGAGATCCGGCTTTAAAAAAGTACATCAATATCACTTAAGTGGTCTTATCTCGAGACAGGGTTGCCAGATCTTCAATGTTTTGGACTCATTGGAAAGGTCTTTTGATAACCTAACTAACGATGGGTCGGATGATGGATCCGGACATAGTTTACATACATTTAAGTGAGATCCGGCTTCAAAAAAGTACATAAATATCACTTAAGTGGTCATATCTCGAGACAGGGTTGCCAGATCTTCAATGTTTTGGACTCATTGGAAAGGTCTTTTGATTACCTAACCAACGATGGGTCGGATGATGGATCCGGACATAGTTTTCATATAGATAAGTGAGATCCGGCATCAAAATTCCAGCACCTGATTCGCAACTCTGACACTTTTTTATACGTAACTTTTGAACTACTTATCGGATCTTCAAACAATTCAATAGTGCAGTATGGGGCACCAAAACAAATCGAATGCAACTTGTTTGACTCAAATCGGATCAGCCAGTGCCGAGAAAACTTGGCAAGAATTTTGAGCACCAAGGGGAATACGCACACACATACACACACACACACACACACACAGACATTTGTTCAGTTTTCGATTCTGAGTCGATAGGTTTACATGAATATAGGTCTACGAGCTGTTTTTCAAAAGTTCATTTTTCGAGCAGGATTATAGCTTTACCTCAGTGAGGAAGGCAAAATGAAATTCAGATGTGTTTAAAAATTAAAAATAAATTTAAATTGAATTTTGCTTAAAACATTATTTTTAACACTTGTAGCACCAACGGGGTCAAAACTTACGCGAAGCACCAAGGGGGTCAAACAAGTTGGAAATGCAACTTCATCCGGCTGTACTCGGCGAAAACTCAACAGATTTGGATTATTCTTGATGCATTCGATCCGGAAGGATGTCAAGAATTAGGTAGATCCAAAAAAGATGCGTCTACCTTAAGTTACAATAAAAAAGACATTTCCAACTTTTTTTTACAGGTGATCAAAGAGCCGGTGAAAATGCATTTCCAACTTTTTGGACCCCGTTGGGGCTACAAGTGTTAATTTTTTGTTTCAGATTTTCGATATTTTCTAAAAAAAAAACCAGATTTTTCACCAACAAGCACGGCTCAAAAAAAACATTTTTAGTCCAAAAAATTCAAAATTTAAAAAAAAACATTCTTTGGCAGTACAACTTTAAGTAATAAACAGTTAGATCCGTGTACCTTTTTTTTCTGAAAAGTCATAATCATAACCTACAACTTTGCCGAAGACACCAAATCGAACAGAAATTTATTCTCAAGATGAGTAATTCTCGCTGAAAGTGGACCACTATTTACACAAGGTGCTCAAAAATCAAAAGCAATGTACTTTTCCAATAGCCCCCACCAAGTTATGAATGAAACCATGTTTGGTTGGTTAAATTTGTCCTCACCTCGGCGCCACGAAGCTAAAACATTTTTTTAAATTGGTAATTTTTTGACTTAGGCGCGTCTACAAAATTGCTAATAACTTTGCAAAACTTCAACGAACCCTTGATGTTAAGGGGTGTTTTGGAAAGGAAATGAGCAGAGCTTTCGACTGCACTTATCAGAAAAATACCGTTCCATACATTTTTTAGGCACAAAACACCAATGAATTTTTAAAAGTCATTTTTGAAGGCCGGCGCCCCGCTTTATCGAGAAACTGACAAATCCATCCGAAAGCTGAGACGATTTCACATAAAGGACCAATAAATCTAAGGTGTATGTTCCTCCTATCTTTTTTAATATAATTTTGATTCTGCGAGCGCAGCGCTCCGTTCGCATTTCGGGCACCCAAAATGTTGCAATTTGCTTGCCACATTTTAAGCGAGAATTACTGAGAATTACTCAGATACAAAAAAATCATACATTTACAAACCCATTTTGTATAACTAGATCAAACAATTGTATGGAGACTTGTACGGAAAAACTAAATGATTCAAAATTACTTCTTTTGACGTATGGAATGGAACACATGGGAATGGTCAAAGTTTTATCCAAATAAAAAATTCAAAGTTGGCGAAAAAGTTTCCAAAATCGTAGAGAACTACTCATATAAAATAATATTTATTGATTATATGCTCTTTGGTACCGAAACCTCAAAAACAGCATTTTGAGTTTTCACTCGATTTTTTTCAAATATAATTTTTGAAACTATAAACCATTCTCTGTAAATCGACAATATGGCAATTTATCTGACCACCCAAACACAGCGTAGGTCAACGTAATTACAAAACAAAGTAATACGGGTCTAATTATTTCACCAGACAACTTTTTTTTTGTTGACATTTGAAATAGGTTATATTATGACCATATGGAGCAAATCTACAAAACAGCATAGTTTCAATTATGATTCTGAAATTCCTTTAATTTATGATGTATTCATATTCGAAAAAAAAATATAGACCTGTTTATATTAAATAACATAATACTTGATAAATGCAATTGCAAACAAAAATTAAAAGAAATTTTTAGTGGAGAACTACTCCATAACGTACCAACTTTGAACAACTGGCATGACGATGAAGGGAGGGAACAACTGGCATGACGGGCTTCTACTTCTGGCCCTCGGTTCGGTTCGCCTTCAACTAGAATTGCAAATTTCACTTCACTTACATTTTGCGTGTTATCAACTTGAAACAGCTTTCCAACTTTGGGCGCACATATGCCGAAATTACATTAGCTCATCCTGGCAAGGCACATCACTCTTCTCTTTAAGCTTAGTTCCTTGTCGCACTGGTAAAACGTAGTCTTGAGTGAGTGACGTCTGAGTGTCGAGAGGCAGAAGGGGGAGCAGTCCTTTCCGGGGCAAAAGTTGTTCCTTACCTTGTTGGAGTTGAATCCAACCGTGCATGAAGTGGCGGGACGTTGAAAGTTTGCGTCGAGTTGAGGTACTCTGACAAATTGTGCACATTTTGTGATTGAGCAAATGGCCGTTTTGAACAAGTTTTACCTTCTCCCGTTGAGGGGAAGATCCGAAAGTTTTCCTCGGAAATCCAATCAGCGCCGGTGTCATGTAAAACCGGAGATCACCGAGTCAGTGTTGCCACCGCCCGAAAAACTGTTCCACAACCCGAAATTGATATAATAAAGCAATAAATCGAGCGGAAATGTAGAACCCTGGAGAAAGGAGCGCTTTCTTTCTTGGTCCGAGCAAATTTGTTTCTCCCTGGACAGCGACCTTCCCGCTTGGTTATGGCTCGTTGGCCAGAGAACCTCGCTCGTCCATGTTGCGAATTTTATTGCCTTTTTATCGCCCTTTTGCCGACGACCCTTGAACATGACCCGTGCCGGAGTTCTACTAGCGTAATGGTCGCGGCGGGATGAGGTTCAGGGGTGGGCAGCAGATCCATTTCCTTTGATTGGGGCGTGTTAGCTGTAATCTAAGCTCACCTTTTTTTATGGAAACTAATTTGCAGAACGGCGCGCAAGCAGAGTCGTAATAGTGGTTTGAGGGTTGCGTAATAACAGTGGATTTGGGGTGAGGAGGATTAGTGGGGTTGTTGGTGCAAATGGCTGGATAAATTTGGGTTTGCTGAACTAGGATGAAAATCGGAAGGGATCCAGAGCTTGAGCTTATCTTGGGGGAGACACTCCGGAGTCACAATGATCCGAATTGAATTGGTATTGGTCGTTAAGCTTTCAAATTGTCTTGCATAAGATCAGAACCGTTTCTGGAACAATTTTCAAACATTGAAAAGCTCATTATTTTTTTCAACTAATTTTTTCCACGAAAACTGCGGTACTTTTATGGCTTCCTCATTTTACCGTTGAACGACATTAATTGACAACCGGAGCCGGTGACTTGTTTACCGGGCTTCGACCAACTCCGAGTGTCAATTAATCCGGTGCTCATTCTGTCAAAGTTTCAGGCAGCAGCATTTCCCCTTCACATGGCACCGCGGTGACAATGGAGGGAGGGCACCACGTGCCCCTCCCTCCTCCTCGTCACTAAAGAAAGACGTAAACGAACTAAACCAATTTCGTGCCTAGATTCAATTGAATTATCTGCTCACTGACAGAGACCCCGTCAACCGCGCCGCCCCCCTCCCATTCCAACGGCTAATTCGCCGAACTTTATGCTAATAAGACTCACTAAAAAGCCATTGTCGTGTCTGTTGGTCGGTGCGACTTTCGTCGAATGCCCTCCTGTGTCTCAGCAGGATATTGAAAGGACTCTCTTCCTACAATTTTCCATTTCTGCTCGTTAATCTGCCGCTATTTGCCGCTTTTGTGACGGCGCGGAAGCGTATTGGATTTGGCATTGACAGGCCAATTTATCAGAGACGAGCACGGTGGAGCAGTGCTTGTTAATTGGACAGTTCACGAAGAACGACCCCTGCAGGGGAGCCACTTGAAGCGGGACGATTTGCGACGCGGTGTTTTAGAAGTTAAATTTGGAATTATTCGCGATTGTCCACGCTCCCTACAAAAAAGAACTGTTTTGTATAGAAATTGTCCACGAAGGGAGGAAGGGGGGGCGTCTGCGATTTCAAAAAAGTTTCCACGTGGTTTATGGAAGGTCCCCAACAGTTAAACACTATATCATTGATTAAGTTAGTTTTAAAATGGCCATACAGTCATGCCCCGGTTTTGCACGCCTCGGTTTTGCACTGCCCCGGTTTTGATTCGTTCAGCTTCCTCGGTTAAGCACGGCTCAGTGCTTATCTGAAGCACAGAGCTTATGGGATTTTGGCTATATGGGAGACATTGGCTATAATCCTACACACTAAAAAATTTGGAATCTTACATTTGACGTGATCGTATATTAAACCTAATACCAAAACATGTAATCGTATATTCGACGTAAAATTATATTTATTTTGACGTAAACTGATGAAATTCTCGTTGGAATACCATAACCTCATGCGAAACCTAAAATTAAATTACTTATAACTCAACTCCACGTTTTATTTGATGCACATAACTGGAGCATCAAATTTGATGTAATTTTACATCAAACGAAACCTTATTTCACGAGATTTAGCTGTTACACTTTTGTCTGAGAGGCGAAACGTCAAAATGTTCGCCATGTTTGACGCTGCGAAAAATATTGTTGCATCAGCGTTTTTCGTCAAGATTATCTTAATTTTTTTTCTTTGCTGGCCTGGACCTGCTCTCGGCACTCAAATCTATGAGAAAGGTAAATTTAAGCATTCTTGAGGTGGCAAAATAGAACACTAATAGCACATGGTTGGAACTCCATACATCCTGTAGGCCCAAAAAGTGTGACGAGTGTTGAGTTCTGTCTGTGTAAATTTGTCCTAGCTTGTCACAGCCTACTCAGCATAAACAACTGTCAAATTTGAATCTCTTATACCACTCGCAGATTGACAGACAGACCTTGTTTTCGTTTTATCTACCAATTCTGGTCGATTTGTGGAGATTAAGTTGCTTTAGTGACGCGATTTCTTTGCCAATACTTCATTTTTTATGCTCTTCTTCAACAGTTAAAGCTTGCTCACCCTCGTGATTTCACTGATGGGTTGATAAAATCGTGGTTTTAAAAATGAAAGCAGATTTTGAAGTTGTGAATGGTGGATGGAAGCTTAGGTGTAAAAAGAGGTTTGCAATTGCCTCAACAATCAGGCCTTCGGACACTTAGTTTCGAGTAGGAATCTCGCAATCGAGAACGCCAAGGCAATGCTGTAGAGCGAATAATTTGATTTGATTTGATTTTTGAATGGGGGATGGGAGGAAGACGACCTCCCATATTTTTGTTCGATGTCAAAGAATTCAAACCATTTTACCAGCACAAGCTAAATACCTGTACCCAAACGAATAGAATGATGAGCCGCGATTATTGAAAATGCAATTTTCAACTGCAAAGATTTTTCGGGCATTTTAGAGCATAAAAAGTAGATAAATTGCAAAAACAAACGGCGGACACGAGAGGCGCGTGAGAAGAAAAATGAAAATTCAAATCATGGCATGCTGCGATTTTGTTTACTTGAGGCATCTTCTCAGTATACCAGTTTTGATTGGACGAGGGGTCAATGCATATTTCATGTAGCTGATATCTGTTTACGATTAAATGACATTCTACAAATCAACCAAAATTTTGTAAAAAATGTAAAAATGTCATTTGAGTAACTTTTAAAAATATTGTATATAGCGAAACATACTAGAAAATTAAAATTTGGTTTTAAGTAAGTAAGTAGTAAAACAAAAACACAAAGGTTACATCATGTTACAGCATCATTATCAAAAACATTTCATCTTCGAAAAAAATATGTGTACTATATAAGTGTTATTAGGAGATTTTATTACAGCAAAAAAATAAAATTAAAGCAAAATTATGATCAACAAGTGAGAACGGTTAAAATTTAAATAAGGTTTACTGATTAGTTACATTTACTGGTGATTATTAGAATCTACTTGACAATGATACTTTGTAAGACCGTGACGTCACACTAGACTATTTCTTGAATACTGAAAATTCAGTCTAAGAATACATCTAGAAAAAGTTTAATGTTCACTCATAAATCAAACACGACACTAGGCTTCAAGAAACAAAGCTTTTGATGATAGATTTAATATGCTTAAATCATCAGATTTTCATTTAAAAAAATATTTCTATCACTAAGGCTTTCTAGTCAGAAATTTACCAACACATTCAAAGAATGTTTACAAGGCTGCTGGGAGATTGTTTGCACCAGATCTCCTATCTCGCTCTAGCAAAAAAAAAAAAATTGTCAGACGACTTCAAGCTAGTTTTTTGACTGACCGCCCAATTTGTCAGTCATCATACTTCGCAACATTATGTGCTGGATGGAAATACATGCTGTTATCCAAAACTACTAATAAATATTTGGCTACTTTTAATAATTTAATAAAATTCAAAATATTCTTACTACACGCTCTATGGACGACCCATCGGTGCAAAACTGCCATAAAAACTGGTAGAAAAGTTGCAGCTCTCCACCGCGAGAGGCATCACCTGTACTGTCCTCGTTTTTGAACCTAAAGTTCCACATATGTGCTAATAGTTTTGACGTTTTCCGTTTCGTTGCGGTTTGTCGCAGGTTGCCGAAATCATCGAGCTCAAAGAAAAAATCGGCGATGTTCCAGTTCCAGTTCTGTCCACTGAAGAGGATGTTCCCGGAGTGGACCAAAACCGTAGTGCCCAAGAAGTGAGTTCCTTCAAGCATGGCAACATCTCCAATTGTGTGGCCAACACACTCCGAACGGCATGCCGAAAAATTTGTCGTGGAACAAAGCCATAGATGAAATTTCGGTGAAAATGCGAGGAAGAAAAATAAGACAATTAGTGACTGTGAGTGAAATTTTGTGATGAATTGAAATGTGTTGAAATAAAATCATAAACTTGAGATAAACAAACGTTTCTTTTTATCCAACAAGATTCCTATTAGAATCATTATCCACCAAACAATATGTTAATGTAATTTCACACGAACTTGAAAGTTTGTTGGTCGTGTAATTTTACGTCTTATTTAACACAAATTTAGGTCTGATTAGATGCTCCAGTTATGTGCATCTTATTTGACCGAAAATTACACGTTTTTTTATTAGTGCGTATGAAAAATCATCCAAACTACAAAAAAAAATTGTGTTTTGGAATCGGGATGATGTCAGCTACATTACATGAAAACTTTTACAAAAATACGTATTTTTCCTGTATTATAAAAATGCAATATTTCTTGAAAAAATACTCAAAATTATTGATTTTGCAATATTGGGGTCAAATGATCGGAATTGTTTCATACACTTCGAAAATAAAACACATTTTTTTTAAAATGCTCAAAATTTTCACAATACTACGTATTTTTACTAGAAATTTCAGTATTTTACGATATGGGTATCAAATGAATAAAATGAATACTACGTACAGTCCAGACTCGTTATCCGAAACCTCGATTATCCGAAGGTTTGTTTGGGAATTCGAATAATCGAATCACGAACAAAAAAAGTCTGTATTTTTTTGTTTTTTTTTACCATTAACATGAAATTCGAGTTCGAGTCAAATTTCAATGGTTGATTGCTTATTTAGTAAAAAAATGCATTTTTTCAGTATTTCATAAACGCCACCATCTTGGATTAAAAAATTCTAAATCACATTAGAGAAGTTAAGGGGTCATACTAAAGCTCAACAATCAAAAATAAGGCATCGAAAAAAATTGTTTTCGTGGTTCAATTATCCGAAGTTTCGATTATCCGAAATGAAATTTTGCCAGGGCCTTCGGATAATCGAGTCTGGACTGTATTTTTGAAAAAGTTCTCAAAATTTCAGTTTTTTGTAATATGGGTATCAAATGATCAGGATTTTTTCATACATTTCGAAATTAAAAACATTTTTTGTTGAAAACGATTAAATTTTTCACAAAACTACGTATTTTCGAAAAAAAATACTCGAAATTTCAGTTTGAACTGAACTGTGAAATTTTGAGTATATTTTTCGAAACTACGTAGTTTTGTGAAAAACTTGAGTGTTTTCAAAAAAATATGTGATTACTTTCGAAATGTATGAAAATATCCCGATCACTTGATACCCATATTGTAAAATACCGAAATTTTGAGAAAATCCTAAAATATGTAGTTTTATGAAAATTTTGAGTATTTAAAAAAATGTGTTATTATTTTCCAAATTTATGAAAAAATCCTGATCATTTGATACCCATATTGCAAAAACCGAAATTTGTAGTGCTTTTTCGAAAACACGTAGTTTTGTGATTTTATTTTGTATTTGAAAATCTGTACTTTAAGAAGGAAAACTGTAATTTTTTTTTGCAGTTGAAAAATGCTTCCTAAGGAATATTGAAATATTGATGAAAAGCTGAAAAAAAATTTACACTGATTTTTTTACTATGTCTATCAGACTACTTGATGCTGAGATACAGAAATTTCAAAAAAAAATCAGATTTTACAGCACTCTTAACTTTAGCGCAAAATATGCCTTTTTAGTCCCCTAAAACATCTTAATCAGGCTGGTACAAATTTTATTTAAAGTTTTTGTCCCTCAACGGATTTGTGATTTAAATTTTCAGCAGTAATAATTTATTTTCCCTTAGGCCGATGCAAATATATTTCTACGTTTTGGTTTTACTATAAAATCAACTTAGTATACACAGAAAAAAAAATTACGGTAATATTCATCAGGGAATGGTGACAGATTTTGTGTTAAAAAAATGTAATATTAAAACAGAAACTGGTGAATTTTCATCAGTTGCACATTTAAAAAAAAAATTAGGTGATTTTACTCAACAAAGAGGTAATATTCAATCAAATAAATTTTCAACCTCCCAAAATTCATTTTTTTTTTCTGTACAGATAACAAAGATCCGGCTTTAAAAAAATACATAAATATCACAATATTCTATCTTTAGGACTGGTTTAATATTAGATATGATTTCCGGCCATTTATCTAACATCCGGATATACGCGAAAACAAATATTGATACATAACTTTTGGACTACTTATCAAATTTTTTTTAAATGCTCGATCCATGGGACCCTAAACCGAGTCAAATGCGACCGTTCTAAATCGGTTCAGCCAGTGCTGAGCAAACTGAGCGACAATTTTGGTAACACACAGCCAGACATTTGTTCAGTTATCGATTCTGGGTCGATAGGTATACATGAATGTAGGTCTACGAGCTTTAAAAGAAAAGTTCATTTTTAGAGCAGGATTATAACCTTACCTCAGTGAGGAAGGCAAAAATTACTTAATATTTTGTAAATTTTTGCAAGTAAAAAAACGGAAGAAACGTATAAAGCGAATTGTGATACCTTTTGCAAAATTCAAGTAACAAAAAGTTGGTTTTCCCAAACAAATTCCCATACAAGAAATCCCATGAAAACCGGGTCTGCACCGATTGCTCCCAAATTTTAGGGTGTTCTTTTTAAGCCTTATTACGATCAGCCGAGACCGTGGTGTAGGGGTAAGCGTGATTGCCTCTCACCCAGTCGGCCTGGGTTCGATCCCAGACGGTCCCGGTGGCATTTTTCGAGACGAGATTTGTCTGATCACGCCTTCCGTCGGAAGGGAAGTAAATGTTGGTCCCGGACTAACCTAAAAAAGGTTAGGTCGTTAGCTCAGTCCAGGTGTAGGAGTCGTCTCCCTGGGTCCTGCCTCGGTGGAGTCGCTGGTAGGCAGTTGGACTAACAATCCAAAGGTCGTCAGGTCGAATCCCGGGGTGGATGGAAGCTAAGGTGTAAAAAGAGGTTTGCAATTGCCTCAACAATCAAGCCTTCGAACACCTAGTTTCGAGTAGGAATCTCGCAATCGAGAACGCCAAGGCAATGCTGTAGAGCGAATAATTTGATTTGATTTTTACGATCAGACAATAACTGTTCTGATTGAATTGGACAACTTTTGAAGATTTCTTTGCTCACATTTGAATATTAACAAAACCTGTTTTAAGATTAATTCCACAACTCCAGCAAACGTCACTGAAAACCAATTTCCTGACGAAACTTCTACGAATACGAGCCTAAAATACTGAACTAAATTATACCCATCCATGCGTTCACGTCACTTTCAAAAAGTTACGTAGAATCGCGTCTCCGGCAAACTTTCAGACAACACAATATGAATTACGGTCCCAAAACTATAAACTCAATTACAGAGAGAGACCTCACAGAGGCATATTTCCTCCACCGACGAAAGAGTGTGTGAATGTGTGTGGCGTGAAAACGACAACTTTCCCGGACTTTCCCATAAATTTGAAAACACACCACGACTAGGCCTCCGCAGGCCATGTCGTACAGCTGTAATTACGAGAGGCCTCCCACTGGCTTGCTGGCTCCGACGTCGAGTCAGCGTTTTGTAGTTGGCAATAAACTTTACGACGAAAGGCGAGCCCGCACACTTTAAATTTGCTAGTTAATATATGTAAAATTGGCGTCCCGCTGATGGGCTGCCTGCTGGGAAAAACTACAGGTTTTCGGTTTGTAGTTTTGTGGGAGAAAGTGCTATCCGGAATTGGGTTTTGTGGTGAGGAAAAATAACGAGCACACAACTTTGCTTTTGAGGGTTCGTAAAGCTCGTGTGGTGCAATTTAGTACTTTGGTCAATTATATCGATATTTACGAGATTCACAGCAAAATGTAGATTTTTTCTAAATTCTCCAAATCTGTTTTGATTTTGGATTTCCGATCTCAGAGAAAAAAAATCTAACAAATCGCCTCATAGTATTCATCCTAAATAATTTCCAAAAAGATCACCACTTTCCCAGAACTTACCTTTCATCACCACAAGTTGAAACACGTACACCCAAATGTTCGCCTTGATTAGCATTTTCGAGCCGGGGAGGGACCCCGCCTAGCGCAGGGAAGACTCCTTCAAGCGACCTCCCCGAGGATGAATTGTCCAACGGCAACCGGTCCCCCCGATCACTGCTGCTGCAAAGCCCAACTTTTCACTCAAACCCTTCCCAGGGCCTCTGGCCAAACCCTTCGGACGTCAAGTTCCGTTGTATCAACCGCCGAAAACATCCTGTTCACTGGTTTAATTTTCATTTCCGTCTGTCTGGGAGAAGGGACAAGGGGTTGATGAGGTGGGTCGAAATCCTGTTCGACCTAATGGCGTGGTTATTTTTGGGGTAGGTTCCTGCCGCACCGAGGATGCCCTTTTTTCCGCCTCAACTGGCAACTGGCGTCCGGTTTTTGTTCTTTTGCTGGATTCGCGCGGACCGGCGTCGGCACACCCCCCTCGGGGGAGGGTAGGGGGGGGATTGTGGTGGGTGCAAAAGCAGCTCAGGCAAATCCGCTCCTGTAAATAAATACACAAAAAGAGAGAGAGAGAAGGGATGAGAATGAAGCAATTGAATGAGGCTCGAATCAACGGCGGGAAACTGTTGAATGTGAGCGGAATATCAATTTGAAATGTGTTTTGGTTCCCACCAAAAGCCGAAGCAGCTGCTGGTGGGAAATTGAAGCGATGCCTTTCGAAAGAATGTTGAAGGAATTTAAATCTAGAGGTGAAAAGAATAATGAGATAATGGATTTTTGACGTGGCTTTAATGGAACTGAGATGAAATGACTCTCGCCATCATTTCATTTTGATGTTTTTCTAAACATGCACCTTTTCCAAAAACGCAAGTTTAGAAAAATATTAAAATGATAAACACTGCCAAACTGAGATTTTATTTTCAAGTAGATTAATTATTTACGATAAGCCTTAAATTTGGTTGAAAAAATTGTTTTCTCAATGTCATCTAGTTGGGTAATTCTCCACCAACTCACACAGCAGTTGCCCCGACCCCTCTTCGATTTGCGTGAAACTTTGTCCTAAGGGTTAACTTTTGTCCCTGATCACGAATCTAAGGTCCGTTTTTTGATATCTCGTGACGGAGGGGCGGTACGACCCCTTCAATTTTTTAACATGCGAAAAAAGAGGTGTTTTCAATAATTGGCAGCCGGAAACGGTGATGAGATAGATTTTTGGTGTCAAAAGGACTTGTATATTAAATTAGACGCTCGATTTTATGGCGTACTCAGAATTCCGGAAAAACGTATTTTTCATCGAAAAAAACACTAAAAAAGTTTTAAAAACTCTGCCATTTTCCGTTACTCGACTGTAATTTTTTTTGGAACATGTCATTTTATGGGAAATTTAATGTACTTTTCGAATCTACATTGACCCAGAAGGGTCATTTTTTCATTTAGAACAAAATTTTTCATTTTAAAATTTCGTGTTTTTTTTCTAACTTTGCAGGGTTATTTTTTAGAGTGTAACAATGTTCTACAAAGTTGTAGAGCAGACAATTACAAAAAAAATGATATATAAACATAAGGGGTTTGCTTATAAACATCACGAGTTATCGCGATTTTACGAAAAAAAGTTTTGAAAAAGTTGGTCGTCGTTGATCATGGCCGTTCATGGTCACCCGCGACAGACACGGACGACGAAACAAAAAGAAACGCAAAAAGTAACTTTTTCAAAACTTTTTCGTAAAATCGCGATAACTCGTGATGTTTATCAGCAAATTCCTTATGTTTATATATCAAATTTTTTGTAATTGTCTGCTCTACAACTTTGTTGAACATTGTTACACTCTAAAAAATATTTATTGACATTTTATCAAAACTTAAATAATTGGGTTCTAAAATTAAGCTTAAATCTTTGTAATAATTGTTCACAACGATAAAGCTTATTTTTTCTGAGTACAAAGACCCTTTGTACGACCACAATGGATTTAGTATGGATTTTTAAATCAATTTAAAAAATATAACTTCACGGCTCTTCTTGACAGAAAACGTCCTACAAGACAGCTCGTTCCAAGGGGACCATAGTTGATCCATCGAAAAAATGTTGTCTTGTCAATTTATTTTTTTGTATTAAAATGAAAAATGTGATCAGACATGGTTTTTAATCGTGTTTTTTACCGTTCTACATAAAAAAATAGTTAAGGCTTTAAGACCCTATTGTAGTTTGATTTTATTTGTTTTATTTATTTAATGACAACTTATTGTGAACCAGTGAATAATTTGATTTCAGTTTTTTTTAAATAAACAGCTTCAAAATTTTTGATATGTTGTCATTTAAGTTTCTCCAACATTTTTATAAACCATTTTTTTGTCAACATAATTTGCAAAGAAATTGGCCGTTCTAGCCATAAAGGCTCAAAGCATACCAATTGTCTACGAAATCGATCGATTTCGACCATTTTTATTTTTTGTATTTGTATTTCCATCAGGGGTGGAATAATCGCAAAAAAAAATCAATTTCGCTTGCAAACTTTCTTCACCCGCGAAAGAGAGAGGAGGCAAATCGAGCAAAAGAAAATCGCTCCCGAACTTCTCCAAAAAAATCTATCTGCTGATGATTTTTGTGAATTTCCATCTCAGCACCACTTAAAAATAGTAGTGAAAAAGATGTTTCGGCGAATAATCATGATGATGTTTTTTTTAGATTCCGTTTACCAATCTTTCGTGCGCAAGAGAGGAGAGCCAAGCTCCCTTCGGATTTTTTCTCTTGATGAACGTCCAATGATTTTCTTTTGATGATGATTGTTCCATCGCTGATCACCATACAATTTGGCAGCTGTTCATACAAATTTGGTACGTAGATATTTGAAAATCTGTAATTTTTCAAGGAATTTTTTGATTGATTTGGTGTCTTCGGCAATGTTGTTGGTATTGGTGAGGACTATTTAGAAAAAAATAGGTATTCGCGTTCGAACAAAACCGTCGAATTTTTTTATATATATAGATGTAAAATAGCTTTTCAAATATTTTCTATACGGGTAATTCTCCGCCAACTCACACAGCAGTTGCCCCGACCCCTCTTCGATTTGCGTGAAACTTTGTCCTAAGGGGTAACTTTTGTCCCTGATCACGAATCCGAGGTCCGTTTTTTGATATCTCGTGACGGAGGGGCGGTACGACCCCTTCCATTTTTGAACATGTGAAAAAAGAAATGTTTTTCAATAATTTGCAGCCTGAAACGGTGATGAGATAGAAATTTGGTGTCAAAGGAACTTTTATGTAAAATTAGACGCCTGATTTGATGGCATACTCAGAATTCCGAAAAAACGTATTTTTCATCGAAAAAAAACACTAAAAATGTTTTAAAAATTCTCCCATTTTCCGTTACTCGACTGTAAAAATTTTTGGAACATGTCATTTTATGGGAAATTTAATGTTCTTTTCGAATCTACATTGACCCAGAAGGGTCATTTTTTCATTTAGAACAACATTTTTCATTTTAAAATTTCGTGTTTTTTCTAACTTTGCAGTGTTATTTTTTAGAGTGTAACAATGTTCTACAAAGTTATAGAGCAGACAATTTCAAAAAAAATGATATATAGACATAAGGGGTTTGCTTATAAACATCACGAGTTATCGCGATTTTACGAAAAAAAGTTTTGAAAAAGTTGATCGTCATCGATCATGGCCGTTCATGGTCACCCGCGACAGACACGGACGACGAAACAAAGAGAAACGCAAAAAGTAACTTTTTCAAAACTTTTTTTCGTAAAATCGCGATAACTCGTGATGTTTATAAGCAAACCCCTTATTTTTCTATATCAAAATTTTTGTAATTGTCTGTTCTACAACTTTGTAGAACATTGTTACACTCTAAAAAATAACCCTGCAAAGTTAGAAAAAACACGAAATTTTAAAATGAAAAATTTTGTTCAAAATGAAAAAATGACCCTTCTGGGTCAATGTAGATTCGAAAAGTACATTAAATTTCACATAAAATGACATGTTCCAAAAAATTTTACAGTCGAGTAACGGAAAATGGGAGAGTTTTTAAAACTTTTTTAGTGTTTTTTTCGATGAAAAATACGTTTTTTCGGAATTCTGAGTACGCCATCAAATCGGGCGTCTAATTTTACATAAAAGTCCCTTTGACACCAAATTTCTATCTCATCACCGTTTCAGGCTGCAAATTATTGAAAAACACCTCTTTTTTCGCATGTTCAAAAATGGAAGGGGTCGTACCGCCCCTCCGTCACGAGATATCAAAAAACGGACCTCGGATTCGTGATCAGGGACAAAAGTTACCCCTTAGGACAAAGTTTCACGCAAATCGAAGAGGGGTCGGGGCAACTTTTCCCGATTTCGTGTGAGTTGGTAGAGAATTACCCATACATGTAACTTTATATGATGAGAAAATTGGGACATTGGGTTTTATGTTAACCTTTCTTAATTTGAATTTTTTCAAATATGTTATTATTTATCCTAAGATATCAACATCGGGGGTGAATCAGAATAAATATAACGGATTTGGACAGCTGTTGAAGGCATATTTTTGCACAATTTTAATTTTTTTAATTGATTTCGAATTCAAAAAAGGAACACAAAAAATGTAGTAAAATCCACTGAACCTTTTCAGACTGTAGTCCCGATTTACCCCAGTTGGAGCTAGTGACTAAATTGGAGATAAAGGATAATTCCTGCTCTGGTAGAATTGCTTTTAATTCCCTTTAATCGATTTCTAAGCAACCTAAGGCTGGACAATAGCGTGGCTCACGGATATATGAAAAAGACAAAAGTGTTCAATTTCGAACGCCTCAACCGGAATTTTGTAGCAATATGGCCCCAAAACATAGCCTGAAATTTTGAGCGCATTTGGTTAAGGTTTAGAACTTCCACCATTGACCTGAAGTTATAAAGAAATTTCAATAAATTTAATTTATTTATTTTCAACTTTTTAACTCTTCTTCGAGTATATTTTCCTATGCCCTATGAATTTTTCTCAAAGTAGTGGTTTCTTATAGGTTCCGATCCGGGGAACAACTTTGTAGAACATCACAAAGCGCTAGGAATTAATCCCGGAAAGATACAGGCAAATTTTTAGAGCACGTTAAAAAAAAAATCCTAGCTCCAAAAAATATCCTGTATCTTTTCAGGATCAATTCCTAGCGCTTTGCGATGTTCTACAAAGTTGTTCCCCGGATCAAAACCTATAAGAAACTTGAGAATAAGAAAATTTGATTGGGTTTTGGGAAACTTTTTCTAAGAAGAGGTTAAAAGTGAAAATTTCCCATAGTAAATCTTTAAAAGTTCCATACTAACTTCAGGTCAATGGTGGAAGTACTAAACCTTAACCAAATGCGCTCAAAGTTTCAGGCTATGTTCTGGGGCCATATTGCTACAAAAATCCGGTCGAGGCGTTTGGAATTGAACACTTTTGCCTTTTTCATATATCCGGGAGCCACGCTACTGGACAACCATCACATATACATGACGAAATCCAGTTTGCAACCAACTAAAATCAATGATCTTGAAATTTTGCCGCTAGGTTCTCTGCCATTCTGGAATTGACCATTAAAAGCCCTCGTGCTGACACCACCTAATATCCAGGATTAAATAAGCTGTATCAGCATAACCCAAGTCTGATGCAAACTCAACTTTCCCATAATTTCGCTGCCGGCCTCGGGTATTGGATTGGACCAAACAAACCTTACCATCCAAAAATGTTAATATGGAATCAAAACAAAACAGTTTGCTGCAGATTAATTTACCTAAAACAAAGTCCTGTCAAACCAAATTTGAATCATTTTTTTTCGAAATCTCAAAAATTCTTCAAATCAAATTAAATCAAAAACATTTAGGTGCCCATCACTCCAGCTTTAAAAAAGCCAATTTTCTCCAGCTTGAAAAGCCCATCTCTCTCCACTCCCAATCATGCCGTAACATGCCCTTAAGTACCGGAGAAAAGCGCCATCATTACAACTTAATCGCCACCGCTCTGTCACGCCACGCCAAGTGACTGTTACCAACGCACAAAAAAAGTTCGTCTCGAAAAATGCTTTCACTGATTTTTTTTTCTGACGTTCCTTTTCTGACTGCCCCATCAAAAATCTGCTAAACCGATGCCGGGTGATAATCTCGTATCATCTCTGATTTAGGTTAGGTGGAGGAGGAAAAGCGTTTTGATACGGTTAGAAAATGTGGAACGGTTCTTCTCAGTTTAATTCTGTTATTTATCTACAATGTTATAAAATGTTTGCAATAAACAAATGTTGCAATTTTCAAATAAAACTAGCTAAATTTCACATTTTTCAACTTATTTTCGTTGTCAGTCGTCTACGGAAACGCATCAGTAAAAGAGGACAATTTGCGAGGAAATGAAGTTTTTTTTCGAGCAGCGCACCGAAAAAAGATCGAAATTTACGAGACCAGATTGCTATTTTGGACTGGGCTGCGAACGGATGTCGTGGTTACTGGGTGAAATTGCCAATCGATTTATCGATTATACACGATGAAAGAAACGAGAAACGCAGGGGAGTGAACACCAAATTTACTTCAAAAGTTCTTGCATAAATTTTGCAAAATTGAAAAAATAAATAATTTTAAACAAACAACATGAACATTTTCCAAAAAAATAAAATCAAAGCTATTTACTAGCATTACTTTTTCAATTTAAAATATGCAAATTAAATTATTGTTATTAAAAGATAAAGTTTGCAACAATAACGTATAAATTATCGCAATAGAACAACGCTATTTTGTAGACGATAATAGAAGATATCTTTTTTGATTTACCTTATTTAAATAAAATTATTCAAGCTAAATCTTCTTAGGCTTCCCAAGCTTTAACTAAAATTACATATAATTTTGAATAATTTAGCAAGTTATCAACCGTATATTATAGATTTTGTATTTTTTTTTAAATACTCAAATTTGTTATTACTTGCAAAAGTATACATCGTCGCCGTCGTGCTAACTTGTCGTACGTGCATTTTGGGCCAAATTGAGTTAAGAACGCCATTTTGTGCAGCTCACAATGCCTCATCTTTTGACCTTCGCAGATCCCCAAAATTCGATTTCAGTCCTGAGATATTCAATGAAAACCAAAAAAGCTCCGAAAATTTTTGTCACTCTACATATGAAAGAAGTTTCAATCCTGTCGTGCTATCTTGTCACTCCCTGAAAATTGATGTAAGTGCCAAAGGGATTTCAGGTCAGAACGCGTTTGACGCACGTACAAGTTAGACTACCGTAAACATTTGTAATTATAACTCGGGACTCCAGCAACCAACTTCAACCAAACTTCGGGACAATGCACAGAATGGTCAGCAAAACAAAACGTGTTTGTTATTGTTTACATTGCGTGCTTTCGTTTTTGTTTATTCAAGGTCAAACATTAAAACGCGTTTTTCTCGGAACGTCAAAATGGCGGGTGCGACATGATAGCACGACGACGTCGACATGTTGATACTCAAAGCAACATTAAAAGAATGTTCGAATTTTTCAAAATAATTTACCATGGCGGTTTTGAGGAACTCAAAATTTTGGATTGATTTCTACTATATTCCAAATTGTTGTGTGTTTTTTGTTTAAGGTGTAATAATATTAAGTTCAGACTATTGCAAATACTGTTCAAAATGTATTTTGGTCCAAAAAATAATGGGGCAAATGTTTTTCTTTTTTTTCTTTTTCAAAAACAAGTATTGTACTTAAAAATCTTGTCCTCATAAAATTTCACTTCGTTTCATACCAGTGTTGCGAATTATTGAAATTTAATAATTTAAAACATAGGATATTACGTGAAATTCTAAAATAAACCATACACAAAATGTCATTTGAAACCCATATTGAAAATTAGGAATAATTCAATAATTTGAAACTATGGCATTCTAGATTTTTTCGCGTGCTTATTGTTTAGGGCCTTCTTTGAATCACGTAAACACTTAAAAAAAAATTTCACTAGAATAGAGAGTGGGTCTGGAATTTCCCAAAAAAGTGTCCACATGGCTTATGGATGACCCTTTTAACCCTCTACTGCCCATTTTTTTCGAAAATGTCTATTTTTCCCGTGTTTAGGAGGTCATTTTGAGCAACTTTTGTTCTACGAAAAACTCTACTTCTCTTGTTTTATATTTTTCTTGTTTTATTTTCAGAATTTTAATTTGCATTTATCTTGTTTAGTTTATCTTTGTTTTTGGTAGTATTTGGTCTATTCTATCACCTATCATCATTACATTTTGCCTTTCTAATAATTCCATGTTTTTAAATACACTTTTTCAATTTTTTGCTTGTTTCCATATTTTCTGCTCTAGAATTTAACCATTATCATTTGAATTGTACAAAAATGCGTAGAGGCATAGTCATACTTCTTTTTACTTAAAATATAAGAACCGTTAGTTGGCCAAAGTTGACCCCTAAAAAAATTACATTAAAAAAAACATTGGCAAAGTCACATAAAACGAGTCAAACATCCAACCCTAAATGTTTTTAAAATGTTAAGAGTTTTCTTTCCAATGCTTTATAAACATCAAAAATTGGTTGAAAATTGATTTTTTGCGTTTTTTAGATCGAATCCTTCCTAAAGGCTGATAAAATAATCGTGATTTGATAACAATATGGATAATGATCTCGTTTTTGTTTAAAAAAAAACATAGAAAAGAATGTAACAGAAATTTTGCATAAAAACTAACTTAATCCACCTATGTGTTTGATGCCTTCCTCACTTTTTATCAACAATGGGTAATAGGAGTGATTTGTACACATATTTCAGCAATTTTTTTGAATCCAGAGAAAACGTACACATATATAACTTAAGTAATCATTTTTTTTTATTATAGACATTTTACCACTTTTGTGGCATTCATGTCTTATTAAGTAATCATATCTCGAGACAGGGTTGCCAGATCTTCAGTGTTTTGGATTCGTTGGAAAGGTTTTTCGATTACCTAACCAACGAAGGGTCGGATGGTGGATCCGGACATAGTTTACATACATTTAAGTAAGATCCGGCTTCCAAAAAGTACATAAATATTACTTAAGTGGCCATATCTCGAGACAGGGTTGCCAGATCTTCAGTGTTTTGGATTCGTTGGAAAGGTTTTTCGATTACCTAACCAACGATGGGTCGGATGGTGGAGCCGGACATAGTTTACATACATTTAAGTAAGATCCGGCTTCCAAAAAGAGCATCAATATCACTTAAGTGGCCATATCTCGAGACAGGGTTGCCAGATCTTCAGTGTTTTGGACTCGTTGGAAAGGTTTTTTGATTACCTAACCAACAATGGGTCGGATGGTGGATCCGGACATAGTTTACATACATTTAAGTGAGATCCGGCTTCCAAAAAGTACATAAATATTACTTAAGTGGCCATATCTCGAGACGGGGTTGCCAGATCTTCAGTGTTTTGGATTCGTTGGAAAGGTTTTTCGATTACCTAACCAACGATGGGTCGGATGGTGGATCCGGACATAGTTTACATACATTTAAGTGAGATCCGGCTTCCAAAAAGAGCATCAATATCACTTAAGTGGCCATATCTCGAGACAGGGTTGCCAGATCTTCAGTGTTTTGGGTTCGTTGGAAAGGTTTTTCGATTACCTAACCAACGATGGGTCGGATGGTGGATCCGGACTTCGTTTACATACATTTAAGTGAGATCCGGCTTCCAAAAAGAGCATCAATATCTCTTAAGTGGCCATATCTCGAGACAGGGTTGCCAGATCTTCAATGTTTTGGACTCGTTGGAAAGGTTTTTTGATTACCTAACCAACAATGGGTCGGATGGTGGATCCGGACATAGTTTACATACATTTAAGTGAGATCCGGCTTCTAAAAAGTACATAAATATTACTTAAGTGGCCATATCTCGAGACGGGGTTGCCAGATCTTCAGTGTTTTGGATTCGTTGGAAAGGTTTTTCGATTACCTAACCAACAATGGGTCGGATGGTGGAGCCGGACATAGTTTACATACATTTAAGTAAGATCCGGCTTCCAAAAAGAGCATCAATATCACTTAAGTGGCCATATCTCGAGACAGGGTTGCCAGATCTTCAATGTTTTGGGCTCGTTGGAAAGGTTTTTTGATTACCTAACCAACAATGGGTCGGATGGTGGATCCGGACATAGTTTACATACATTTAAGTGAGATCCGGCTTCCAAAAAGTACATAAATATTACTTAAGTGGCCATATCTCGAGACGGGGTTGCCAGATCTTCAGTGTTTTGGATTCGTTGGAAAGGTTTTTCGATTACCTAACCAACGATGGGTCGGATGGTGGAGCCGGACATAGTTTACATACATTTAAGTAAGATCCGGCTTCCAAAAAGAGCATCAATATCACTTAAGTGGCCATATCTCGAGACAGGGTTGCCAGATCTTCAGTGTTTTGGACTCGTTGGAAAGGTTTTTTGATTACCTAACCAACAATGGGTCGGATGGTGGATCCGGACATAGTTTACATACATTTAAGTGAGATCCGGCTTCCAAAAAGTACATAAATATTACTTAAGTGGCCATATCTCGAGACGGGGTTGCCAGATCTTCAGTGTTTTGGATTCGTTGGAAAGGTTTTTCGATTACCTAACCAACGATGGGTCGGATGGTGGAGCCGGACATAGTTTACATACATTTAAGTGAGATCCGGCTTCCAAAAAGTACATAAATATTACTTAAGTGGCCATATCTCGAGACAGGGTTGCCAGATCTTCAATGTTTTGGACTCGTTGGAAAGGTTATTTGATAACCTAATCAACGATGGGTCGGATGGAGGATCCGGACATAGTTTACATACATTTAAGTGAGATCCGGCTTCCAAAAAGTGCATCAATATCACTTAAGTGGCCATATCTCGAGACAGGGTTGCCAGATCTTCAGTGTTTTGGATTCGTTGGAAAGGTTTTTCGATTACCTAACCAACGATGGGTCGGATGGTGGATCCGGACATAGTTTACATACATTTAAGTGAGATCCGGCTTCCAAAAAGAGCATCAATATCACTTAAGTGGCCATATCTCGAGACAGGGTTGCCAGATCTTCAATGTTTTGGACTCGTTGGAAAGGTTTTTTGATTACCTAACCAACAATGGGTCGGATGGTGGATCCGGACATAGTTTACATACATTTAAGTGAGATCCGGCTTCCAAAAAGTACATAAATATTACTTAAGTGGCCATATCTCGAGACGGGGTTGCCAGATCTTCAGTGTTTTGGATTCGTTGGAAAGGTTTTTCGATTACCTAACCAACGATGGGTCGGATGGTGGAGCCGGACATAGTTTACATACATTTAAGTGAGATCCGGCTTCCAAAAAGAGCATCAATATCACTTAAGTTGCCATATCTCGAGACAGGGTTGCCAGATCTTCAATGTTTTGGACTCGTTGGAAAGGTTATTTGATAACCTAACCAACGATGGGTTGAATGGTGGATCCGGACATAGTTTACATACATTTAAGTGGGATCCGGCTTCAAAAAAGTGCATCAATATCACTTAAGAGGACATATCTCGAGACAGGGTTGCCAGATCTTCTATGTTTTGGACTCGTTGGAAAGGTCTCTCGATTACCTAACCAACGATGGGTCGGATGATGGATCCGGACTTCGTTTACATACATTTAAGTGAGATTCGGCTTCCAAAAAGTGCATCAATATCACTTAAGTGGCCATATCTCGAGACAGGGTTGCCAGATCTTCAGTGTTTTGGATTCGTTGGAAAGGTTTTTCGATTACCTAACCAACGATGGGTTGGATGATGGATCCGGACATAGTTTTCATGCATATAAATGAGATCCGGTTAAATGTGAAAACACATTTTTATATATAACTTTTGAACTACTTATCGAAACTTCAAACAATTCAATAGCGATGTATGGGACCCTAAACCAAGTCGAATGCAACCGGTTTGATCAAAATCGGTCCAGCCAGTGCTGAGAAAACTTGGCAAGAATTTTGAACACATACATACATACACACACACACACATACACACACACACACAGACATTTGTTCAGTTTTCGATTCTGAGTCGATAGGTATACATGAATATAGGTCTACGAGCTGTATTTCAAAAGTTCATTTTTCGAGCAGGATTATAGCCTTACCTCAGTGAGGAAGGCAAAACAGATTACCAAAAATTATTTCAGGAAATCATCTGCTAGTGTATGATAAGGTTGAAATATCTTTTTGAGCAAATCTTACAATATAAGACCTCAAACATTTAAATAATACTTTTAAAATGACGATATCTCATGGCAGGGTTGCCAGATTTCAAAAGTTTGTAATTCTATCAAATACTTATCAACTTTTGAACTGCATTTTAATTATAACTCAACAAAATAGCCGTGAAAAGTTCAATCAAATCCTTTCAAGACACGATATTTTATAACGAGGTTGCCAGATCTTCAATCTTTACTACCTACTCATTGAACTGGTCTTTCAAAAACCCATCCAAATTTGCAATTGAAATTTAATTGTGGACAGTGTTGCAAATGAGCGATAGAAAAAAACTATCATTTGATGATTCTTGCAACAAAATATCAGAAGGTATTGCGACCGTCTCTATAAATTGTGAGTTCTCTTCTTTTATCTCGTGATTACCAGCATGAGAATTCTATTTATATCACTCATTCTCTTTTACTCGTTCACAAACACTCGCCGAAGATTCTTTTGCATCAAGATTTGAAATTTTTGATAATTTGCCAGATCATCATCCCTTTTAACCAAACCTGAAAGACTTGAAGACAATAAATTTATACACAAACAAAACACACAATGGGCAACATGGTGCATCAGATGTAGTTAAAAGATTGAACAAGATATTAACTCGCTCTGCAGATAAAGTAACAACTTAATTGCATAATCCACCACTTATGAACTCAATCCAAACTCAACTTCTTTCAATCCGAGCGCCAACCTTCTGACTTGAAACTTGTTCCGTTTATCTTACTGTAATGGCTCTTCCACCAATCGCTCTATACAAACTCCCTGTCCCTATCCAAGCTTTCCCCAACCCAGTTATCGAGCATCATTCCGCCGCTGAGACAAATTCCTGTTCTAGCTGGAACGCTCGAGGGCACCCTGGGGCCAGATTGCCTTTAATCGTGCTTTTATTATAGTTCCTGTCGCTCTTATCGAGATGAAACGCAATTTACGAGCGCAAATCTGGGCAGTGCGTTTACCAAGCTTCTATCCTCCTGCAAAGAGTAGGTATCTTCCATCCACGGGCTGTGATTGCTCTAGACTGGGTGGTTTGGCTTACTTAAGCAGCTTTTCCGGAAGGAGGGGGGGTGTTTACCTAGGCAAATTGATAACGAGAAAAAGTTCTTACGGAGTTGAGCTGGATGAAAAAAGTAAGGTTGATTGCAAGACGATAAAGATTTTAAATGCACTTCGAGAAACAACATTAATTTTAGAAGTTCGAGTTCAATTAAGTGATTAAATTGCGTAGAAAATCACTTGTCAGCATCACAAAGAGAGCGTAAAATGCGCAAACTGTGGTGGGAAATAGACAGCAAACTTCGGTAGCTGTTGTGTTTTTCTGATGGGGCAACCTTTGGCTCTAGATTTCCTAAGAAATAATCAAACATTTATTTAGAAAAGGAAAATTGATTCAGTTGGTCTACAAAACCCACAAACATCTGCTGAATTGAAACTTTGCAGGAGCCAGATATCGATTTTCAAAAGGTATACACCACAGAATTGAAAAATTAAAAATTAAGCCCCTTTCGGCATCAGAGGATCGCCCCCCGCTCGAAGTCGGAATTGCCTTTTTGGGGTAACGAGTTTGCTTGTGGTATTCACCGGTAAAATCCCCAACCCATATGTAAACCCTTTCCCACTCCACTCCGTCTCTCCGAATCCGAACGGACTAAAAATAACATCCTGCTGCTGGCAGCAGGGTGTATCTCTTCTGATGCAGCATCGATTGCCCCTTTTGTGGGTCGTTATCGGAGCCACAAGGCCAGACATGGGCAGTTCCAGTTGTTTTTCTTTTTTCGAGGCCAATAAAACTTTCCATCCTGTTCTCGCCAAGAAACCGCACAGTTGCCATTTGGAGTTACATAAACTTTTAATCGATCTTCCCCACATTTCCCAGCTTTCAGCTGGGTGAACATTTGAGGAGGGTTGATGGCTATGATTGCTCTAGGAATGTGCTTAAACGTGTTTGATTTGGTTTGTCTGTGTTCACATTTCAGCAGAGCACACACCACAATTTGATGTGTTTGAGTTATTTGAAAAGTTTTTCCTTTTCCGAGAATTACGACCTCCGGAGAGGAAGTCGTTAGATGACTAGAGTCAGAGTCAGAGTCAGAGTAAGAGTAAGAGTCAGAGTCAGAGTCAGAGTCAGAGTCAGAGTCAGAGTCAGAGTCAGAGTCAGAGTCAGAGTCAGAGTCAGAGTCAGAGTCAGAGTCAGAGTCAGAGTCAGAGTCAGTGAAAGAGTCAGTGAAAGAGTCAGAGTCAGAGTCAGAGTCAGATTCAGAGTCAGAGTCAGCGTCAGAGTCAGAGTCAGAGTCAGAGTCAGAGTCAGAGTCAGAGTCAGAGTCAGAGTCAGAGTCAGAGTCAGAGTCAGAGTCAGAGTGACTTCACTATCCCACCATGTCTAAACACCTCCCTGTTCAAGAAGCCATCTATCAGCGCCACGGTTATCCAACACCCGTTTGTGACACGACCATCTATCGTAAACTTTTTCCGGTGAAGCGCAACGTTGATCTCGCGACAAGCAAATAAAACACTCACTCTAATCACTTGGCCAAACATATTTTATTCATTTGTCACGCTGACACGCACTTTACATGCAGTTGGAGGCGCACCATTCGTTCGCGCCCAGCTGCCTAACTGCAGGCGCACAAACGCTACGCGCGACATCTATCGGCGGAAAAAGAAATAAAAGCATTCTGAACATCTCTTGCAATAAAACCAACATGTACAGTGCATTGTAGACCGATGGAAATACGCGATGCGTTACTGAACTATTTGAACAGGTTCGGTTGACAAGCGAAATGCAATACTGCACGGTGTGTTTAAATAATATTTTTCCTTCCTGTTACTTCAACCCTATAAATAATTACAGAAATCTAACTTACTGTTCATAGACTTATACTTATATCAAACATGTAAATTGTCATTTTTATATCGTAATAAACCCACCGTTGACAAACACCTAAGTCCTGAGTATCATCCACCAAACTAAACTCTCCAGAATGATTGGTCCAAAAGCTGGCAGCTTTTCTGCCAGCCCAGAGTGACAATCCTCCACTGAAGCTCTCTCTGCAAATGGAACAATTCCAAGTATCGTTCCGTGCGGCGAAGGCTATTCCGGCAAATGGCCCACGTGCGACACCGTTGCCAATTCAGAACTTTTGCCATATGCCGGCCGTGGACGTCATAGCCATCGTGTCGCTGTTAATGGGCCATATTTTTTGCGCCACGCGATGCCATGTGTGTCCACATGTCTTGCTACTATAGTGTCTGCCGGCCACAACTACCAACCGAGCGCGGAACATCCGGTTTGTGTGTGTTTGGGTGTTATGGACGGACAGAACACCATTGAGTGCAATCGAATATATATGTATCGCGGGTGAATGTGGCGGGTTTGCGCAGCAGTTTTGGTGGCGTTTTAAATCACTCGGTACAGAAATTACAAAAAAAATGCTTTCCGATGTTTGTAATATTTCTGTAAGTCAGCATAATAAAAATTGAACTCACGAGAGTTTTAGAATAAACGATGGTATTAGAGAGGCAGATCGCAAATATACTCTTTACAAAATTTGAAACTTTATCCAATTTTTAAGCGAAGATGGCGTTACGAACGGTGCACGCCCGAAATGTCAAAATCGCACAGTGGTACCAACATTACAAAAAAGTGTGGCTGTCGCTCCATGGCTCACTTTTTTGTAATGTTGGTATTACTGCATGATTTTGATAATTCGGGTGTGTACCATTCGTAACGCCCTCTTCGCTTAAAAATTCTGGATAAAGAACCGATCTCAGGCTCCAACCGTAACTTCAGACATTCAAAATACATAAACTCCAACTCTGATTTATATAGTTTTAATTTGAATGAAACTTTGTATATGCATTCCCAATGTCAAAAGCAGCCATTTTGCATCATATTTTTTCCAAACAAGGCTTTAGTAACAATTCTCTAGAACTTCGCAAATCGACTTTTCATGGTATTTTTTTTTTTATTTGTTTGAAACTTCGTCCATCGATTCTTTATGTCCAAATATGCTATTTTGCTTCAATTGTTTCTTGACACAAATCTCCATACAAATTTGGGGGCCGTCCATAAAAAAGTGCTATGGAAACATTCAAAAATCTGTAACTCGTAAAGGGATTAACTGATCGATTTGGTGTCTTGGGCAAAGTTGTAGGTTAGTTAAAGACTGTTCAGGAAACAAAGTGGCACTCTTACAAAAATACCCATTTTTTAAATAGCTTTTCATCACAAAAACTCGACTTTGACTAACTTGACCTCAAAGGGGTAATGTTTTCATTTTTTAACTGTTTAAGCAGACAAAATGTGCCAACTTTGAGCTAAGGGATATGCGGACAATTTGTTTTATGAAAAGTTTGAAAAATCAACTTAAAATGTCAAATGGAATTTCTAATCGAATAGTACTAACTTTAAATTTAGCTAAAATGCACCGTTTTTTAGTTACAGCCTTGATCATGTTAAAAAAACATCAAAGCTGGGAAAATTCACTATAATTTCATTTTTTGATCATTGTTGATTCGATTGTTGGTTGCTGAGATATGGTCTTGCAAAGAGTTTAATAAATTACAAAAAAAATAAGTTCTACTCAACTGACCCTTCATTTTCAATCGATGAAAGATAAAAAAGGGAAACTCGTGTGAAATTTTTCTCTGAAGAATATAATTGCAGATTTTTTAAATCACAAAATACACTTCAAAAGGGCTAAATGATATGATTTAAGAGGTTACATACATGTAGAAAATCACAAAATTTCGTAATACAGAAATTTATTAAATCCACTAAAATATGATTTTCAATCACTCCTGAAAGTTTCATCATGATACTTCATGATTAAACTGAGTAAGAAACGATTTAAGCTCAAAATGTTGCCATGCGCAAAGCGAACTGTCAAACTTTCTGTTCGTTTTTCTTTAAACACCGAGTTGATTCACGGGTGCCACGATATCTCGAGATGGGGTAAACCAAATTGGCTGAAATTTGGGGTGAAGACTCTCAAGACATAACCCGTGTGCATGACGAAGCTCGATTTTTAAATTTTGCTTTTTAAAAAAATACAAAAATCAGAAACTGACGATTTTTTATTTGAAAAACACAAAAATATTTTTGTCATGCACTGCATGCATGCATCTTTTGAGCCGATTTGGTCTAGGCAGTGTTGAGATATCGTGGCACCCGTTTTTTGAAACTGCTAACTTCAAATAGCTATATCTCGGCAGTCTTCAAACTTGTTTTGTTGATAGATGAAAATGTCCTGAAAACAGATTTTAAATAAAATTAGGTGTGTGTGCTCATACCAACCTTTGACTTTTTTACCGATTTACATGTATGTAACCCGTTAAGCCTTTTTGAAATTCAAACAAGTTGCATGCAAATCAAAAAGTATAATTATGACAACTAGGATTTTTTGAGAAAATCTAGAGAATTCCTCTCATATAATTTGTATCTTGAGAAAAAAAATTTTATCATTAAAGTGTCTTCAGGTAAATAGCAAGGACAAAAGTTTTTTTTTTAAATTCCACTTCAAATTCTACTTGAATTCTAAAATATGTATTTATACATACATTTGAATGATAAGATTGTTTAAAATGCATTATAAACCTGTCCAGCCGTTTTGCAATAATTAATTAATTTCTAAGTATTGACAAAAAAAAAAGTGGCGAGAAAAAAAAGTTTTTGCGGATATTTTTAAACGAACCCAAACACACTAAATATGATTATCAATGCAGAAAAAGGCAATTTAGATTGTTCTCAGTCGATTAGACTTCTATATCCATTGAAATTTTCAAGTTTTTTGAAAAAACAAATTTTGTTGCCCCTTGATTTTTCAGACTGATTTTGAAGGGGGGGGTTAGGGGGCGACATAAACTTTGTAAAATATTTGAAACGGCCTTAATAAGTTGCGCTAGATTTAAAAGAGGTACCGGTTATATATTTTTTTAACATAAAATATTGGTGAACAAAATATTAAAAATAGTTTTAAAATGCAAAATTAAATTTGCAATCGAAAATGACTCTTCATTTTTTGGTAATGTGTACCCTTTTGAAGTTATTGGCATTTTAAGGACGAGTTTTTGAAAGTGTTGTGGGAAGTTTAAGCTTGTTATTATTTATCGTATCATTCAATTTGATATTTTGTTATAGAAAATTACAGAAAAAAAACTCACTCTTGCTCTAAAAATGAACTTTTTATAGAAAGTTTAAAGACCCCCCCCAACCCCCTCCCCCCTCTTAGTTAACTTAACAAACCCGAGCAGGTGGAAACATTTGAAAAAGTTCAAGTTCTCTTATTGTCACGAGGTCAGGACTTTTTATTAAAGCACCCAGTTTAGTTATAATATCACAGAATAATAACAGAGATTTGTTCGAAAAATAACGCATTCTGTTTTCCAAAATAACAACAAGAAAATATATATGAAAAAAATATTTATTTATTTTTAAGGTGATTCCGTAATTTTTATTCCCGAAATTTACAATTATATTTATTGGCAGGGAACTCACTAAAATTTAATTCTGTCGATTGGAGCGTGTTCAGGGAGCGTAAATCTATTATACCTTGATGAAACTGAAGCGTTTACTGACATAAGCTACCAAAATGTCGTATTGTGTAATTATTGATATCAACTTTTTAAATTTTTGTAAAAGGCAAACAAAATTTGCTTGGCAATATTGATCAAAATGTTCCCATAATTTTGATAAAATTACAAAATTACAAAAAAAAATGTAGCATATTTGGTTAGGACTGCTGACTATTTTTAAAGTTGGAAGATCACACGAAAAAAGCCAAATATGAAGTTCAAATGAGCTTGCGGGCCAAATGATCAAAATAGGTTATTTAAAAATGAAATTACATTAACAGCTGAAGATTTTTGAATTTCTGTTATTTTTTTAACGTTTCGTTATTTGAAAATGATGAAAAACAGAAAATGACAGTTTTTCATCAGTATTTTTGTGTTTTCATTGAACATTTCCAAAAATGCCTTATGAAAAGTTCTACGATATTTACTGGTTTCTCTCACATTGAAACGTGTGAAATTGTTTCAAGTAGAAAGATTCTTAATCAAAACTTTTTGTGTCGTATGCGCCGCCGAGCGGTAAGGCCTTGCGCATATGAAGACGTGATATCTCCTACATTATGAAACGCAAAATCTCCCCGGAGATTACTTAATTTATTTTATTCTAAATTCAACTAACACCCGAGCACAACCTGCTCGAATGCCGCGTCACTACTTAATATCTACTTGAAGCGTGTCGCAAATACGGCACTGCTGCCCCGAGCCTTTGCTGACGATGCTGAAAATTTTTCGTTCAAAGATATAAATTTTGCGTCGCTTTCAATATTTTGACAAAATTCCTTCTACAAGTTGTTTAGAATCCCATTCTTTGTACAGTTATGGAAATCGTCATTAATCAATGATTGCCAACTAGGACGTCAATGACTGTGCCACAAAATTATATAAATTTTTAAGCACAATTGATTTAGATCAAAAAATTCTTCAGTGGCTTCAAGAAGGCATCAACCGGCACATGCTGATTCCTTTTGGTGCTGAAATTCGTTAAATTGAATTTAATACAGAATATTTTATAGTGATGATCAATTTTCTTCGAAAATGATCAACGGCTTCACCTTAATAAAATTTAAATTCATACTTGTTGCATGTACATTTGCAATGCGATCCCAATCAATTTGAGGTTGTTTTGCTCAATACAAATAATGGAACTTCGAACAGTATTAAGTTTGAAAAATATGTATGTTTATTGCAATCATTACTATTCAGTTATACTACACAATATTCTTTGCCGAAAAGCTCGAATGAAACTGAATGTTTCATGACAGTAATGGTTACCTTTTCAAACATTAATTTACATTTCAGTGGCGTTTTTACCACAGATCGTTAAATAATGATAAGTCCATTTTTCACCAGAGCCACACACTAAACGTTTCCATCCCCTACCCAGCCAGCGCGTTGTGGTGGTGGACCATCCTCCCCCAGCTTCTACAAAACGTGGTGGCCTGCACACAGTGTGTAATATTTGTTCAAACACGTGTCACATTTATCTTGCTGTCGCGAACGGACCCAGCAAAACCACCCAACCAAACCAAACTGGCAGGATGCTGCTGCTGCCGCGATGGGTTTTGAACTTTTAGAGCCCCATTTTAATGTTCCCGCGGACCATCCTTCGCGACCGATGTATCGGATGTTTACCGCTCTTTTGTTTGTGTGCACTTGACATTTGAAATTTATATGTGTATGTGTCTCTATGGGCAGCGGTAGTAGGGCCCACGTGGCCCTTCGAAGGTCCACATGGGACGGCGCGCAGTTAAAACTGATGACGCCACTGATGGATGGTCGGAACGGTTGCAATTTTGTCATTTTTAACGGCAAGCCATCAATTATTTCGACTTTTGGAACAAAAAAACTGGTGGGCTTCCGCCCAGGATAACAACCATATGGCCTGGGAGGGATTCTCTGGGGAATTATTCGGGGCCAAATTGTAACAAAAAAGCAACTCGAATGCGAAGTCAGTGTCAGAGTCAGAGTCAGAGTCAAAGTCAGAGTCAGAGTCAGAGTCAGAGTCAGAGTCAGAGTCAGAGTCAGAGTCAGAGTCAGAGTCAGAGTCAGAGTCAGAGTCAGAGTCAGAGTCAGAGTCAGAGTCAGAGTCAGAGTCAGAGTCAGAGTCAGAGTCAGAGTCAGAGTCAGAGTCAGAGTCAGAGTCAGAGTCAGAGTCAGAGTCAGAGTCAGAGTCAGAGTCAGAGTCAGAGTCAGAGTCAGAGTCAGAGTCAGAGTCAGAGTCAGAGTCAGAGTCAGAGTCAGAGTCAGAGTCAGAGTCAGAGTCAGAGTCAGAGTCAGAGTCAGAGTCAGAGTCAGAGTCAGAGTCAGAGTCAGAGTCAGAGTCAGAGTCAGAGTCAGAGTCAGAGTCAGAGTCAGAGTCAGAGTCAGAGTCAGAGTCAGAGTCAGAGTCAGAGTCAGAGTCAGAGTCAGAGTCAGAGTCAGAGTCAGAGTCAGAGTTAGAGTCAGAGTTAGAGTCAGAGTCAGAGTCAGAGTCAGAGTCAGAGTCAGAGTCAGAGTCAGAGTCAGAGTCAGAGTCAGAGTCAGAGAAAGTCTTCTTATCAGAATAACCACTTCCTGTCCAAAATGTCCGACTTCCCACAGAAACCCCGCTCCGGCGGCGCGGGCGAGCACTAACGATGATGTTATTGGGGATGCTTTACTGGCCTCGTGGCAGCTCTCGGTCACGTCGTTTAACGCAAACTGTTGCTGCTCGGTTCGTGATCAATTATTCAGATTAAAATGGTGGTGGCTTGCAGGGCCGTTCCTTAATTATTCAATTACTCTAATTCTAGGTTATGCTCTTGACTTTCTGTCTTTTCCGAACAGCAACAAGTCACAAAACTTTGCGACCGAGGAGCAGTCCGTACTAAGAAGTGCGCCTTTTGTTGTGGCTCTCGAAATGAAGAAACTCACGAAACTAGCTTTAAACTAAATTGACTTTAATTGAGTTGAAACGAAGTCCAGGATCGGGGGGCTTCATGTATTATTCACCGGCTGGGTTTTGCTGGTTGGCATTTGACTGCGCAAAAAACGGCACGACTCGTCAATTAACGTCAAAACTAATAATTGTTAATTTCGTTAGCAGCAGCCAACAGTGGAGAGTGGTTATTAAATAATTCATCGTTTTGACGTGGTTTTAAGATTACTGCCACTGCCGGAATGGGCTGGACGAGGATACAAAAAATAATGTGGGAAATACCAAATTACAGTTCGTGAGTTAGCAGTTTCAGTTAATTTGCATAATAATGGTGGTTTGTTTGCTGTTGATCGAGTCTGCAAGTATAAAATTGTTTTATTGTGGGCAAATCGAATTATATTCAATTGGAAAATTTTACCCAATTATTCAATCAATTGTACCCGTTGGTGTGAATTTAATAATAAAAGAGACCTGGCAAATAAGAATTTTTTGGCCGTTTTTTATAATGAACAGAGTCTGAAATTTCCAAAAAAGTGTCCACATGGTTTATGGATGCCCCTTTTAGAAGATTGATGTCATCCATAAAAATAAACATTATTAGGAAAACCATCATTCAATTACAAATCAATGGGTTTAAGAATGTGTAATTAATATTTAGATCCGCATTTCTAAAATGAATCAAAGTTTATGAGAATGAGTAATCCCAAATCCCAAACCCTCTAGTTCTTCATTTATACAACCCTTATAGGCCTGAATTTTCAAAAAAATATTTTTATAGTTAATGATGGGAAAATGATCCTGAGGACCATACGAAAATTATAGGCTACTTTGGGTTAGTTCAAATATTACGTCCAGGGATTTTCGGGATTTCAGACCCCCCCCCCCCCCTCCCTCCTGTCACACATTTTTCCTATACCTTGGGTATGAAAATATATAAAATTCTGAATCTTGAGAAGGGATTTTCTGATCCGTTTTGTGTCTTCGGGATAGTTGTTGTATATGATTTGAACTTTTCGGAAAAATAGGCAAGCAGAAAAAAAAAACAAATTTCCGATTTTTTTTATTAAACGTTCTATTACTAAAAGTTGAAAACCCAAAGTAAGTATTTTTTTTTATTTTATATTTTTTATGTGTTTTATAGAACTAAAAAATTCTTCTTCTTAGTCATAAGTCATCTGGTTTAGGAGACATGAATTTTTGAAATATTTCTTTTTTTGATAAATTGTACCGTTTTTATATTTTTGCTACCTTTTAGTACACATCTTCGATATTTTTATTTTTGCATTTTAAAAATAATTCTTGCAAGAAAAGAACCTCAAAAAATGTTTTTAAAGAGCTGAGAAAATTTCCTATATTTTTTTTCTTTTGAACTATGAAAATCGGACAATAAGTTTTGTGAGATACAGCCTCACAAAGAATGCGTATTGATGAAAATGATTTTTTAAGTGTCACCTAAGTTCTCTGTAATTTTAAACTGTTCCGATTTTTAATGTTAACCCTCTATTGTCCAAATGTATTTTCGTTATTTTTTATTTTTCCATTGTTTAGGAGGTCATTTTAAGCAACTTTTGCTCTATCAAAAAAATTACTTCTCTTGTTTATGTTTTCAAATTTCATTATTTCATTTTTAATATTTTTATCTCATATCTTGTTTAGTTTTTCTTTGTTTTTGATAATATTATTTTCCAATTTTAGATCTAAAATTGGTTTTAAATTTGATTTTTGATGAATTATTTGATCGATGCCTGTCTAGAGGAAGGGTTGGGTTGTAGAGGGTTAAATAGTGAAACTTTTGTGAATATTTTTGATCTTTTCAATAAAGGGACCATCCATAAACCACGTGGACATTTTAGGGGGGGGGGGGTATGGCGATTGTCCACGATCCATACAAAAAAGTTTTTTTTGTATGGACAATTGTCCACGAGGGGGGGGGGGGGTACTAGATTCCCAAAAAAGTGTCCACGTGGTTTATGGATGGTCCCTAAAAATCATTTCAATATTTTAAAATCAAGCTTTTACTCTTGCAAAAGGTTTACAAATATGTAATTTTCCAAAACGGTCATTTTATCAAAAAAAATGTTAAGTAATTTTCGATTGCAAATTCGATTCAGCCTTAAAAAATGATTTTTATTATTTTTTTCATCAGGTTTTTCGAATGCATGGATAAAGTTTCGTTCAAACTAAAAAATGAAAAATATTTGGAAGATCGTTTTTTATTAGATTTCTATATTTTGAATTTAAAAATATGTATTTGGAAATGTAAAAGAAAGGCTTGTCGCTTTTAAGAACAAAATTAAATGTCAAATTGCACTGCAATTTTATTTTAAGTGTTTCATGACAGATAAAGTTATTTATCTTGAAAGTTCCGTTAGAATCTACATTTTGCCTTCCTCACCTTACTGAGGAAAGGCTATAAAATCACTCAGAAAACGAACTTGTTAGTTTTACCTCCTAGACCCACTTTCATGTATACATATCGACTCAGAATCAAATTCTGAGCAAATGTCTGTGTGTGTGGTGGGATGTTGATCATAAAAATTTGCACTGGATTATCTCGGCACTGGCTGAACCGATTTGGACCGTTTTGGTCTCATTCGATCCGTCTTGGGGTCCTATAAGTCACTATTAAAAATTATAAAGTTTAGTTAAGTACTTCAAAAGTTATGCTAAAAAAACAATTTCTAACAAAAGTCCGGAAGATTGTAAAAAGGGTGGTTTTTGTAAGAAAACCCGTCATGCTATACATTTTTAGAAAGGTAATAAAGAGACCTTTCAAACGCGTCCAAGACATTGAAGATCTGACAACCCTATCAAAAGTTATAAGCATTTAAGTGTTATTTATGAACCTTTTAGAGGCCGGATCTCATATATTTCGATGAAAACGTTGTCCGGATCTACCATGCGACTTGTCGTTGGATAGGTAATCAAAATCCCTTTCCAACGAGTTCAATAGATTGCAGATCTGACAACCCTATCAAAAGTTATAAGCACTTAAGTGTTATTTATGAACTTTTAAGAGGCCGGATCTCATATATGAGCAATTCTCGCTGAAACCGTCCCACTAGATGCACATGTTCTCAAATCGTTACGGCAATGTTCTCATTCGATTCAGCGCACCAAAAAACCATAAAAACAACCTTCGAACCAATGAAAATGTCAGCCGTTAGCCACCTGTAAATAAAAACTTGTTTTGAACAATGGATTTTTTCGAAAAAATGCCCTAATTTGAAGAAATGGTATCTCCCAAAATACATTACCAAACATCAAAAACTTATATATCGTTGGAAAGGTAATCGCGAGGGCTTTCTATCGCACCTTGATAAACATTTTGAAAATTATTTTTTCAAGGGTAATTTTCAGGATTTTTGGGAAACTTACTCTTAATTTTGAATTTTGACCGTGTTCGCAACCACTTATCGTTACGAAACCATTTTCATTCGAAAGATTGGACGATTTTGCATAAAATTAACTTGAGAAAAGTAGTGTAATGAAATAGTTTTCGTATAGTTATTAACGGATGAAAGAAATTGGTCAAATTTCAGTTAAAAATAATCAAAGCTCAGACTTCAGAAATGAGCCTTATTTACAGGCAAAACAAAGCAGGATTGTATTTGAGCCGAATGTACAGTCATCTGAGGCAAATCTGGACATATAGGATGAATAGGGACAGTTATTTCAACTATGCTTTCACTCATTAGATCATATTTTTAATTTGTTTATGTAAAAGCATACATAAACAAACAAGTTTCTAAATTTTAAGCTTTTAAGTACTCTGAAAACTAATGTCCTTACTTAGACTGTAGTCTTGATTCGCCACATTTCACTGAAGTAATATTTTATGCACTGAATTTGTTTTAGGAAGGTCTGCTTTATTTGTAATCGTGCACATAAAAGTGCAAAGTTGAAATCAATATTTTTTGATCAAGTTAAAATTTGGTGGGGCTGTTGATACCATCAAAACAAGCAAGAAACTCGATTTTCGTCCAAATCGAACAACGCCCTTTTATTTGACACCACCCCAAAGTTTCCTTCATTTTCAAACTGCTATGTCTCTAAAACCGCAAGCCGTACAAAGTCGAGCCAGAATTTACTAGAAAGATAATTTTACGTTGAATCAATAGGTGTAGTCTGTTTTTCAATTAAAACTATTTTCAGTGTATTTATGTTGCGCAAATGAAAACTTTATAATTGGTTTTCATATTTAGAGCAATTAAAATTAAAGTTGAATGAATCCCAACGTAGTCCGATTTGGACGAAAATCGAGTTTCTTGCTTGTTTTGATGGTATCAACAGCCCCACCAAATTTTAACTTGATCAAAAAATATTGATTTCAACTTTGCACTTTTATGTGCACGATTACAAATAAAGCAGACCTTCCTAAAACAAATTCGGTGCATAAAATATTACTTCAGTGAAATGTGGCGAATCGAGACTACAGTCTAAGTAAGGACATTAGTTTTCAGAGTACTTAAAAGCTTAAAATTTAGAAACTTGTTTGTTTATGTATGCTTTTACATAAACAAATTAAAAATATGATCTAATGAGTGAAAGCATAGTTGAAATAACTGTCCCTATTCATCCTATATGTCCAGATTTGCCTCAGATGACTGTACATTCGGCTCAAATACAATCCTGCTTTGTTTTGCCTGTAAATAAGGCTCATTTCTGAAGTCTGAGCTTTGATTATTTTTAACTGAAATTTTACCAATTTCTTTCATCCGTTAATAACTATACGAAAACTATTTCATTACACTACTTTTCTCAAGTTAATTTTATGCAAAATCGTCCAATCTTTCGAATGAAAATGGTTTCGTAACGATAAGTGGTTGCGAACACGGTCAAAATTCAAAATTAAGAGTAAGTTTCCCAAAAATCCTGAAAATTACCCTTGAAAAAATAATTTTCAAAATGTTTATCAAGGTGCGATAGAAAGCCCTCGCGATTACCTTTCCAACGATACATAAGTTTTTGATGTTTGGTAATGTATTTTGGGAGATACCATTTCTTCAAATTAGGGCATTTTTTCGAAAAAATCCATTGTTCAAAACAAGTTTTTATTTACAGGTGGCTAACGGCTGACATTTTCATTGGTTCGAAGGTTGTTTTTATGGTTTTTTGGTGCGCTGAATCGAATGAGAACATTGCCGTAACGATTTGAGAACATGTGCATCTAGTGGGACGGTTTCAGCGAGAATTGCTCATATATTGATGAAAACGTTGTCCGGATCTATCATGCGACTGATCGTTGGATAGGTAATCGAAAGACCTTTCCAACGAATTCAATAGATTGCAGATCTGACAACCCTATCAAAAGTTATAAGTACTTAAGTGTTATTTATGAACTTATGAGAGGCCGGATATCAGATATTTTGACATAAACGTTATCCGGATCTATCATGCGACTTGTCGTTGGATAGGTTATCAAAAGACCTTTTCAATGAGTTCAATAGATCGCAGATCTGACAACCCTATCAAAAGTTATAAGCACATAAGAGCCCTGAATTATGAATATCTGACTACCCAATCTGATGGTATGAATAATGAATCATGTTGATAAGAAAACTGGTCCACCCTTTTGTATCTATTTTGGATAACATTACCCTCTAAATGTGAGGAAGGCACCAACCACCTAAGGGTGGATTAAGTAACGTTTTTTTATATAGATTCTGAAAGATAAATTTTCAGCCATCCAGACCAATTTTTGATGAAGAAATTTGAAAAAAAATAATTGAGCATGAGCATGAGAGATCACCCATGGTTGCCCCTCCGTTGCTGAACAGAACCGTAATATCCTTTCAGCACTGATCATAGGCTTCGACGATCTAGTAGTGTTTCCCTTATCAACAGCATGTATGAATGCGCCGAAAAGATAAAACACCATGATTGCTAAAGCTAGATCAATTGCGAATAGGTAACAGTCATTGGCCACCAACGGCGGCCACCGTGTCAGTTTGTAGACCTCGATTTTAAGGGACGGGAATGTTAGTTAGCGCAGGTTGTAAGAAATTTGAAAAAAAAATAATTAAAACAAAAATCGAATTGAAGAAATTTGAAAAAAAAAATTGAAAAAGATCGAATTGATAAAAATGTTATATTGGCAAAAAACAATAACACAGTCATCCTACAAATTCTGAACAGTTTAGAGATCGACCAATGCCAATGTTCAGAAAAATGTACAAAAAATCAATAATTGAACGTGATATGTTTATTTGAAAGCTTTTAACGTCATCTTTCAATTCGTATATCGGACGCTTACAAATAATATCGTTTGAAATGATCATTTTTTACTATGAGACATTTATGTGAACAGGGGTAGATTAGGTCGTTAAATTAAGTAAAATAGCTTTTTTTAAGCAAATAACTTTATCGGAAAATTTCACGAATGTTTCATATTTTAACATTGAAAATTGGACCATTAGTTGCTGAGATATCGAAATTAGAAAATGGCGAGTTGCGAGACTTTTTCGTGTTTCTTTTTCTTAAAGCGGCAATTTTATAACAAATTTTCTGAACTTTTCAAAAAAAAATCAGAAATGGTCACTCATGGTCACTATTTTTAAAAATCGAAAAACTGCAAATATTTCGCTAAAATCAAACTTTCAAAAAATCTGTAAAGTAGTTTTCGATTTCAAATTCAATTTAGCATTAAAAAATAACGTCAAATTTGTGTTAGCATTAAATTTCGATTTTTTCCAAAAATCAGTATTTTTCAAAAATTCATAACACGGCGGCAGATTTTTTGACCATGTTTCTCTATGGCTCAAAACTTGCGGATTTGTGTCCCCTAAAACATATCAAAAAATCTCGAAAATCAAAAAATACGTATTTTGGGAAATTGAGTTCTTGTGAAAAAAAAAGTTGATTAAAAAATTTGCATTTTTTTTCCGTGTACCTATTTTTTCTCAATAATCCTCAACAATACCTACAACTTTGCCCAAGACACCAAATTGATCAGAAAATTCACTCAAAAGTTACAGCTGTTTGAATATTTACATACCATTTTTGTATGGACAGCAGCCAAAATTGTATAGAGACTTGTATGGGTGAACCAATGACGCAAAATAGCTTATTTGGTCATAGGGAAGGCCCCCACAAAGTTTGAGCCAAATCAAAAAATACAAATAAAATCCATTTCCGGTTTTGGTAGAGAATTGCTCGGGTGTCCAATTTACTCAAAGGATTGACACCACATTTCTATCTCCCCACGGCTTCATGCTACAAATCACTGAAAAACGGTAAAGATAAACAATGAAAGGGTCGTACCGCCCCACCGTCACGAGATATCGGATTTGTGATCAGGGACTAAAATTACCCCTAAGAGCAAAGGTTCTCGGAAATCGAAGAGGGCTCGGGGAAATTTTTCCCGATTTCGTTTGAGTTATACGTTGTAGTATTAAAAACAGTACGAATTTCTCGTGAATCCCCCCCGAACAATGATTAATTAATCCATCTCTGTTGGCAACCCCGGCTGCCATCCTTTCACTCCTTGTTTTTCTCCCGCCGCTGCCGGCGCCAGCTCGTAAAACATCTCATCAGCCTCGGAGAGCTCCGAACTCAAACTAACCCGTCCTGACAGAAGGATACAAATCATACGCTCGGCTTAGCAGTACTCACACACACACGCTCACGAAAAAAAGGCACAGATCTCGGATCGGCGGACATTTGGCATGCGAGAGGAACGCGGCCGGAACCTTGCCTTGCCGAGGTAACTCCCGTTAGAGAAGAATTATTCATTCGAAGAGGAAATAAATTTTCTCCGGTGAAACGCGCCACGCCACGGCCTGCCTTCAGACTTTGTGTGTAATTTTCCGAGCGACCGGGAAAGCTGTACCGAAATCTCGAAAGTTGCCCCATGGCGATGGAAGGAGGGGGGGGGAGCAGCGCACCTCTTTGGGAAATTCCGAGAAGGGTAATAAATCTTCCGTTTATTCTGTTTGCTCGTGTACCCCATCTCTTGCGTTGAAATAACGGGGGTGGGAAGGGGTGGATAAAGAGGGAAATGCCCCGTTGGTCTGTTTTTCTTTCTTGCATTTATTATGGATATGGTTCCATTTTCCCCGTCCCATCGTCGACGGCCGCCGCCGTGTGGATGTCGCGAATTCGCGACGAGTCGCCTTGTTTTTCCTCCATAAAAGTGAATGAAAATGAAGAGAACAGCCGCCGAGAGCGCACACAAACAAACTCACAGAGTGCAAATAAAGAAACAGCGACAGTGGACTAGGTTCACCTAAAGGGCTGGAAGAAGTCTTGTTCAGGAACAGTTGCAATATTAATTACCCTGAAGAAAATGATTTTGTTTTTTTATTTCCATAAATGACTGTGATTTTCGGAAACTTTAAAACGATAAATTTCGAACAAATTGTAAGTTAATTTTGATTGATAATTTTCTTTCAGGTATTTCCATTTTTTTTAAGTTTCAGGTTACGTTTCGTCTTTTGTTCAATCAGTAAAAACAAACACCAGTTTGTTTCTTCTCCGACGTATCGGTTCATGTAGAACATTTTTCAACACCCAAACGGCGGTCGCATGATTGCGATATATGGGTATGACATTTTTGCCCGTTACTGACAATTATCGACATTACCAACGGCTGATTGATTGTATTACAAAAAAAAATCTTAACAGAACGAGGATTGAACCATCAACTTCTTTGTTGTTGCCATGGACGAGAAGATTTTTTTTCTGCAATACAATCAATAAGCCGTCGGTAATGTCGATAATTGTCAGTAACGGGCAAAAATGTAATACCCCTATATCGCAAAAAATGCATGAGGACTAGGGTGCCCAGAATATGGGACTTTTTCTCAAAACCTCGCTCCACAAGCTGAATATAGTTCCTTGACCTATTTTAGGACTCTGGACCAAATATGAGTAAAATCGGTCATCATTTACCTATTGATACACGGAGTTGAAGTTTGCATGGGAAAAATCGAAAAAATGTATGGAAAACCCAAGTTTCTTACGGTTTGGTCTGCACGGTGCGCTACTTCCATCCAAATATTCTCAAAAGTGAGATTCTTATTGAAAATTTAGTGCTCTACAACTTTGTAGAAAGTTATTAGCGATTTAAAAAAGTCATTTTTGTATGAAAAACATTTTTTTCACCAACTTTAGGCTCGGGTATCAATGGGTTATTCTCATCCAATTTCGCTCAAAATTTACACAGATGCTTAAAATAACCCAAAAACCCGTTTACCGCTTGTGGACCAGGGGGTCATTTTTCTGGGCACCCTAATGAGGACAGATTTCATAGGGGGATGGCATCGCTATTTCTAGACCACATTTTCCACTTTTTCTCATCGAAACCAACTACTTTATCGACTTCATTTTGCTGGGCGAGATAGGACGCCGTCTATTTTTAGACGATGACTCAGCACTTTTCCACTCTTGCACTTAAAAAAACAAGATGGCAGCACGATGTAACGCCACATCCCTATGCAGATTCTGATATACTATCATAGGGACATGGCGTTACATCGTGCTGCAATCTGGTTTTTTTAAGTGCAAGAGTGGAAAAGTGTTGAGTCATCGTCTAAAAATAGACGGCGTCCTATCTCGCCCAGCAAAATGAAGTCGGTAAAGTAGTCGGCTTCGATGGAGAAAAAGTGGAAAACGTGGTCTTAAAAATAGCGACGCCATCCCCCTATGCCGACATGCATCACAATCATGCGACCGCCGTTTGGGTTTATAATCGAAAATAAGACACCAACCACATTTTTTTTTTATTTGACCATCAGAAGTGATTTGCATCTTTGAGCATATTAAGATATGAACCTTTTTGTGATTTATATCAAAGTCATAGGCGTAGGATAGGACAACTTCTTGCGATAAATTTCATGTAAGAAACATTTTAGTGAGCTTAAACAAAATAAGACCGATGCAAATATTTAATCGGGCCGAAAAATCAGGGGTAAAAAAATATATTTTCAAAACACTTGAAACATGAAATAAAAGTCTATTTAACTGAAAACATTATGAAATGCATTTTCCTACGATTAAAATCAAAAAATATCGGGAAAAATATTTGTAGGATCTCGGGAATTACCGGAATCCCGGATTTAAAGTAATAAAATCTTTGTTTTTCATAATATGTGTTATGTTTATTATGCTTAAAATCATAGAATTATACAATACTATTAATTGGCGATAATGTACACTTCAATCTTAACAAGGACAGCAGTGTTTATTTTGCTACAAAGAAATCTAAAGTTTTTTTTAAAAGGTTATAAACAATTGTGTTTTATGTGTTTATAGAAATTAAAAATAGTTTTTTTTTGTTCTTTGTTGTGCCAATATTTATTCATTTATTTATTTTTTTTATATGACATGAAGCCGTTGCAAATATTTTCATAGGTTATGTCTCCCCCTTTACAATCGGCCCGAAAACTCAGGGGGCAAAATTTTTTTCAAGGAACTTCACAATGTTGATGGAAAAAGAAGTCTAATCAACTGCAAACAATTTAAAATGCATATTTAAGCCTAGTAAATCAGATTTAGCATGTTTTTTTTTTCGAGTAAAAATATTTAGATTATTTACAAAATTCCAATGTACAGATCGCAGAAAGTTTTTTGTTTCACCGAAAAAAAAATTCTAAATATAAAAATATAGAGCGTCCAATTCCCGGGAAATGGGAAATTTTAAACAAATTTTTCCGGGAAATCCCGGGAAATTTTAAATTTATCGAAAAATATTCTGATCCCGCTCTGATTAATATTTTACAACAAAATTGTATAGAACAGCAACTTTAACTGTCCAATTGAGTGTGAGTATTAATTATTGGCCCGCCCGTGTGGATCAATCGGACCGCGCACTGGACTCACAATCCAGAGGTCGACGGATCGAATCCCGCGGCGGGCGCTCTTAAATTCTTTGTGTAAATATGGGTATTCGGCGCCGTCGCTCCGTGCCATGCTTTCATGCACTTAGGAGCCCAGGGCGGCGAAGTCCTTGTAGGTAAAAAGGAAGACACTAGTAGTTGGTACTAGCAATGGTGGCCGCTATAAAGTCAACTTCGTTTTTATTAATTATTGGCTTAACTGCTTGTGAAAAATCATACAACTTTAAGAAAATATATATGCTGTCTTAAATATCGTAACAAGTAAAAAAAAGTCGTTCGTATTTTTTGTTGTAAAGTATTATTTTTTTTAGCAATAAATGTTTCTCGTCAAGCTTCAAACTGTATTTTTTTCGAATTCTTTTAAACAAATTCTTCTTGCACAACCCTCTTTGATAAAATATCAATTCAATTTTCATCCAATTTGGTCATGGTAAACAAAAACGTTTAAAAATATCTCAATTTTGATCTTGGCCAGAAGGGGTTTATATCTTATTATAGAATGATATAACAAAAAAAAATGTTAAAAAAGGTTACCAAAAATAAAGTAGTTTATTATCATTACATAAAAGAGTTATTTTTGTTGCCCAATACATAAGTAAGATCTATTCCTAATGTAAATGCTTCAGAAATTAAAACTATCTGAATCAAACCGTGATACGCAATTTATATACAAGCTGATTATTTCAACACAGTCGATTGAAATGAATAAAATCAAATAAATTCTCTCATTAATATTTCTTGAATATTTTTAAAATATTCGTGCCAAAAAGTTAGGAAAATGTATACAGTCCAGACTCGATTATCCGAAGGCCTCAGAAAAATTTCACTTCGGATAATCGAACCATGGATTTTTTTTTGTGTTGTCTGATTTTTGATTGTCGAGCTTAAGTATGGCCCCTAAACTACGCTAAAGTGATTTAAAAAAAATCCAAGATGGCGGCCAAAATGGCGGTGACGAATTATTTGAAAAGTGCAGTTTATTATTTAATAGACAATCAACTATTCAAATTTGACTAAAATGGGGTCACAGAACACGAATTCGATCTTTAAAACAAAAAAAATAAAACGAAGAAACTTTTTTTTTGTTCGTGATTCGATTATCCGAAGTCCCATACAAACCTTCGGATAATCGAGTCTGTACTGTATTTCCGCTTGAATTTCGGGAATTCCTGGGATTTTTTTTCCGGGACGAGAAATTGGACGCTCTACTCTAAGATTTGACGAAACCAAAAATGTTAGCGAAAAAAAACCTTTTTTGCGATAATAAACATCGAAAATTTTCAAAAATTCAAAAGATTTTTAAATCAATCCAGACATGCTAAAATGATTCTTAAAGCAGGGGAATGTATTTTAAATAGATTCCAGCTGATTGTACTTAAATTCAAATTGAAATTTTTAAGTTCTTTGAAAAAAATATTTTATTTGCCCCCTGGTTTTTCGGGCCATTTTTGAAGGAGGGGGGACAAAAACTTTAAATAAAATTTGTACCAGCCTTATCCGAAGTGGAATTTTGCAAAGGTCTTCGGACAATCGAGTCTGAACTGGACTGTAATCTGAGTTTCCCGACCAAAATATGTTTTTTTTTTCAATTTCGGAAATTCCTTGGACAAAATATAAAAATTCCAGGGATTCGGGAATTTCCGGTTTCCGAAAAAATCTCGGGAATATTGTCCCGGGAATTACCGGGATGGACTCACTATGTTCTGGCTTCCATTTTGTTTAATTTTTGAAATAACTAAAAAATCATGCAGTGTTTTAAGACATTCCAAACTTTTCTCCAATCCAAATCGTTTTCCAAATGTAATTCTAACTAAAGAAAATGGCTGGCAGTCTTTTTGTGCCACCATACCTCTATCCCTTCTTGTTTAAGAGCAAATACACTCCTTGTCCTTGTATGATTTTTCCTTTTTTCCTTTTTCCGACAAAGTCCCCGTTAGGCCTTGTGTGTAAGTGTGTATGTGTCCCTCGTTGTCTAAGGACACTTCCTCGCTCCGTCACTTATGGGTTGTCTCTTTCTTTTCGCTAAGTAAATCGTGCGACTTAAATCTGGGTTTTTATGAGACTGTTTCAGACCTGACTGAACGCACGATTCAGTCATGGGACGAGAAAGCGCCGACTGGTATTTAGTTGCGAATTAATTGTTGACATTGTGACTTGTTTTTCCTCTCTTTCTCTCTCTCTTACTCTCACGTACAGTTTTCTGTTTTGCTTGTTCCGTTTGCTTTTGGTTTGATGAGTTTTTGAATGAAGGTTCATTAGCTATAAGGAAGGAAGTACTGGTGATGGGGAAGGGTTAGGAGGGAGCGGGTTAGGAAATGTTAGGAATGTTCCTCTGGCGGGAAAATTTACGACCATGGGTTGTGTAGTCGAAATGGCTAAGGAACTGGGCTCCATTCGGCTATGACTTGTGGAGGATGATTGTTCATTTGTTTATGAGGGCCGTCGAGGGATTGAGAGGAGCTAATTTTATGAGCGACTGGGGTTGCTTTCAGTACCGGCTCTTGTATCAACTTCAACTGTTCAGAGCTTGTATTTGGTGTTTTACTTTTTTTTCTTTGTAATGGAATAAACGATCCCAGTTTGGTGTTTTGCTATGTCTAGAACTATGGTTACCAACATTTTATTTATATTTTTGCACACTTGCGCCAAAAAAACATTATAAGTAGAAGAAAACTTGAAATTTTCTATTTAGCAATGTTTTAGAGAATTATAACAAACTGTTTAACATCCCCTTATAAAAAATAAATCCAATAAATTTTCGGAAATTAAACAAGAAATTGTTCGTAATAATTCTACAAACACTAAAAGTACGATAAATCCCATATTTTTATCCAAAATCATTACGGGTACTTTAACTGACCATATCTATCAGAAACTTTGGTTTACTAAACTGTTATTTAATGAATTCGAGAATGTTTTGTTACTTTTTCTGAAAAAAAACTTCAACATTTAAAGGTATTTCTTTGAAAAAAGAAGACTAAGTTCAAAAATCATTTTTTAATGATATTTGGCAATCTGTTGCATTTAAATTAAAATGAAAACATATTTTATTATTTCTATACCCAGTTCTGTACTGTTCTGTTTTCACTTGAGTATTTTTTATCATAATTAAAATATTGTTCAAATAAATAAAAACTAAACAAAAGTCTTTTCTAAGGTACCAATAGTTATGTTATATAATATATTTAACAAATGACAAAAAAAAATCCAATACAGAAAACCACCAAATTATTAAAAAATAGCTTTAAATTTTCAGAAAATAGCTCAAAATACACAAAATAAAAGCATATTGAAATATTGTCAAAAATAAACACAAAACACCAAACTGACTTAGGCGGATAGAAGATGCTTGGATAAAGTCATGAAATAGAAAAAGAACACAATAAAAACAAAGGTCAAACACGAGTTTGTTTGTTTGTCATAATCTAATACCTCCTTCAGTAAAAATTCCTAAAAATTAGCTAAAAGTATTTATTTTTCACATTTTAATATTTATAGAGTACCGTCAGTGGGGGTGACTATGGGGCAAAAAACGATACACCTCTCGTAATTACTTAATAACAAAAACAATTTAAATAACATCGAAAATCTTCCAACGTAGATTTGTTCTTAGATAGTTTACTAACATTTTCCCAAAATATGGTGGATTTTGATGAACACTACCTTAAATGCCAATAGTTTGAAAATTGACCTTTAGAGGGGGTGACATTGGGTCAAATGAAACTAAAATGATGCTCAAATACAACGATATGGTAAAAACAAGTCATCCAACAGTGTTTCTTGTTCGAGGGAATCGTATTGACATGCTACAATGTTTGAAGTGGAAATTTTCAAACATTTTTGTAGTTTTAGAGCAATCCCAACAAAATTAAAAAAAAATGATTTTTCAAGAGGTCATTTTTGGCCAAAAACGTACCTCAACTTTAGACAGCTGTCAAAATAACAGGATTTGCTCTAGGAACGAGATTTTTTCAGCGAAGTCATCTTAAGATGTCCCCTACACAACCCTTTTCACATAATTCAGTTTAATTGAGAAGAATCTGAGAAATGGTGAAATCCGTAAAAAATCACTTTGACCCAATCTCACCCCCCAGACCCAATGTCACCCCCACTGACGGTACATGGAATCCAACATTATTAACTTTTAAAAAGTTGTAAACAAAAAAGTAAACAAAGATTTCGTATTTTACTTTGGTTCCATAAAGGATTTTTGGATAAATAGTTCGGTATTATTCATGTTAATTTATTGAGTTAGTTTTAAGATTGACCCCGTCTTGTATCATTTGAGTTTTGTGTACTTGTTGATGCGATAAGATGAGGTGGTTTTGTGCCTTTTTGAGAAAGTGTCTTTTATCGATAACCAGACACAGCTCAAGGAGGCTTTTGTCCACCTCCAATAAAGAAAATAACAGAAATAACAGAATGCAATAAAAATGTAAAATATCGATTTCATTAAAAAGTCACTCGACGTCCAAAAAAATCCAAATTTCTAAATTCGATCTACAAAAGATTCGGAGTCAGCACACCAGCTTTCAAATGCAACTGTCTTTTTTAAAGTAAAACCTAGGTATACCTTTTGTAAAAAAAAGTAAAAATCCAACTAAAATGTAAAACCAGTTCATTTTTCATTTTTTGGTTGTATGTATTCGTTTCAATACAAAACTCTATTTTTATACAATAATTTAAAGCTTATCGGTTCTGAAATTAGCATTGAAATGTTGAGAAGTATACATAAAGCAATGACTTATTCTTATTAATACAACTTGATTTTTAGTATTAGGCCAATTCAAATTCTAAAATTTGGAAAATTTCCAAATATTGGGTTTGATTTTTGAATGTCCAAACCCAATTATTTTTATACAAAAAGAGAGGACAATTTCCAAAAAGTTTTATACTTAAAAGCATTGAGAATCGAACGAATAGTTTCCAAGATATCACGAGTTGAAAATAAAGGCTTATTTTTAGATGCCACAGAGAAAACCTCTTTTTTCAACAAATTTAAACTTTATGAGGCTGTATCTTATCAACCAGCAATCCACCGATCAACAAAATAAAAAAATTAGAAATTTTCCCAGATTTTCGAAATTAGCTTTTGTAGGGGCACTTTTCCTAAGCGTTTTTGTTATAATGAGCACAAAACAAATCCCACGTCAATCTCCGTCCCAACCATCCAACGCAATGCTTGACCTCGCGGAAAATCTTCCACCAGGTTGGATTAACGCTTTTAATAATTTTCCACCATCTTGGCGCAATTCCTTTTTCTTTTTTCGCCAAACCTTAAGGGTCCCCCGAAATAGCGGTTCTTCACACTACGGCTGACGGTCCGAAGTTTTCCGCGCCAACAAGTTACTGCCGAGGATGAGACTTTTTATTGTCCTTTCTGGGGAAATGTTTGTTCGAAAGTAAATCGCACCCAGGACGAACATCCGCGGACATCAACGACCGACCTTCTCGAGTGGGAGAAAAAAAAAGCACACCCAAAAATTGTCGGGGCAAATATAACTTTAGGGGGTTGTTTCATTTTTTTTTCGGGTCGGTGGGACAGCCCACGTCAAGTCGAGGGACAGCAAACATAAGAAAAGTTTTGCCGAGCGAGCGTAGCGCGCGCAATGAGCGTCTAATTTATGAGCCATTAAGGCCAGGTTTTTCTTAAGGTTCCCTTTCCCGAGTGCGGCGGATGCGCTTCAGTTGGTTTTCCCGAGAAGGCCAAGAAGTGGGCTTAATTATGGTGTGAAGAGTCCTCTCAACGACCGTAAAAACGACCTGCTGTTGGAAAATTTGGCTCAACAACTTTTCGTCGCGTTTGTTTTCGCTACGGTGAACTCAATAATTGCGGTAATTATTGCGCTACTTCAACACAATTCCCGAGTTGACTGCCTGTTTTTGAGGTGTTACAGCGTCAATGGACTACTAGAAAATGTGAGTAGGTGTTTAAACGAGGTGAACATAAGATTTTGGTTGATTTACAGGAATTTCAAATAAAAAGTATTGTGAATGTCCCTAAATTGGACCCAATTTTCGACCTATGTCCCTATTTTCGACCCAAGCAAAATAAACAAAATTTGAGGGTAGTTTTCCCACCAACAAATTATGAGTTATTTGTTGCATAACTAAGTCCCATCTATCACTGCAATAAAGCATTCCTCACATACACACCCGAAACTAGGACACAAAACCACAAAGTTTTGCTCCCCTTCCAAAGAGGGATGCAACTAATCTTTCAACTGCGATAACAGCATTCACTTTTATAGGCAACTTGTATCTCCGGTCATAAAATGCTCCTCACCCCCACTTCCCAACCGTCATGATTCAGTCACAAAACTTTTATACTATTTTCGAGACCGATCAAACCATTTTCAGGACTCTTCACCCTCTGTCCCACCCCCACTTGGGAAAGTTTCGTACGCAAAACTGTATTTTGTCTCTGGGCACACCCGCCCTATCTTCTTCCCCATTCAACAGTAAGCCAATTTAGTGGGGAGCAAACGAACGGGGGGTTACCTGCACTAAAGCTTTGAGACATTGAGTTGTTTTTCTTTCACTTCCCGGGGGATGATGATTTGATATGAAACTATGGGGGAAAACCCCCTCCTAAACTCACTTTACTACTCCCAGAACCGTTTCAAATCCCGTTTGATCGTTTCGAAGCTTTTGTGGAGGAGGGGAGCCCAAACGGGAGGGGTTATTGAAATAGAACCGATTTGAATTTCTAGTTTATTTGTCTTTCGTTTGACTTTTATCGCAGCCGGGAGAGAGAGCTATTCACGGTAGTGTAGTTGTGCTCCGAAAAAGGGGCTCGCCCCTTTCTTTTGGATAAGTAGAGATTGGTTCGTTTTGGAATCTGGACAAATTGAATATTGAGACATAAAAAAATGATTCCAATATTAGGCTGGTACAAATTTTACTATTTTATTTTTTACCCTTCAAAGTTGGGCTGAAAATTAGGGGGCAAAACATTTTTTTTTTCAGAAAACTTCAAAACTTCAAGTGGAAATTTAAGTGCAATCAGCTGAAATCAATCTTAAATGCATTCCCCTGTGATTAAAATCAGTTTAAACATGTTTGGGTTGATTTAAAAATATTTTGAATTAATGGAAATTTTCGATGTTGAGTATCGCAAAAAAAATTGTTTTCGTCATATCTTACATTTATTTAAAACTAATGATTGCAAAACAACTGAACTAGTGTAAAATGCATTTAAACCCTCTTCTGCCCATTTTTTCGATTTTTTTTAATTTCCCCGTGTTGAGAAGGTCATTTTTAATTTTGCGCAACTTTTGTTCAACGAAAAACTTTACTTCTCTAGTTTTACGTTTTTCTTGTTTCATTTTTAGTATATTAATTTGCATTTATTTTAGTTTTTGCTACTGTTTGGCCTATTTTACCACCTCCTATCACTACATTTTGCCTTCCTAGTTGGCAATCATTGATTAATGACGATTTCAATAACTTTACAAGGAATGGGATAATCGTTACCCAAAAGTATCAGCATGTGTAGGGCACTATTCTGAACAACTTGTAGAAGGAATTTTGTCAAAATATTGATGGCAACGCAAAATTCATATCTTTGAACGAAAAATCATGGCAATGATGGAAGTCTTCACGTTAAGCTTTTTTAAATAATATCTGCAAGGGCAATGACCCGTCATTAAGCCAGAATATATTCTTAAGTTTTTTTTTGCTAAGTTTCAATAACACCTTCACGGATTTTACATCAGGTGTAATGAAACGTTTTGTTTGCCTGAAATCAATTGTGGCATTACAGTTTTTCGTTACCATATCAGATTCCCATCTCTTTAGTTTTAATTTTAATACGCAGTCTGGTACTCCACAGTACGGTTCTTGAACTGTACAACTTAAATCGATTTCTGAACTCGACAAAGTGCTTGCTATCAACCTATTTAGTGTGTGCAAAAAAACAGAACATCGTAAGTTACGACATTTTCCTTAAAGGCGCTTCCAAAAACTCGAGTCGTGGTTTCAATATGGCGCTGCCTTCTTGTTTCACCTTAAACTTCAAGAAACAAAACAAAAGACAGGGTTACTTAGGCAAAATCATTTAAATAACTTAAAAAGCAAAATAAAGTAATTTTTTTAAAAAGTAATTTTCATTAGAATTTGACACGATATATATTGTCAGACAGAAATTCCAACAAGCTAAGTACAAAAGAGCACAGAGCCATCGAAATATCAACAATAACAAATGGCTGACAGGGTTGCCAGATTTGCAAATTGTTTTTTTTCATCAGATATAACAACAACTAAAACGATGTATAGTAATATAGTATCTCAATGCTATTTATATTAAATTTTGCATACATGCAAATCTAAAGTTTCAATTTAAATGCAAGATTTTCATTTATTTTTATTTTTTTCATTGAATAACGTGCAGTTTCACGGATTTCCATGGGAGATTTTCATTGAAATTCATAATTTTAAGTTTAAAAAGCATTTTTCATTGCTCTTCAGTTCGCATAACTGAGTTCCCTAGGCTGGCTCGTCGTTGTATGGAAAAATTTAAAAATATTAATGTCAAACCAAAACAAAGTTTTTTCGATGTTTTTTGGCCTCAAACCAATCCCTTAAAATTTGAGACCGATTGGGGGCCTAAATGCAATAAAAAAATCTTGTTCGAAAAAATCGAATATACTGAGTCACTGTTATGTTCTTTTCTTTTGATAGGGTTTCCAGATTTTCATATTTTATTAATTCTCGGTCTGATCGCATGGTAGATCGGAACCTCATTTTGTTAAAAAAAAATCTGAAATCCGGCATAAAAAAGTATAAATAAAACTTAAGTGCTCATATCTTCTGCAGGGGTTATTAGATCTTGAAAATTAATGCTCATCTGGTGATCTGTCGTCAAACACATCCAACGAAGGTTCGCATTTCACATCTGGACATCCTTTTCATCAAAATATCTGATATCCAGTCATGAATAAGCATATAAAGGGGGTATTATATTATGCCAAATAATCTAATCTAATAATCTAATCTAACACAAACGCAGCCAGTCCGATGAAAGCATGCTGGAAAGTCTTGTGATTAGATTACGCCCCAAGCACTTTTCTTGTCATTATTAATAATTGCAGTACATCCGAGAACACCCGAAAATGTATTACAAAAATTAAAGCGGCCAGCCCTACTACGTTGTGTTTACCGCAGAGAGGATTCTGAGAACGGATCACATTTCACAGAATCTACAGGGGAGGAGGGATGCGTGGACATACCGTACCAAACGCTCCGATTTATTTTTGCATTATTGTTGTGAAAGTTGTGTTTAGTGTAATGATATATAAGTAAATGTAATATAATAAATGAATATAATCAATAGCATTATTTTAAAAGTCAATTACCTTCATTATCAGCTGAAAAATAATACGTTATTAATTAATATAAGGTAGAAAGTACAGCAAAGCATTTTTTAAGTTGAAGAAACAAAGAGATTGTAAGAAATTACAGTAAGAAAAACTGAGTAGAAAATTTTAAAGAGGAGTTCGATACTTTCAAAAGAAATAACTACAAAGAAGAGAAGAATAAACGAAATTTAGAAAAGTGGAAAAAATAGTGAAACGTTTAAGAAATAAATATTTGGAATTCCCTGCAAAGGATACTCTGAAAAGGATACTCAGCAGCAGCTGGAATGGCTTGGGCTCTTCTCTCGCAGTTACACTCTCCAGCCTGCGTCCTTGTCTCTCGCTCCCCGAGCCGATCGCATCCAAAGAAGTCTGCTCCGTGTATCCGCTAGGCCAGCCTCACGAAAACACCCTCGTACACTACACACAAACACTGTGGTACGGATGTGGAAAGACGATGGCAATTTTTTTTCTAATTTTTCCTTTGCCAGTTGCTAACAACAGCCAGTTGTAAAAACTTAATGTGAGATGGATCACTACCACATTTACTTTAAACGAAGCTCACAATTTCTAGAGTTTTTTTTTATTAGGTCCTATAAACATATGAAAGACAATAGTTTATTGGTCCTTTTCAAAAAAAAAACTCTGGATTTGAATCATCACTCAAATTGGAAAATTTGGGAGGATGACACAGTTGCAGTCATATCCCCTAGCGCAATGACAAAAACTTCACTAGATAAGTTTCGTCTCCCGTCAGACGATCAAGAATAATAAAATAAGACAATTGACCGCGTCTCATCGCAACATTTTCGTTCAAAAACCATTGAATCTCAAAAACTGAGGTCAAAATCCACCCTATCGACGTTGCAACTACTCTTATCCAACTCTTCCACCAAAAAGAAAACACTTCTATCGCGGAAAACTTGCGAAAAATCGAAATAATTTAGAGCACTCCACGACCGCACTTCGAACCGTCAACACAGGGTGACACCCTCGGGGTATTATATTATGCCAAATAAACAAACAAACTCGCACAAACAAACAAAGCAATCAAACTGTAAAAAAGTGCGAGTTTGTTTGTTTGTCGTAGTATAATATCTCAACAAATAATAAACACTTAGAACTTGACCCCTTCCCACCCAGATTTTTTACGCTTTACATTATTACTAGACACTGAATTGAACAAAATTGATGAAATTTTAATGGCTGACGAAACCATTCTACATAGAGCAGTGCAGGTTGAAAAATGGAATGGTATATATATTATTATATTATTTTGAAGTTAAAAATTAGTGGTGCTTTGGAGTAACCATGGGCGTTAAAGGGTTAACCTTTGACAGGGATGAAAGTTCTTGAAAAACTTAGTGTTATCAAAACCATTTCATCCGAACCTCGTTCATATGGTCATATGGTTACAGCAAAACTTTTGCAGTGCTTAACTAAACTTGATAAGACCGATTCTTAGCGAAGCTACACCAAAATGTCACTTTTTTCAATTTCAGTGTGTTTTTATTTTTTACATGGAAGATTTCATTTTTATTTTTATTCAATAATTCCAATGTGTTTTGAATGCGTTTTCATACCTTAAAAGCCAGAAATATTGAGCAAATATGGTCTGCAAGCCATTGAATAGGAGAGGAGTTTTTTTCATAAATCTGCTCCTTTCGTTGTCCCGTCACGCAAAGATATGCCTGGCAAAAACTCAAATTTCAACCAATTTGTTCAGATCAAGAAGCAAAAGATTCGTTTTTCAATTTGTGATAATGTGTAGAAGAGCAACAGTTTTACAAAATCAAAGTGGCAAAACTGTAGCGATTGTTGTAATGTGCCTTTTAAAAGTCCTGTTTTACGATGTTGTCCCGTCACGCTACATTTTCATTTCAGGGGAAGCACAGGTACTTTATGGTTCATTCTACATGATATTTCTTTGTAGGAAAATCAATTATCTTTCCAAATATGTAATAACATTGGGGGGGTTCTCCTTTTATTTTGCCACCACAGCCAAAACGCTGAAATAAACTTGAGATTTTTTTTTAGAGGAGCCAAATAATCGGTCATAATATCAAATTAAGACTCAAGACAGACAGATTTTTGCTCATTATGAGTCAATATTTATAGATCTCAGAGGTCTGACTAAGAAGTTAATTTTTCGTGATTTTATAGCCTTTCCTAAGTGAGGAAGGTAAAAGGCGGAAAAGTGACATTTCCAAACATGGTGTCATCTAATTTGTTTAATTTTCAAAATAGTTTCCACGAGCTCAGGCATTTTTGGACAGGCATGGAATATCTATACATTAGAAACCAACAGTTCCGATTCCAATCGGACCTAGCCCTACGAAACTTTTCGGAACCGATTAGCTCACTCGGAAAGTATAGTGGAAGGGGGTAAGCGTGCCAGCAAATTATATTGGCAGCAGATAATTTTATGAGCTCATATATTTTGTGGATTCTGAAGAGATTTTCCCCCCCAAAGCTAAATTGGTTGGGGGTGGGGATGGCGTCACGCTGTGTGCCAGGAGAAAGTTTCCCGCGCTCCAAGAGTGGGTTAGGGAAATTCTCAATTGGTTGATGCTTTCTGCGGAGCTTTTGGGGGGGACTCAATGCTATCGACGACTCTAGATCGACGGTATGGGGGGAGATTTAAGTACGCGTTTAATTATAAGAACAAATTGACGTAGCGGGGTTGAGGCCTTGAATTCGAGTGGCAGTCGCCGGGCGGAAAGTTTAATTAACACAGTTTGGTGTAGTTGCTTCCAGCGGGAAAGTGTGTACGGTGTACGTACATTTTAATGAATATTTCATTGTTATGGCAATTGATTGGAAGCGAGCAGCAGCGGCGTTAGTCAAACTAAATTGTTGGGGATTTTACGATGGTGAGTTATAATTTACAACCATGCGTGCAAATTGCATGCAGATCGAGTTGGACAAACTCAATTTGCAAACTTTGGACATGCTGTGATGAGCTGTGTAGCTAGCAAAAATGATGAATACTAATTTATGCAATGTAATCTCATGGGTTAGTTTAATTCTGGGAAAGTTTTAATTGAACATCTATTCAAAGCCACAAAATTTCAATTTTTAAATTTGTCTTAAAAACTCAACCCGAAAAAAATACAAAAACTCACGTTCAACAGCTCAATGCTTGTTTAATTAAGCAGATTTCACAGAACAAATCACATCACTTTGCTCGAGCATTATTCGGCAAACTTTTCAGACAAAGTTCGACCCCTGATTTGCTACAAACAATCGAAATCTCGTTCCCAGAACCGTCGTCCTCGTACACTAACTTTGCACATAAAAATAACTATCCAAAATCACTTTCCAATTCCACTCGAAATAAATTCCCACCGGGTAATGTTCTGGCTGGCACGCCTCGGGGTGGGTCTGCACCGTGCCACCGAGAGAAATAAGGGATAAAGGACTGCGAAGCAATCACAAATCAAACCAGATGTTTTACCACATTGAAACTGGCTGCTGTGCAGAGGCTCTCAGTCTGGCAGCACTGCTTTCTTTGAGGGGAGGAAAAACGAACATCGAAAACAGCGCTGGGAATTTGAGACCGGGGCGAGTCGTCTTGGTGCCAAGTGGAATTTGGAATTCTTGCAAGCGGAGTTTCCAACATTTTCGCACGTGCACCACACCGCCGGTTGGGTTCGACAAGGTATATACAAGAAAAGTTTATGACTGGTGCTCTAGCTGCTAACTGGAGTAAGAGCCGTAAGTCATAAGGTAACGAGCGATTTAAACTATTGTGTTTATCGATACTGTTTTGATGCTTTGTGAACGCTACACTAAAATTTGACCATTTTTGCGTCCATAACAGAGCATAATGATTGTATACAGGCTAACTGTAATCAATTCCAAGTTTAACTCGTAAAATCTGTGTTTTTTGGTTTGAGGAATTTTGAAGTACTTTCAAGATATTTAAGTTTCAGTAAACAACTTTGCCGAAAACTGAAAAGAGATTCGTCCACTCTGAAGACCACTATCGCCCCTCAAATTATTTTTTTTCGTTCTAGCGACATGCCAATTTTCCGTAACACATAGTTCTCACAGTTGAACCAAGTGACAGAATTATGTTTACTTTGTCGATTTAAATAAAAATAAACTTATATAAACCACCCATGGTTGCACTATGGGGTATTTCCATATAGGCGAGCGGCCAAAAATATTTTTTTGCTTTTTTGTGACTTTTTTGTGTTGTTTGTACTTAGTATAATGAAAACAAATGAATTTTGATATTTTTCCAAAAAAAAGTTTGATTTTCGATTTTTTCATATATTTGAGGCCACATGCATTAAAGTGGTGAATTTTAATATTCTTGCTCTGTCTATTTGATGCACGGAATGGCGGTTTATGCTATGTTAAAGTTTCTGATTTAAGTTCAATCTCCCTCCCCTTCTTCTTGAGTTAAAATCCACCTCTCTTTGAAGACCCCCCATCCTCCCCTTCCAATTAAAATTTGATTTTTGCGGTGTTTTAGAATTTTAGACGGTTTATTTTATGGATTCTCGTCCACGTTTTTTGTTGATCCACTTGCAAAATTCACGTTTTCCACGATAAATTCTTCTAAATCAAAATCACTATGTAACCGATTGTCGTTAGATTACTTAAAATATGAACTTCTTCTATTGGCTTTTGTATATCTCGTTTTGAAGCTACAGAACAACATGCGTAGTTTTTCCTCTGTGGGTTTTCCCTGAGTTGATCATGTGATGCTTCTGCAATGTTGTAATTCTTACAAATATACTCGAAAGCAGTTCTCACGTTTTCAGAATAGTGCTTCGTTATATCGTACAGGGACACTACGGTATTATTATCCATACTTTCAAAAGAACACAACCTCGAACTGATATGAATATTCGACGAATCGTTTCTGTAAAATACTTAGAATAGGAATTTCTAATTTTATTAAATGTACCTAAGTACCAACAAAGTCATGAATATCAAATCAATTTCAAAACATACATAGCAGGTACGTCATTTCTGCCTCCGCAGGTAAAGAATGTGATTTTAACCAAGCGTATACGCGAAATCATTAATTTTCTTGCATGAATCAAAATGTTCAAAATGGCATAACTCAAAAAGTGCACATAAGTGCACTTTGAAATTTGGAGACAAGTTAGGACATGGTTCAAATTTTAAGCTGCAAAATTTTCAGATCGCACAAATGCACACAAAAAAAGTACTCCATTAACAAAGTTGAAAAAAACTAAATTTTGAATAAAAATCCATCTTTTTTGATTTTTATTATTTTTTTTAGCCTGTAAAAGTGTGTTTTGTTAAATGTTATTGAAAAGTTGAATCAATTACCTTTCTGAATATATATGATTATGCAGGAAAAAATACATAACCAGCTACACAGTACAACTATGAAAAATAATCATTTTTTTTGTCAAAAAACATGTTTTTTCTTACCATTTTTGCCTTTGAAGGTCTGCAATTCAGTGAATTTTGAACCTACAACTTTCAAACTCTGGATTTTTCTTAGTCAGAATGTTTATTTTCGAAAAAAAATACCAAAAAAATTATTAGAGTATGTCGGTTTTTCGATTTATGGCCGCCTGAAACCCCATAGTGGGTTGGTGCCTTCCTCACTCTTAACCATAATAACCAACAATGGGATTCGGACACAAATTTCACCTTTTTTTAGATCCGGAATAAATAATAAAAATATAAAGGATACTAAGTTCATAAATATCACTTAAGTGGTCATAGCTTGAAGCAGGGTTGCCAGATATTTAAACTTTTGGACTCGTTGAAAAGGTCTTTCGATAACCTAACCAACGATGGGTCGGATGATGAATGATGACATAGTTAACAAGCTTATAAGTGCGATCCGGATATAGGCGAAAACACATTTTTATACATAACTTTTGAACTACTTATCGAAACTTCATAAAAATCAATAGGAACTTACCGCATCAAATTCCCAAATCTGACCAAAATTTTTCCATCAATCAAATGGATTTTCTTCATAGTTTGTACAAATGATAAGACTTTCAGTAGGAGAGGGAAGATTCACTCTTTATTGTAAAGTTGTATTATGTGTTGATTAAAATATATTAGGCTGTTGCAAATATTTTTTTGCATTTTATGTCCAACGACTCGAGAAGGGGGGGGGGGGGGTATAAAAATACTAAAATTGCAATTACAAGCCATGATATTGACATTTGAATAAAAAAAAACATTTGTAAAAATTCTAATGCTCATAACTTTGCAAAAATATATATCGATGTTGACAGTATTTTCAAAAGAAAATATTTTAATTTTAGAATTAGGACTGTAATAAGGAAGTGGTCCATGGTCGCTGGCAATGTTACGATTTTTTAACTTAAGTACTTATGTCTCCCCGATACCAACAGATATACCAGTTGCCAAAACTTTTTAAATCACCTATCCTAAGATATATAGTAGGAGAATACCACTGTTTTTGCCTTCCTCACATTACTGAGGAAAGGCTATAAAATCACTTGAAAAATGAACTTCATTATTTGACCTCTTAGACCCACCTTCACGTATACATATCGACTCAGAATCAAATTCTGAGCAAATCGTCAGCTGTGTGCTATCTTGTGACATAGACCATTTTGGTCGAAAATGAGTTAATGATGACGTTTTGCTATACTTAACAAACACTACAAGATGCTTTAACCCGATTTTGGATACTCGCTTCCGTTTTCCGGATATCGCAATACACACTTGTGACATAGACCAATTTATCATCAAAATGATCGTGCACACTTGTGACACGTCATACATGTTGTTGGAAAATGTGGAAAATTTTGCTTGTTTTTCACAAATTTATGTTGATACACATTTTCTGAAGGCAATGTAATTTTTTGTTTTTGAAAATATACTGATTAAGTCGATTAAACCATTGATTTGAGCTTATTTTAGTTTGTATGGGAATTCTGTGCACACTTGTGACACGTAGTACAATTTCACTTTCGAAGCACACTTGTGACACGTGCTTTTCAGATTTTTAATTACATAATTTACTGTATCTTTTAACTGGTGTAACCAAATAAGTTGAAACTTGGAGCGTTTGTTAAGCGATAGTATACGAACCGATTGCTTCAAAAAGTTTGGCTCTACCATTCATAGTTTTGAAAATATTTATCATCAAACTTTAAAAATCGATTTTCTCTAAAAGTACTAAATGGTCGTGTGTCACAAGATAGCACACAGCTGACGAAATGTCTGTTTGGATGTGTGTAGGCGGGAGGACAAAAAATTGTCACTCGATTATCTCCGCATTCGATCCGTCTTGGGGTCCCATAAGTCTCTGTTTAAAATCAGCAAGTTTAGTTGAGTACTTCAAAAATTATGCTAAAAAACGATCATGACTACATTTAAGAAGATTGTAAAAGGGTGGTTTTTGTTAGAAAACCCGTCTTAATATACATTTTTAGAAAGGTATTGAAAAGGTATTGAACCTTTCTAACGAGTCCAAAACATTGAAGATCTGACAACCCTATCAAAAGTTATGAGCACTTAAGTGGTTATTATACACTTTTTTGATGCCGAATCTCAGATATTTTGATTAAAATGATGTCCTTATTAATCATGCTACCCATCTTTAGATGTGTAATCAAAAGACCTTTCCAATGAGTGCAATAAAAGTATAATAGTATCGGGAAGGCACTAACCACCTTAAGGTGGATTAAGCAATATTTTTATCCATTAAGTTCTTCATTTTGTGTCTGCCTGTGTGGATCAATCGGACCGCGCACTGGACTCACAATCCAGAGGTCGCCGGTTCGAATCCCGAGGCGGACGCAAAAAATTCTAAGTGTTAATATAGGTATTCGGTGCCCTCTCCCCGTGCCCATACCTTCACACTTAGGAGACCCGGGAGGCGGAGTCTTGTCGCAAAAAGAACGATACACGCCTGTGGAACCGTAGACGAAACCGCAAGGTTTAAGAGGGCCACATTATAAGGTGTTACGTCGATTCCGTTTCTTCATTTTTGACGATCTACAAAATAAACAATTTAAAGGGTGCACAGCAACAAAGGATGTTGTTGTCATCTTATTCCAAAATTGTTGAAATTAAGGACCCAATTCTGCAACAATCTGATTGTCAAAACAGACGAACATTGCTGTATATATATCTGTAGACAGTACTTTGGTGGATGAATCAAAAATGTAACCGATGGTCTAGTTGATGTGCACCGTTAAACATTTTAATTAGATGCAGTGTTTATTAAATAGAAAAATCAGTGCAGATTTGGAAATATTTAAGAATAAAATTAATTTATTGAACTCAATCTTTTAATTAAAAAAAAGAGGCTTCTATGCTCTCTTATGCTAACTAGGTAGGAATCCCAGCAAGCTTAGTACAAGAGAGCACAGAGGCATCGATTTGTCTGAACCAAATTTGCTAAAAAAATTATTAGGACCAAACAATTCAATATCCCTACTAACTTAATCTTAAAATTTAAAACTGACATAGAAAATTGTTCGTAGCGTTTCCAATTTGAATCCAGAATCAGAAATCAGATCTTCTATAATGGAAAAAATCGCAAAGTTGATATTTGTATGTATATCAAAGTTAAACAGCTGCATAGCAACGAATGACAACCAAGCAAGTTGTCTAAATTGATTACAGATAACGGCAGTGATGGCATAGGTATCTACAATCAACTTAACTTTGGTTTTTACTTTCTACGGAAGCAATCACCAAGGTTGTAGGATGTCAATCAAATATCGGACCCAGTTTGCTACGATTTTTTGGCAACATTATATTGACTAGGGGAAATATACCCTTTCTAATCAAACACCTATCTTCTTCATATGAAGAGTTTGATGCTCGATTATAGCCAAAAATACTATTTAGGCTATAAACTTACCAGCAACAGCACCGCCTCAAGTAGGCACGCAAATTTACTGGCCGAAAAGATCATATTTAATGCACTTTTGATCATAATTTCTATTTTGCGAGACCATTTCTCGTCATTTTGAGCAGCACATAAGATATAAAATATCTTCCAACCACCGGCAACATGTTCTTTTGCACATTAGTTAGTCACTTACTTGAAAAACAATCCCGAAACATGTAAATAATTAGCAAGCTCCATCAAAAAAACAAACGCGCCAAGTCTTTTGACGTTTAGATTTTGACGACCCATTCCAATCGAAGGCTGAAGAAAATCGAGCGAAAAGCGAAGGCAAATAAAGAAGAAAGGGTGGCCACCAACACCACCATTAGCGCCTGTTGGAGTGAGCCACTGATGCCAGGAAATTTTCTCTATAAATGCTACTTTTCGTGAGTGTTCGCTTAAAATTTCATCATTTTTTGGATGAAAAAAGAACTAAGCTGAAAATAGGAAAATGGGCGTGGCCCAATGCACTCTACTGATTAGAATGCATTTGGAAAATATTTTTTTTAAATGCTTGTAAAAGGAATAGCATAATTTTCAATAAAAGTGAAAATACACAGAAATGTTCACAAAAAGTTGCTCTACTCGTTGGTGTACTTGGTTTTGGTATATTTCAAGGAACACTCCAGATTATCCAGCATCATTCAAACAAGACCGCTTATTATGCTTAAAATGAGTATATTTCCCCTATGTTGACAGGGTCAGAAGTGACAGTTATGAGTAGGCTGATTGTAATGCGTAGGTTGTTTGCAAATAGGCTATAAGTATTTTTCTAAACAACTAGATGTTTGATTGATATCGTACCATCTTGTAGATTGCTTCCGTAACAACCTAACTAAAGTTGATTGTAGTTGAACCAAGGTAGTCCAAACAACTTGAAAATTCTAAGTTAAGTGATTGCAGAAAGGCCATAAGTTGTAATGTGCAAGTTTCTTCTGTTCTTTACATACACCCATAGGAAAAATATATCAAAATCTGTCATAGTGGATTTCATACAAAAAATGTAACCTTTCATAACAGATTTTGCAGCAATTTTTTTTCGTGGAATTTCGATAATAGAGTCAAGACTGTATTGATACCAAGTTTTGCTATCCGTATTGGCTAAAAAATCGAAGGGCTAAAATTCTCACATGGTTAAGGATTCCGTCCTATTTCCATCCAGTTTGCTGTTTTCACCAATTTTCACAAAATGTGTTTAACCTTTCAGCAAACTGAAAAAAAAAGCTTGGGAAGAAGATGCCTGATATTTGACCCCTCCGAAAGCTGTTTCTTTCATTGTGTTGAATTGATTCAAGTAATTCAGTGTAATTTGAACCGCCCAACAGATGCTCTGTATAGTTCAAAAGCGTTCATTTGTTTGGAGTAATAAAACTTTCCCCATGTTTCGTTACTGAGTGCCCAGCGACGTTCGCTAAAACTTTTTAATAAACTCCTGAAATAATGCATTTTACATTGAGAAGATTTTCCATCACGAACAGCTGTTCGTCCCAAACCGAGCTCCGCAATATCCGCTATGTAGCCCATCGTAAATACATGCATCTCAAAGTTATTCTCTGTCTGTGCTTACATTTCCCAGGATCGTTCTGCTGCTACTGTTCTCGATGTTCCTCGAACTGCTCTCTCTGCTAGACGTTTCCACCCGAAGAACTTCACGTTTTCTCGCTTGCCAAGCACGTTGCGCGTTGATGTTGATTCCTTGTGCCAACACCGAGTTCCCCCAGGGGGAAAGCACAAGCACTCTTCCGACTAAAACACACCCTCATCAATCTCCTCGTTTTTTTTTTTTTTCGTTTTCTCTTCGGTATTTTGAAACTTTTCTTCTTTCTAGAAAGTGTGAAAACTCCTCCCAAGAACAATCACAAATCCCAAATTAGCAACACTTGGGTGGAACTTTCCAATATTTTTTTTGCTTTCTCTCTTCACGATTTCGCACTTTGGCTTCCTCCCTTGGTGAACTTCACGTCTTTTATCACACTTTGACAACTATGCGCGACGTGGAGCTAAGCTTGGCAAGTTCCGAAATCAGAAATCTCTACATTTGCCAAAAGTGTATCGGATTACGACGACCTCTTTCACATTTATGAACTTGCCTTCCTTCCTTCTTATCTATTCCCATCAGGCTTGAACTTTCGCACACTTTTTGCTCCAGCTTCCTTCCCTCATCCCAAGCTTTTCCTCGGAAGAAAATTTTCGACTCCTCTGCTTGCTCGGCTTTCCAGTCGAACTCACACAATCCGCCGAAATTGGAGAGGTCACGTCCCGCGCCGACGACCTTCCGCGTGAGCTTCTACGGCATAAACTACCTTCTCGCCGGAACCACTTCTTCCAGCGCCACTCCACACTCTACCCCTCCGGAATGGTTTTGGTTTTGGTTATGTCACTTCTTGGGGCAAAAACTGACGGTGGCGCCACCCCCTCCCTCCTGCGGGTTTGGGTTGTTTTCTTTTCCCAGCACTCACACCAGCCACCCAAAATTGAGGCCCAGAATCATCTCGCCACCCCGCACTGCGCGTTCTCAGGACAGTAAAAAGGCTTGAAGTTTCACCAGTGCGCGCCTGCAAGTTATGCTACTCGCACTGCACGGCGACCCCCTCCCACCATCACAAACACACACCCGCGGTCCCGCGCGGCGATCCGCAAATCTTGCTCTTATTATTCCGAAAAACTGGACCCGCCGAAAAAAACGGAACTTCCTGACCCGTGGACGACCACCAACACACACGCGACCGCATTCGGAGCGTTTCGACGAGTGACTAACGCGACGACGGGGGCATGTTGACTTTTGGGTTGGCCTCGGGAATCCGACACACCGGTGACGAAGCGATGGACTCTCGCGAGAGCAACAAGCGCTCAATTGGGGGTCAAACTCGGCGACTTGCGTGCAAGTTTGTGGGTGGCGCACGCGTGGAAGAGTGGCGTTGAGAGAGAGTGAGATTTTGGCGGGAAAATTAAAGATTCTAGTACTTCAGTTCTATGGTGCTTTAGGTGCGATGGGATAAACTTCAAATATTTTGATTTATAAATTAATAATAAATAATATAATTCTTGGCTGAGTTAGTTGGCTTGAAAGTGCAGTTCTAGTAAGATTTTCCAGAACATTTCCTGAAAAGAAATTCGATGCAGAGATATATCACAAAACAGTGCACAGTGGGCGAAATCGGACCGCATATAGTGGCTAGATGGACCAACCGCATTCTTAGCCTTTCAGCCCAAAAGAAAAAAACAAGCGCATATAGTCCTTCTTATGTGAAATAGTCTGAACCTTACGATAAAAATATTTTCAGATTTTTTAAAATCTGACCTAACATTTGAAAACGCCCAAAATGCTTATATACGAGAATCGAGGATGCTGAGCCGGATTTCAGTCGCTGCGACTTTGACCGTGTCACCGAATCCCTCAGCAGCATTGACTGGGATGACATTCTGCAAGATCAGGACTCCAATACTTCGACTACGATCTTCTACGACGTCCTTTACGAAATCGTGCGACAGTTCGTTCCCTCAAAGCGTGTCTCACGCAACCGGACTGAGAAGCTTCCATGGTGGAATGCTGATCTGCGAAATCGTCGGAACATTCTGAGGAAAGCACGTAAAAGATTGTTCAAAGCCGGCACACCAGAAAATCAAACCGCTGTCGACCGTCTGGAAATCGAGTACGAATTGCTGCAAGACTCACTCTTCCGCGATTACTTGAATCGGGTGCAAGTGGACCTGAAAGACAACCCATCGTCATTCTGGAAATACGTGAGGAGCAGGAAACGTACCAGTGTCCTTCCGACAAGGATTTCGCTCAACGGTTCCACCGCTGAGAATCCGGAGGACGCTGCAAACGTCTTTGCCGACTTCTTCAGTAGCGTGTACGAGGCGGATGCACCTTCTGCTTCGACCGATTATTTGAACGACCTTCCAACATATGATATCTATTTTCCTCAACCAGAGTTCTCACAAGCAGACGTAAAATCCGCCCTGAACGCTGTCGATCCATCGAAAGGTGCCGGTCCTGATCGGCTCCCACCTTCCTTCATCAAACGGCTATCTGAGCATTTAGCTAAACCAGTCAGCGTAATTTTCAACCGCTCTCTGTCTGAAGGAACTTTTCCCGACGAATGGAAACTTGCAGCGATCACACCCATTCACAAAACCGGTAGTACTACGGCTGCTGAAAACTACAGGCCAATCTCCATCCTGTCCTGCCTGCCCAAAGTTTTCGAGGTGCTTATCCACGAGGGAATGTACTCTGCCGCCCAGGTAGTAATTTCCGAGTTCCAGCACGGTTTTGTCAAAAAACGGTCCACGGTATCCAACCTGATGGCGTACGTCAGCGCACTGAATGAAAACCTCGAAAAGTTCAAGCAAACTGACGCGATCTACTTCGACTTCGCCAAAGCGTTCGACAAGGTACCCCACACGCTTATTATCGCTAAGTTAGACCGGCTGGGGTTCCCAAGGTGGCTGACAGCATGGATCCGTTCGTACCTTTCGAGGCGGTTTGGCTACGTCCGTCTCGGTGGCGTCCAATCGAGGAATTTCCCGATTCCATCTGGAGTCCCCCAAGGAAGCCATCTGGGACCGCTGATCTTCATTCTCTTCGTCAACGACATCTTCCAAAGATTGCAGTCTCAAAAACTGCTGTATGCTGATGACTTGAAGATCTTCCGTACCGTGGCGTCCACCATTGATTGCGTCGCTCTTCAACAGGACATCGACGCGATTCAGGAGTGGTGTAATCTCAACGGAATGAAGGTGAACCCCAGCAAATGTAAAAGTATCAGCTTCACCAGATCACCCGCTCCAATTCGGTACGATTACACCTTCGACCGCCACGAAATGGAAATGGATCGAATGAATTGAATTTTGGTGAATTTTCTGTCAATAAATAAAATTGTAAATTTCGGGTAAAAGGCATTTTTTGATCATTTATAAATGTTTTTCATCTCGAACAACAACAACGGCATGACCGTAGATTGACATATCTTTCAATTTTATGAAGTTTGATATGTCGGATAATAGGGTTTCTCTCATATTCCGGAAGTGTCCCCAAGGGGCCACCGGTAACTGGTTCCAGATTGGCTAGGATGGCTCAACGAACAACGGCATTACCAAAGATGGACATATCCTTCAATTTCATGGAGTTTGATGTGCAACATGATGGATTTTCACCAAAAAAGTCAAGTTGGCCGTTCATCGGGTACCCGGAAGCCGGTCCACTAACACTCCAGAGTGGTTCTGGCAATAGTGTTTTGTGTTTTTAGTAAGTTTTATGGATCAATTTCAACTATCATGAGAGTATTGGTATCACATATATGTGAAAAACATTAAAATATGAACTTTTCGGATGTTCCGGATTTCCGGAACCGGTAGGTCACCTGGCCCTGATATTAATATTTGAGGTCAAAGTACTTTTTCGGTTGTAGCCGATTCCCGGTGCCACAGTGACCAAATCCGGTTTTCCAGGTCGGTTTCGGAAAGGGGACGTTCTAAGCTTTCATTTGTGACCAAAAGAACCGGAATCGGTCAAAAACTGGATTATTGACGTTTTTTTAAAGTTTGGGGTCGAAAAGGACCCCAATACCTTATGTGTGATTTTTTTTAATATCAAGAGAAGGTTAAAAAATCTTGAAGTTTCAGTAAGTTGACTAAAAAACATCAATAAAACTCAAAACTTAATGCTAATTTCCAAAAAACGAACTTAAAAACTAATATAGAAAATAAAACAAAAAACTTAAATTTCTCAGTTTTATAACCTCAAAGTAAAAAGTCTATTTGTAGAAAGGTGGTTCTCTGACTTATTGCAAAAATAACTCGATATATTTTAACTTATAATTCTATGTTTTTGATGTTTGTATTTTTGGAACATTTCCAAATAATAGTCGTGATTATAAAAAAAAACAAAAATCTAAAATTTAAAATGAATCAACAAGAGGAGGGGAACAAAAACATAGAAAAACTTTTTATGATATTCAACCTATCCAAGAGTGCAACCTTAGTTTGCAAACTATTTCAACAGTTGTTTAAGCTTTTATCAGACTGAAAATTGTTGCTGGAACTGTTGTTCAACAAGTATGCTAGCTGTGAACTGAAGGTCGAGTCAGCAATATCTAAAAATGATATTCGAAGACATTTGTTTGGTGTTTTAGAAATAATGTTTATTCAGAAATTGGCAAAGATAGAAAATATATTTTGAAAAATCAGATAAAAAAACCTAATATTTTGACCAAAAAAGATTCAAATTAAAATCACTTTGTATTTTCATTAACAATCTTAAGGATTCGTACAAAAATTACGTCCATAAATTGGGGGAGGGGGCGCGGGGTCTTGGGTTTGTGACAGAGGATGCACATTGTACATTCATTGATTTTTTGCATTTTTCAGTCAATGGAATAAGCGTTTTTAAGTATAATGCATTTCGTGACACTTGATGCAAATCACGTTTTTGAAACTTGGTTTGATTTGTAGAGAACTGCAAACATAACAAAATGAATTTAAGGCCCTCTTAAAATTGATGCGAAAAATTAAGGGGAAGGGAATAAATTTGAAACCTAAGTAATTCATGTTGAAAACAACAGCAGCAAAACAAATTTCAGTTATTTTCCCAACCTTTGAATGTTTTTTTGGGAATTGTCATGGAATTTGATGACTTTTTTACAATTGAAGCAATGCACTTTCGGCAATCTATACTCATTAACTTTTCCTCTAACTATCCCCTTTCTATAGCAATTTTGTTGGGTTTTTTTTTCTTGAACTTTTTCCTACTTGTGATTAGCCTTTAGAATAACCAATTGTGTCGAAAGACAAATTTATTAACACATAGGACCTCCAAATCTCTATTAGGTTTAACTGCAAAACAAATTGTGAATTGATTATTTACTTAATAAAAACTGAATTGAAAATTGAAAACCAATCTATACTCATTTCCGATACAAGAAAAACAAAAACTTATTTTCCAATACCATGCTTTTCTGTTAACCCACTAAATCTTTCAGGAAATTATCTTGTGTAATTTTGCAAAGTATTTGATAAGCAAACAAATTATGCAATGTCATTAACTAAACCTAAAAAAAATGAAAAAAGTCCTTATGAAGTGGTTGAACAAGAATTCTTTAAAAGTATCAAAATCTCAAAAACAACCCATGTTCGATCCAGTTTCCAGTTTTTACTACCTGACCCAGCAAAACACACCCAATTTTGGGGGACTCCCCCTCGAAACAACCCCGCCAGGAGCTGGTGACATCGAAAATAAATTGCGAATTAAATTGCCGTTTCTTTCTTCCCGACACGACACAGCTCGGTGTGGAAAGCTTTCCAAATCTGCAAGGGGGAGCCTTTTCCCCTTCGAAAAAAGAAAAAAAGAAGTGTGTACTAATAACTGAGTGCCTATGTGTGTGTGTGCAAGTTCAAAAGGCTTTTTGTTTAGTGTAAGAATCTCGGAAAAGCTCCGAAAGCAAACTTTTGACACCCAATTAAGTTTTCGACGCTCGACAGAGCCAACTGAGAGAAGATTTCAACGAGTAATGAATTAGGTAAAGTTACGACACTACACACTGTTGACACTTTGAAGCTTTTCGTTTGCTTTTCGTGTCGGAGTTTGCAAATTGTATCGATTTGTGTGCTTTCCGAACAAGTTTAATGAGTACAGAGAATCCTCTTTTTACGCGGTGGCGTAACGCTTTTTGTTTCGTAGATTTCTCTAGAACCATACAATATGTTTGCAAGCTTCAAAAAGCGTTTTGTAGATCTGAACAAAACCTACAAATTGCTTTTAAAACATTGCAAAATTGTTGGGTCGTTCCTGAGAAATCGACAAATTAGAAAAACGTAACGCACCGCGTAAAAAGAGGTTCCACTGTATAACGTGCTGTGAATCGTCGAAAAACAAATTAAATTCAATTAATTATGACATGCTTGCTTAAACTTAAGTTTTGATCGAAATTGAAGTTTAAGTCAGATAACCGGTTACTATATCTACAACCCAGCACCCACAGTTTGTGTACTTCTATATATTTGCACTAATTAATTTATTTACCCAACTCGCGCGCCACACGATAAACACCATAAATTTCCGCCCGCAAAACTTTCCCCCTAATCGTTGCCACATTACAAACAAGACTGCCAACAACAACCAACCACCACCCCTCTTCTTAATTTGGTGGAAGTGAACCTTGTCCAACGATGGCGTTGTTTATGGAAGCGATCGCACCGACCTCCGTCTTGCTGCTGTTCATCAACCTGGGCTCCAAGCCCAAAATTCATACACCGCATATTTATACTTTCAATAAAAGCATAAATAAGACGCGCAAGATAATAGCACGGGCGAGATTAACAACAACTGATATGATAAACTTTTCCTTTTTCCAAAAGGCTCAAGCTGAAGAATGGCAGGGCTGGGAAAAGGAGCAAGCTGCTAGAAAAAGGAGGAAGGAAGTGCAGAGATGGGATTTTTTTTTACAAATATCATTACTAAAAAATAAAAATTAAATTGTTGCCATTTGCATCGAATAAATTTCAATAAAATAGCAATACTAATAAGATTATTTTATGGTCATTTTATTATGTGATGTTTTGATTATTTTCTTTTTGCACATCGTCGTTATCATGCTATCTTGTCGCATGTGCATTTTAGGCCAAATTGAGTTAAGGACGCGATTTTATGCAGCTCACAAAGCCTTACATGACCTTCACAGATCCCTTAAATTTGATTTCAACACTGAGATATTCAATAAATAAAAACCGATAAAAAAAACAATAATCTTTTCGCCAATAATAAATGATAACTCATTTTTTAAATCTTTCTTCAATCGATTAATTCAACCATATCATGTTAAATTTTTAATGCTTTCACAAAAAATATATTTTTTGAAAATCTAGTAAGTTTTTTGATTTTTCTTACTTTATTAAAATATTTTTGTAAATTTCTAAAATTTTCACAAAAAACCGTAGTTTTCAAAAGTACTCAAAATTTTCATAATTTGTCATATGGTTATCAAAAGATTGAAATTTCGTTTGCTCTTTCAATTTATTAGAGTTTTCTTTTTATTTAAATACCTAAATTTTCACAAATTACCGTATTTTCTCGAAAATACTAAAATTATCAAAATATGGTTATCAAACGAAACGAAATTTTGCATGCTTCATACATACCTTCAAATTGTGTATGCTTCATATCACAATTTTACGTCGTTTGATACCCATATTATTTTGAAAATTTGAGTATTTTTTAAAAAATACAGTAATTTGTGAAAACTTTTACTATTTTTATTTGAGTATTTTTTAAAAAATACAGTAATTTGTGAAAACTTTACTATTTTTCAAAAAAAATCTAATTAAGTGAAAAAGCATATAATTTTGCTTCGTTTGATACCCATATTGCAAATTTAGAAAATTTGAATATTTTCGAAAAAAAAAACATTTTTTTGTCATGTTTTAAATAATGAATTTTTAACACGCTATGATTTATTACAAAAAAAAAAGTATTTTGTAATGATCCAAAATAAACTCAGAAAAAATCGAAAACATTTTGTTTTGTTTTATTTGGAATATAAAGAGTGCTGTTTTAAAACTAAAGCCACATTTTAGAAAAAAGAATGTTTTTTTTATTTTAACTAATTGTCTTTCACCAAATATTTATCAAGAGATCAGAAAACTTTTTAACAAATTTAATTTTTGGGCAATATTGATCCTCACTTTGGTTGGTTAATCCTTGCAAAAATTGAAAATGTTGGAAAATTAGTTTTTCTAAGAGTTACAATTTTAATCCTGAATTTTCAGTCGACGAACTCTTAAAAACTGTGAATCTGATTTATTCTAAATAATGTATTATTGTAAAACAGTAAGAATTATTGAATGTCATGTTTTCACAAAGCTACTGTAAAAAACAAAATTCTTTGTTTTTGGCTCTCGTTTTCATCAGTAAAATTTTACGCCTTTTTAGTGTTTTTTTCGATGAAAAATACGTTTTTTCGGAATTCTGAGTATGCCATCAAATCAGGCGTACAATTTTACATAAAAGTCCCTTTTACACCAAATTTCTATCTCATCACCGTTTCAGGCTGCAAATTATTGAAAAACACCTCTTTTACGCATGTTCAAAAATGAAAGGGGTCGTACCACCCCTCCGTCACGAGATATCAAAAAACGGACCTCGGATTCGTGATCAGGGACAAAAGTTACCCTTTAGGACATAGTTTCACGGAAATCGAAGAGGGTTTGGGGCAATTTTTCCCGATTTCGGGGCAATTTTTCCCGATTTCGTGTGAGTTGGTAGAGAATTACCCATTTACATATCGAATCAGAATTAAATTCTAAGCAAATGTCTTTGTATGTGATGGATCTTGATCAAAATAATTGCACTTGATTATCTGAGTTGTTGAAAATTTGGTAGGTTGAATATTACCTCTTTTTTGAGTAATATTACCTAAAACATGTGTAAAAATGTGATGAATGTTCACCAGAAACTGATGAAAATTTATTTTTGACACAAAATCTGTAACCATTTCCTGATGAATATTACCATCATTTTTTTCTGCGTGGCTAAACCATTTTTGACCGTTTTGGTCTCATTCGATCTGTCTTTGGGTAAAAAAAAATAAAAAAATAATAATAAATTTTAGTGTTATAATTTTGTAAGAAAATCCCACATTTTAAAAAGAAATTTACAAGATCAACGAGCCCAAAACATTAAAGATCTGACAACCCTACCAAAAGTTATAAGCACTTAAGTGATGTTCTCTGAATTTTGATTTTGCTGCTGTTTTTTTTTTCGTCTGAATTTTTATTTATTTCCTTAATTTCCCAACCCTGGATTTCAAATACACGCTGTAGCCCAACCACGACAACAAAGCTGGCTTCGTTCGCCAACCGGAAGGCCGGGGCTGATGATGCGATTTAATCTTTGCGTGAGGCCTTGCAAAACACGCGCTACACGGACTTGGATGGTAGCAAGCAATAGCCTGGAAGATGTGTCTACCGCGCCAAGAACTGGAAGGACGCCAAACGCACCAAGGAAAAGCCGCGTACATTGTATTTACAGCAGGGAAAGTTAGCAACATTGTCCTTAATAGCTTTTCTCGGTAGAGGTGATCAATAAATTTGGGGGAATTTTCGATGAACTTAATTTGAGTTTTATTTAAAATTCATGAATTTTGTAGATTTTGAATTTCAAAAAAAATTATGACCTCAAAATGTTAAGTGAACATTCCCCACCGACAACCTTTTTATCTTATCGGGTCTCCGAACAAAGCAGCACTGTCTCGAGGAGAGGAGAAAATGTCGTCCCAAAGTATAGCTCCAGCGAGAGTGCACTGAAAATTGAACAATGATGGTATTAGCAGAAGACCGGAAGCAGTAAATCAAGAAACGATAAAGCACACTCCACTTTCCCAACCCAACTTCGCCGAACGCCAAAAACAAGAACAAAAAGTACTCTAAGCTTAGCGAAAATAAGTTTTTTTTTAGTTTGTTTCTTATTACCCGCCAACCCAATCTGATTGGAAGCATTCCTGTACCACCCTCCCCTTGGGCTGCCTTTGACCCAAGTTTATCCATTCAATAAATGTGCAACATTTTCTAAAGCTCATTCGCGAAGCAACAACCACTGCTAGGGCGTCCAAATTTCCCGGGTTTTGAATTTCCCGGGAAACGGGAAAAATATTTTTGGAATCCCGGGAATTCCCGGGATCCCGGGAAATTTTTTAAACAGTAATAAAATCTATGTTTTCATTATATTTGTTATGTTTTCAAGCATGAAATCATAGAATTAGCTCAATCATATAAATTTCTGATAATCTACTCTTCAATCTATACAAGGACGATAGTTTTTAAAAAGCCTATATAAAATTAAAATAAGTTTTTTTGTTCTTTGTTGTGATTTGGATTTTAAATGAACTACAATGTGATTCAAATTAAATAAACTTATACAAATATATTGAGCAATTCTCTAGGAAATCGGTCTTTTTTCTTCAATTTTAATTTTTGTATTTTTTAATCCGACTGAAACTTTTTTGGTGCCTTCGGTATGCCCAAAGAAGCCATTTTGCATCATTAGTTTGTCCATATAATTTTCCATACAAATTTGGCAGCTGTCCATACAAAAATGATATGTGATAATTCAAAAATCTGTATCTTTTGAAGGAATTTTTTGATCGATTTGGTGTCTTCGGCAAAGTTGTAGGTATGGATATGGACTACACTGGAAAAAAATGATACACGGTAAAAAAAAATTGGTGATTTTTTTATTTAACTTTTTATCACTAAAACTTGATTTGCAAAAAAACACTATTTTTATTTTTTTTATTTTTTGATATGTTTTAGAGGACATAAAATGCCAACTTTTCAGAAATTTTCAGGTTGTGCAAAAAATCTTTGAGCGAGTTATGAATTTTTTAATCAATACTGATTTTTTCAAAAAATCGAAATATTGGTCGCAAAAATTTTTCAACTTCATTTTTTGATGTAAAATCAAATTTGCAATCAAAAAGTACTTTAGTAAAATTTTGATAAAGTGCACCGTTTTCAAGATAAATCCATATTTAGGTGACTTTTTAGAAAATAGTCGCAGTTTTTCATTTTTTTTAAATTAGTGCACATGTTTGCACACTTTTGGAAAAAATATTTTTGAAAAGCTGAGAAAATTCTCTATATTTTGCTTCTTCGGACTTTGTTGATACGATCTTTAGTTGCTGAGATATTGCAATGCAAAGGTTTAAAAACAGGAAAATTGATGTTTTCTAAGTCTCACCCAAACAACCCACCATTTTCTAATGTCGATATCTCAGCAACTAATGGTCCGATTTTCAATGTTAATATATGAAACATTTGTGAAATTTTCCGATCTATTCGAAAACAATATTTTCAAAATTTTCAAATCAAGACTAACATTTCAAAAGGGCCAAACATTCAATATTACGCCCTTTTAAAATGTTAGTCTTGGTTTAAAGATTTTGAAAATATTGTTTTTGAAAAGATCGGAAAATTTCACAAATGTTTCATATATTAACATTGAAAATCGGACTATTAGTTGCTGACATATCGACATTTAAACATGGTGGGCTGTTTGGGTGAGACTTAGAAAACATCAATTTTCCTGTTTTTAAACCTTTGCATTGCAATATCTCAGCAACTAAAGATCGTATCAACAAAGTCCAAAGAAGCAAAATATAGAGAATTTTCTCAGCTTTTCAAAAATATTTTTTCCAAAAGTGTGCAAACATGTGCACTAATTTAAAAAAATGAAAAACTGCGACTATTTTCAAAAAAGTCACCTAAATATGGATTTATCTTGAAAACGGTGCACTTTATCAAAATTTTACTGACGTACTTTTCGATTGCAAATTTGATTTTACATCGAAAAATGATGTTGAAAAAATTTTGCGACCAATATTTCGATTTTTTGAAAAAATCAGTATTGATTAAAAAATTCATAACTCGCTCAAAGATTTTTTGCACAACCTGAAAATTTCTGAAAAGTTGGCATTTTATGTCCTCTAAAACATATCAAAAAATAAAAAAAAATAAAAATAGTGTTTTTTTGCAAATCAAGTTTATGTGATAAAAAGTTAAATAAAAAAATCACCAATTTTTTTTTACCGTGTATCATTTTTTTCCAGTGTAGTCCGTATCCATTCCTACAACTTTGCCAAAGACACCAAATCGATCAAAAAATTCCTTCAAAAGATACAGATTTTTGAATTTTCAAACATCATTTTTGTATGGACAGCTGCCAAATTTGTATGGAAAATTATATGGACAAACTAATGATGCAAAATGGCTTCTTTGGGCATACCAAAGCCACCAAAAAAGTTTCAGTCGGATTAAAAAATACAAAAAAAATCGAATTTTTTGCAAACATCCATGTGTTAGATAAATTCACCGTTAAAATTAAAAAATAATTTGAAAATTTTACTTATTAATACAAGTGCTAAAATGTTTAACTTTCACAAAAAAACGTTTGCAAAAAACATATTTTTCAAATTATTTTTTAAGTTACTACCGCCAACTAGGAAAAAACAGTCTAAATAGGTAAAGAGATTTTAGAACAATAAATTAAAAAATCGGTGTTCTGTGAAATTGTTTTGTTCTGTTCCTGTTTTAACCAAAGTAATTCAAAACATCATGCAAAAAAATACTAAATAGCTGTCTAAATTCGTTTCATTTGTCCTGATTTGCCCCACATACCAGTGCTTGATGAAACATAATTTGATTTGATTTTTTTTTCCAACTTTTAAATCATAAATATAAGTAGATATATCAATCTTTTAAAAATATATAAAATCAAATATGAAATATTTAAGGCGCTAGGCATTTTGCAGATCGGTAAACTAAAATTTAAACAATTTTCCCTAATAAACTAAATTAATGCTGATATATGCTAAATACAAATTATAATGCTTTAAAATTATTATCGATTCTGAGGTATTCAACTGTTCATATATTTCCACAACCAAATCAGAATTTCCAGACCAAAATTTGTTTTTTTTTTCGGGAATTCCCGGGACAAATTATAAAAAATCCCGGGATTCGGGAATTCCCGGTTCTGGAAAAATCCCGGGATTTTTGTCCCGGGAATTCCCGGGATGGACGCACTAACCACTGCACAGTGGTACCAGATCGCAACAAAAAACTAGTGTTGGGTTTTTGGGTTTTGGGTTTTGGGTTTTGGGTTTTGGGTTTTGGGTTTTGGGTTTTGGGTTTTGGGTTTTGGGTTTTGGGTTTTGGGTTTTGGGTTTTGGGTTTTGGGTTTTGGGTTTTGGGTTTTGGGTTTTGGGTTTTGGGTTTTGGGTTTTGGGTTTTGGGTTTTGGGTTTTGGGTTTTGGGTTTTGGGTTTTGGGTTTTGGGTTTTGGGTTTTGGGTTTTGGGTTTTGGGTTTTGGGTTTTGGGTTTTGGGATTTGGGTTTTTGTTTTTGTTTTTGTTTTTGTTTTTGTTTTTGTTTTTGTTTTTGTTTTTGTTTTTGTTTTTGTTTTTGTTTTTGTTTTTGTTTTTGTTTTTGTTTTTGTTTTTGTTTTTATTCAGTCACAAAGCATCAAACTTTCCCACCGTTCCACTCCCCCTGCCAATATCGGAGGAAAACTCTTCTAAAGTGCTGCTGCTGTTGTTGCTGCGTGTATTGTTAGCAGGTTGGGGGAGAGAAAAACTTCCCACCAGCAACAGTCCATAATAGTGGGAGGGAAACCTTCCTTGTCGTCGTGTACCAACAGACCGCAAAAAGCAGCAAGCAGGAACGATTTCTTGCGTTTCGTTTGCTGCTGCCGTTGCTCATTTGCCAGCATTTGCGATGTCCCTGAGGCTATAGGAAAACTCGGGGAGGGAAAATTACTCGTTGGGAAAGAGCAAAGGAAAATTCAGGAAGAGGGGGGGTATTCGCAGCTAATGAAGATCTTTATCGGATTGTGGCATCTAATGTTTCTTGTCGAACAACAAGCCAACCAAAAGGGCTGCCCCACCAAGTGGGTTAGGGGAAAATTTCAAAAAGTGGGTGGTGCTGGGAGGAATGGTGGAAATTGTTTAGTTTTTGCGTGGCACCGAAGTGGCGGAAATTGATGTTTAATAGAGGGTGTGTTGTGTTCGTACACCCTCCCCCCTGCGGATCGAATGGGGTTGGGGTAATTTTGGGTGGGTCGAGCGGAGAGCGTTGGGTTGATATCGAAAACCCACCGAGGAAGAGCTTTTTATGGTCGCGCACAACCTGTTATCGCCAGTTTGGTTTTGTTTGTGTGCTGGGAAAACAACGCCAAACAGCTTGACACTGCAGCGATAAGTACGTGAGGAGGTGCGCTTTAATGGTCTTGGAAGGGGGAGGGGCAAAGGATGGTCTTTAGTGCGATGTAACATAATATTTTAATATTTTAAGGAGAAATGATAAATTACCATTAAGTTACATTGAAAAAAAATGAGTCTTCAAAAAACTAAAGTGAGCCGCACTTTTGCTATAAGAGTAATTCTCTAGAATTTCTCAAATACTTAAGAAACTTTAATTTTGCGTTATTTAGTTTTGATGAAACTTTTTCCATGTCAAAAAAGTCATTATGCATCATATTTGTTCAATACAAGGTACCATACATTTTTACGGGCTAGGTATGTGAATATTTGAAAATATTTGATATCTTGATATGGGATTTCATAATCGATTTAGTTTCTTCAACAAAGTTGTAGTTCATGGTTAGGACTTTTCAGGAAAATAAAGAATAATAAAACTTTTCAGAAAAGAAAATGTGCAAAAGGAAATGATTCCCCAACTTTTTGTTTAACTTTGTATCACTAATAGTTAAATTCCTGAAATACGCATTCTATGACATTTTTTTTTAATTTTTACATGTTTGAGGGAACTCAAAAAAGATAAACTTGCGCTAGAGTTAAGGATGGTGCAAAATCTGAAATCAGAGATGAAAAAATGCGATTTTTGGTGAAATCTACAATATTGTTTAAGGGTGCCCAGAATATGGAACTTTTTTTCGAAACCTAGCTCCACAAGCTGAATTTTGTTCCTTGACCTATTTTAGGACTCTGGGCCAAATATGAGCAAAATTGGTCATCATTTACCCATTGATACTCGGAGGTGAAGTTTGTATGGGAAAAATCGAAAAAATGTACGGAAAACCCAAGTTTCTTACGGTTTGGTCTGCACGGTGCGCTACTTCCATCCTAATGTTCCCAAAAGTGAGATTTTTATTGAAAATTTAATGCTCTACAACTTTGTAGAACATACCTCAGCTGTAAAACTTGATCCTGAAAAGTTATTAGCGATTTAAAAAAGTCATTTTTGTATGAAAAACATTGTTTTTGCCAACTTAAGGCTCGGGTATCAATGGGTTAATCTCATCCAAGTTCGCTCAAAATTTACACAGATTCTTAAAATGACCCAAAAAACCGTTTTCCACTTGTGGAGCAGGGGTTCATTTTTTCTGGGCACCCTAATGGTCCCTTATCAAAATTTCAAAAAAAAAATTTTTAGTTGCAAGATAAAATTTGCAATCAAAACTAAAAATGTTTGATAAAATGTACCGTTTTCAAGTTGTAGGCATTTTCAAGGTGATTTTTTGAAAAATGTTCAGTTTTTGGCAGTTTCAAATAAATCATGAAGAAAAAATACCAAAAATATTTTGAAGGTGCTGAGAAAACCTCCAAACATTTACGGTTTTGACTCTGTTGTTCAGACTGCTGGTTGCGGAGATATAGCCTCCTAACGCTTAAATTTTGTAATATAAAATAAAAATCTCGGTGTCATCAAATTAGATTTGGTAGAACTATTGGTTCTATTTTTTTTTTATTGGTTCTATTTCCAAAGTGAAAAATTAAACTTTTATGAAGTTTTATGCTCTTTTCTATAAAAATAATTTCGACATTTTGAAAGAAAAATACTTTTTCCAAGATCGGAAATCAGTTATATTGGACATACAGGGCTAGATTTCAAATTATTGAAGAGAGCAGACAATTCCACCAAAAATTAATTAATTGTTTGACACCTGGATTTATTTTACTTTAAGCGTAAAATTTCAGTTTTTTTTTTGTACATTATTTTGTAGACAATAATTTAGGGGATGAATATCAATAGTTCCCGTAGTTTTGAAGTTACTAAAATGTCTGTAACAAAAATCTTGGTACTAGAGCTCTGGTTGATGTGCACCGTTAAATTCAATTGTAAATAAATTATACAAAATATCAACTCTTGTCGCAATCTAAACCGATTTTAAACTTTGTTTTCAAGAAATAAACACTTAAAAAAATGTTTTAATGAAAACGTCTTGAATTTGAGGGTTATATTTGAAAATATGTACTACCAGTAGATGTGGGTAAAAAAAGAGCGAGCCGCTCAAAGAGCCGGTTCACTAAAAAGAGCGAACGAACCATGGCTCACAAAAAAAGAGCCGCGGTTCTTTTTGAAACTTCAGTCTTTCGAATGAACCGTTCTAAGAACGAATGATTTTTTAACTTGTGTTTTTAAGTTTATAATAATTGTATTTATTTAATTTCCTACAAATTGTAGCATTTAATTTGTTTTTTTTTTTTTGAGAATTGAAAAATTTCAATGTTTATAAATTAATGTCAAATTTGTCCGAATTTTGTTAAGGGTGTACTTTCGCATGTACCAAATTTACTTGAAAAGTGAATGATTTTCTAAACAAAATAGAAAACATTACATTGCACATCGTAAAATCCGAGTACAAATTTGAGCATTTCAAAATGCTTAACTTGAAAAATTTTGCTGAAAAACTACTAAATAGCCATGTCCTCTTCCCGATTAAATTTTGGCTTTTATAGACTTTATTGATTAAATCTGAATGTAGAAAAGAATTCGTAGAATATTTTCTCAAAATTAAATATCAGAATTTGTTAAATTTTAGCAGAAATAAACGCAATTTGGTAAAATTAATAACAATTTTCACAAAAACTCTAGATTGAAGTTTGGGGCTCTTCCCACCCAATAATTCAAACATTTAGGCCTGCCCAACCTTTTTGGCTCAATTTTCACATTTTTGATCGTAAAAATTACAATTGTTCATTTTTTCATGGTTTTTTGCAAGGAATCGGTTCTTAGATGACCAGTTAACATAACTTTGACAAAAGATTCAAAAAATATTTCTGCATGTCGTTTAAGTGAAAAATCGGTCCGGCCCGCGTAATGATCACTGGTCATCTGTGAACCGATTACATGAAAAAAAAAGAACAATTGTAATTTTGACGATCAAAAATGTGAAAATTGAGCCAAAAAGGTTGGGCAGGCCTAGTTTAAACCTATGGTTCTCAAGCTAATCTTTTCGTTTTCAGTTTTTTATTCGTATAAAAGTCTACTGAAAAAAATAAAATATCACACCATTCTTTAAAGTAGCCTATTTTACAAAATTTTGAAAAAGAGCGAAAGAGCCGTTCAAAAGAGCGGCTCATTTTAATGAGCGAACGAAAATGAGAGGCTTTAAAAAAAGAGCGGTTTTGCCCACCTCTAACTACCAAATTTCTTAACCGAACTTTTTCTTAACACGAAAAATATGACACATTAAGAGTTTGAAAATTATCTTATTTTACAACATTTCACTTATCACAGTTGCTTAACATTAAAAAAAACTTTTAAAAATGTTTGAAAAATAAAAAAAAATTTTGTTAAATACTGCTTCTCCCAGTACTTTGAACACTTCTCTACAAAGCTCAATTTGCCAATCCATTTCATTAAGGGCTTCAAATAGTGAGTTGGAGACACAGAATTTTCAATTGTTTAAATCGCATTAAAAATTTCAAAATCAATAAGGGTAAAAATTAAAGAAATTATAGACTGAAATGAAATTTTTACACTAATCAACCTTTTTATAAATGCTTAGATAACAAAACTAATAACTGAAAAAAAATTATAATAATTGTTTGGTTCATTTACACGTATTTGAGCTTTATTTAAAAAAAAAAAACAAACAAAAATTTGCTTGTAAACACAAGAGTTAATTTTTTGTATAAATATTTGTCAATTAATTAAACTTAATGATGGCAAATGATGCTGGTGTTCATCGTCAAGTTTTTATATCTCTGTCTTATTTTCGGATTGTAAACACAATTGTTTAAATTTACTTATGGCATGTGCTTTTGTTTCAAATTGATTGAATTAACGCGCACGATTGCATTCGCACAAATAAACAAACATTTCCCTGTGAACTGCACAAACTGAGCTAAATAAAACAAACTGAATCTCCAAAAGACAAATACTGCGTTAATTTCCAAAGCGTCCAACCAATTTCCGAGTCAGTCTACCGAGAGGCAAGACTAATATTTTCCCAATCAATGGGATTATTTGCCACCCTTCCTCAACCTCCCCGACTTCCGTTGATTCCGCTTCCGGTGAAAAGACTCTGCACAAATCGGGAATATCATTTCTCTTCCTCTCTCTCATAAACACATACACACACCCCTCCCCCCTCCGCAGTCAAAGGTGTGCCCCCGAAAGGGTGCGATGGGAAACGGATTTATTTTTGCTATAATCTGGGCAATTATAGGCTCCTGACCGGTGAAACCAGAGACTGACTAAGTGATGTCGGCTGGAAAATCGCCAAATCGGTAAATATTATCCGCCATAAATTGCTGGAAAAGCGTGCTCGCGAAAGGGGGAGGGGGCGGGGCAATTTATTTGGCATTCGCGATGAATTTGGTGTAGCGGATATTTGTTGATCTGCTAATTGGTTGTGACAGTTTCGGGATATTTGGGGTTTTGTAACCGGAGCAATAAAGTAGCTTAGTTGGCTACAGGTGACTAATTTTGAGCAGCAAATGCAACGTTTAACATGCCATTGAAATACTGGAAACGACAGTTTTAGTTCAATTCTCAAGCGAATTCTGGTAGTTTGGAATAATTGTATTAAAACGAACCTGAAGAGTTATTGAAATAGTTTTGAAAGCTATCAGGGGCGAATCAGGGGTGCTTTTCCTTCATGAAATATATTAAAAATATAAAAAAAAACTTGACATTTAAAAAACATCAACTTGAAAACGACCTTGTCAAGAAAACGAAGCACCATATTATAATAATTTTGAAGCAATTTTCAATTGCAAATTTTATTTTGTGACAAAAAAAAATAGGCCGATGCAAATATTTTTCAAAGTGTTTGTACCTCGGCTCTGGCCGTGGTCGAGGGGGGGGGGGGAATATTGAAATAACAAGCCATAGCCTCAACATTTGAATGCAACAAGTGTTTTAAAATGCATTTCAAACTAGTTGAGTTGTTTTGCAATCATTAGTTTTCAAAAAAAAGTAAGATTTGACGAAAACAAAAAAATATCGAAAAAAAACTTTTTGCGATACTAAACATCGAAAATTTTCAATAATTCAAAAGATGTTTAAATCAACCCAAACATGCCAAGGCTTGATTTTAAACGCAGGGGAATGCATTTTAAATCAATTTCAGCTGTTTGCACTTAAATTTCTATTGAAATTTTTAAATTTTTTGAAAAAAAAATTGATGCCTCCTGAATTTCCAGACCAACTTTGAAGGGGGGGGGGGGGGAGAATAACTTTAAATAAAATTTGTACCAGACTTATAATCAAATTTTTCATAGTTTGTAAATCCCTTTGCATCCCTTTTGCACATTGCCGCAGACACCAAATCGATTAGAAAATTTCTTCACAAGATACAAATGGCACTAAAGACCTATTGCACTTACTCGTGATCTTTAGAACATATTTTCTAATTGATTTAATGTCTCGGCAAAGTTGTAGGTATTACTTAGGACTACTAAGCAAAAGTAGCTACACTCTAAAAAAAAGCTCTCATTTTTAAATTGTACTTTTCGCACACAATAAGTAATTGCGCAAAACAAACATTTCTGAAAAATCTAATTTTATTATATGTTTTGAATAAAAAAAAAATGCATAGCACAAATTGTTCAAAATTCATTAGGCAGTGTTGCCAATTTTCTGAAAAAAAACATGATTTTTTCAAAATGAGGAAAAGGGCTGGAAAAAATATTTTGAGATTTTTTAAGACGTTAAATTAAATTTGCAATCGATAAGTACTTTAGGGAGCGTTCTTTTATTACGTAACGCAGTTGGGGACGGGGGGTCAAAGGCCGTGTTACGCTCCTTACCAAAATTTTAAAAAATATATGGAAATTTCGTTAAGAGGGAGGAGAGGAGGTGGTCCAAAAATCAAAAATTTTGGTTACTTAATAAAAGAACGCACCCTTACATAAATTTCGATATTAGGCACCGTTTACGAGTCCACAAAAAAAACATAGTCTACCTTCTGGACGCTAAAGCTATAATTTTCAATGTCAAAAGGTGAAAGTATCGCGAAATTTTCAAATCTAGATTATTTTTCTTTGAAAAGGTTCAATAATTTATTTTGTGAGTGTTTTCAAAGCCGCCTAGAGTCAAAGGTATTTAAAAACAACCAAAAAGCAAAAAAAATAAAATTATGTTTATTGGACCTTTTCAAAAAAAAAACACCAGAAATCAGCTCTAACATTTGAAAAGGCATACACACATTTATACTCGACCATATCAAATGTTAGGGTTAACCTGAAATTTTTTGAAAATATGTTTATTCTATTATTTTTAATATTTTTAACTAATTGATCTCCTTTTCGGAGGCTGTATCTCAGCAACCATTGGTCCAATCTTCAATATCTTGGAAACAAAATAATATAAAATTTTCTGATCTTTTCCAAAAACAATATATTTAGAGATGATCAAGCTTGGTGATGACTAATACAGGTAAAAAAAATCAGGTTACCAACAAAAATCAATTTTTAGTGGAATTGATTCGAAAAAAAGTGCACGATATCGACATTTACGTTGAGTACTTTTTGATTGTGAATTTGATTTTTAAAGCCAAAAATCATTTTTGAAATTTTAAATTATTTATTTTGATTTTATTTTATTATACGAAGTTTCATCCAATCCAAAAATACACTCATTAAAGCGGCCCGGCCTACTGCGTTGCATTAACCGCATGAGGCAGATTCTATGAACGGAACCCACATTTCATAGAATCATCAGGGAAAAAGAAGAAGCCGGGGACATACCATACCAACCGGTTCGAGTTATTTATAGATTACAATGGTGTGTGGTGTGTAGGGGAATCGTTGGGGAAGGGATTGTTGTATTATATAGTATAAATGACCTTGTGACATTAATTCACCACTACGGATTAATTCACTCAAGGGGTGTCAACCCCTCGGTGGTCGAATGGCTAGAGCATCTGACTACCAATCCAAAGGTGTGAGTTCGAATCCCACCTGATTCCGTTCGTTTTTTGTTCATATTCAAAGTTCAATTATAGTCGAAAAATTTCAAGGAGACCGGTCGGGAATCGAACCCTGAACCTTCCGCTTATGAGGCGGGAGCCGTAGCCATTAAGCCACGGCCCGGTCCCTGTAATCTTTGGAGGATTATTTTAATTTCCAAACTTAAAATAATCCGGAAATTTAAAAATTCTGCCATCAATTATTTTGTAAGTTTTTAAATACAGACCTTTTTCAGAATTCAGTCCTCCATGTTCAGGTCCTTTCTGTTTTTTTTTTATTTTTTTGTAACTCTGCTACGGAATTCAAACTTGCAAAACGTTGCTACAAATGAAACCGTCCTCACACCTTGTGGTTAGCGGAAGTGTAACTTTGCCGGGCAATTTTCGTCCAGTTCTTCCACTTTTAAGCTTGACACTTTGGACAGTTTCCAGAATTGGGTAAGAATGAGGATGAGAAATCGATCCAATAAAATACGAGTGAAATCCACTTCCAAATGCAGTTTTCAGGGATGAAACCCGAATTACTGATGCAATGATCACTAAATTTGTTTAACTTTATGTCATAAAGATAACCTGTAATTTACGAAGCATTATTAAATTAGGGATTTTACTATTAAACCAAACACTTAATGTATACAAATTTGATCCTTCTCAAAAATATTTTTAATTCTTAACATGGAGAAACTGTATGAACGATATTTTTCTCTAAACTTGGTCCCTTGGTCACTTCTTCAGCTCCAACCGTGGAGTTCGTTCCACCGACGGTGACGGCCACCGTGTGACATCCGGCAGTCCGTCCAGCAACTTTCCCCGCTTCGGAAGAAGAGCGTTGCAAACGAGCAGTGTCACGTGGCTTGGATTTCCAGCAATCGCTCCTAATGGATCTCGATTGAAATTCATATCTGAAGGCAACACGAACCAGGAATGCAAATTCGATTGACGTTTCTTCTTCCTTCTTCCGTGCAGTTTTGCTACCCCTTCGGTTTAAGGGTGGAGGTACGACGAAATGGCGTTAATAAAAGGCGAACACTCGAAAGTGTCAAGTCGGCGGGGTAAAAAATGAATCAAACCGGGGCTGGAGAAGCTTTCGTGAAAGTGTTTTTCGCTGGGTGGGGAAGGGGGAATCGAAGAACGGAAAAAATCAAGCGCTTTTTGCCTAATTCAAATGGATTCAGGTTCCATTTGCATTTCCGGAGCTTTTGGGAAGAAGTTGACATGCGATCGGGTTGGTTAGGTTTTTTCCCGGTCTGTTCTGTCTCTTTCGTGAGGAATGGTTTGGGAAAGGATTCGAAATGTTGTTCTTGCTAATGAATCCCCTGTTCTGAGGACAATTCGATTGGAAATAGGGAAAAGCGTTTAAAAGTTCTGCACTTTCGTTAAGGAAAATTAGTTTACTTGCATTATAGTTGAAATGTTAAAAGTTCATAACCATCTAACATTTAATCTGTTTTTGTATTAATTAGACTGACATTTCTACAGACATTCTAGAAAATCATTTTTGTTCTCTTATTTTATCAATATCTCACCAAAGAGAAGTAAAATAGGCTCGTGCTCTTCCGATAATTGTCTCTAAGCAAGGGTCCTGATTTTCAGCAAACACGACACGCTGGCTGCCAAACCAGCCAAAGTCACACACGAAAATGCTCAGAGAGGAGAGAGCCTAACAATACTGGGGCGGCGCTCACTTGGCCTGCACTACAACAGTTTGCCGTCAATTATAATTTGGCATGGTGGAAATTACTGGCGAATGTGTCTTTGATGTTGTGTAAAAATTAATTTCATTGATTTTAAGCAATTTTTTAAATGCTCAATGCTATTTTCAGTCAGCTTTGAGCGACTCAACGAAATCGGTCTCTCTGAACCATTCGCTATACTACCCGACCCGCGAGAGGGAGAGCAAAGAGAGAGTGTTCAGTTTTTCGTCGCGCTAGATTTGTGCTCACAAGTGACTGAGTCTTTTTGGAGCAATCCAGACCCTTGCTCTAAGCTATGCTTTTTACATCGCTTATGAAAAGGAAACTTCAATGGATTTATTTTGAATTTAAAGTTGTGTCAATCTCTCATTTCTGAACCGTGCTTTAATTTTTCAAACCTCATAAAATCCGTAATAAAACTGTCAAAAGAAATTTGCTAAACGATTTGTTCTGTTAAAAAAAAAACGTTTAAAAATTTGCAAATTCCAGTCTCCTAAATTTAACTTAAGAATTTTAACACATCTTTTTGCACATTCTAAACTTTAAAAGCAGCTTTCAAGAAAAAGCAATACTTGGAGAAAAAAAATTAAATTAATTGTGTAAATACTTTTTTGACATAATAATTTCGTCCACAGAAATCTTCATAAAATTCTATCAATTTTGGTATCTTGAGAACAGTTTTTCTGATCTATTTGGTGTCTTCGGCAAAGTTGTAGATTTTGATTAGTACTTAAAAAATAAGGTACACGGAAATTCTTTTTCTGATTTTGTTGTTTTACTTTTTGTCAGTAAAAATTTAATTCCAGAAATACTTTTTTTAAATTTTCGAAGTTTGTTGATATGCTTTACACGGAAAGAAATCCTGTCAGCGGATCCGTTAACATTGTAAACGATTTGTTCTAGTATCCGTTTAGAAGTCCGTTCAACATTTGCAACAAATTCGTTTACAATTGTAAACGGATTTGCTAACGTAACGCTCTTCTTAATTTGGTAACGTGCCGCATATTTTCAGGAGTTTCTGGCGGTTCAGCTACAAAACTCCTGAAAGTATGCAGCACGTAGTGAAACTTTTTGGGGGTGGAGCTTCTTTTTCTTCTCTGCTACATATTTTGGATTCCCGCAATAGGGTTAATAAATAACAGGGTGGTTAAAATTATTATAATTTTATTTCAAAATTTTTAAAAATTTCAAAAAATTTAAAGGTTTCAAAAATTTCCAATTTTTTTTAATTTTAAAAATTTCAAACATTTCAAAAATTCTAAAATTTCAAAAATTTCAAACATTTCAAAAATTCAAAAATTTGAGATTTTGAGAAATTTTAATAATTTTAAATATTTTAAAAATATATCTTTTGCACTAGCGTATTTTAGTTTTGTTTTTTATTTCAAAAAAATTCAATGTTTATCTCAAGTACCAGATTTTGCACCATCCAAACGCTCGTAATTTTTTGTCTCCTAAAATACATCCAAAAAAATCTAAAATGCTTTTTTTGACCACTCAACTATTAGTGACAAAAAGTAAAAAAAAAATCAGGAAATTTGTTTTTCCGTGTATCATTTTTTTCTGAAAAGTCTCCATCATGAACTACAACTTTACCAAAGACATCGAATCGATCAGAAACTTCCTTCTCTAGATACAGATTATTGAATTTCAACATGCACAATTTGTATGATCATCTCGCATGATTGTAAGAAGCCTTGATTGGAAAAACGTATTATGCAAAATGGCTTCTTTTGATATACACAGCAAATTCTGATGTTCGTTTTCAGTTAATATTTACTGAAAACTGCACTACTGAAATTTTCAGTTAGTTTTTCGCTGAACTTCAGTAAAAATTTATATGGAGCTGTCAAAGTTTGCTGAAATTTCAGCACGTTTTCATTTACTGAAAATTTCAGTAGTGCAGATTTCAGTAAATTTAACTGAATTCAGTAATGAGAAATTGGTGTGTAGACTAAAATTCAAACAAAAAAAAAGAAAACAAAATAATTGCTTGATAATAATTGCAAAATTCTGAAGAATTAAACGCCATCAAAAATTAATTTTCAAAGAGAAAGGGGTGAAATTATTACACCGAAATGGACGGGATAGATATTTGGTTGAGTTTGGGATGGGGATTTGTGCTATTTTTTTTTTTCTTCAAAGACATTTTTCCAAATGTATTCAAAAAAACATTGAAGATTACACTAACAGTTGCAGAAATAAAAATAAACTGTGAAAATGAGGGTTTCTTAGAGTTAGCAAAATAGTTCTTCTTACAGATTACGATATCTCTAAATCTATTGGATCGATTCTGAATGCAAAAAAACAACAAATTGAAAATTTTCTGATCACAACATGAAAATAAAAAAAAAAACTAACCTAAAATTTTTAAAAAGTTTAATGGATCCTGAAATGCGCATCACGTTTGTGAGAAAAGTCACATAATATTGCACATTGCATGTACTATTTTTCTACACACACAAAAAAAAGAAACATCCGATGGGATCCCAACCCAGCATCAGGACTGACGCCTTAGCCCGCTCGGCTATCAGATTGATGATGTGTGGAAGGAATAAACACCTACATCAGGGGTCCTCAAAGTATTTGAATGGCGGGCCAAATTTGAAGCTCACATGAGCTTGCGGGCCAAATGAGAAAAAATATTTTTTTTATTTAAATCTATAAAACTTAATAAAAACAAAATATTAAAAAACAAAAAAAAATAAAAAAAATAACAAGAATGCGTCCAATCAATTGGTTAAATTTTATTAAAATCAGAAAATAAAAAAAATACAAACATAAATATTATTCATCTGCTTTTCATTGCAACTTTCGTACCTCAACAATCGCGATTTTACAAATATAATGAAAGTTTTAAGGTTGTAGGGGAAATATACCCATTTTAATCACTCTAAGCCGTTCGACCAATTCTCATCACTTTTGCCGTTTTCCGCTATTAAATTTACATTTTCAGATGTATCAACAGTTGATATATTGCTTGCTCACTTTTATTTGAGCTATTTATTACTTTGAAACAGTCGAAAACACTTTATGAAAGCTGTAATTCAATGTCAAAGTGCTGATAGGCCGATAATAGAAAAAGGCTGAAAATGGGTATGGTTACCCTATTTAAATAGATTTTTTTTATTTATTTTGTATAAATATTTTTGAAGGGGTGTCACAAACTTTGTAAAAGTGTCTAATTCCTCCAATTTGATAACATTTCAAAAAATTTGTAAAAGTGTCTAATTCCTCCAATTTGATAACATTTCAATAAATATTTGATTAGAATTTTGACATAATTTACTCTTTTTAATCACATTTAAACGTGTTACGATAGATAATTACGATAAGATAGATTTTCAACATAATATTTGATTCATATAATCGGGATCAAAGTATTTTTATTATACACTCAGGATTTTTACACGCAGCTAGATTAATCCTTTTTTGTGTATATTCAGAAATTGTCAAGCTTGTTACTTTATTCACAAAAAATAACTTTTGGATGAATTCTAACTTTAAAACGAAACGTTTTTCGAAAATTAATCTAACATTATTTGATTTAAATCTGATCCTTCATCTTGAATATTATTTATTTTATTTAGAATTTATTTTTAAAAAGCTTATAAACAGTATTATAATATTGTCAAATAAATTTGCTTAATTTGAAGTTTTGCGCATTTTTAAAAGAATACATAACTACTAAATGTGTTAATTTTCTTTAGAGTTCATCTTTTTTTTTCATTCTCAATAAACCGATTTTGTAATATTCTATGGACAAATGCCTTATATGAAGATTCCAATGGACAAACAAATGATGCGAAATTGGTCATATAAAAAATACTTACAAAGTTTCAGCCAACTAAAAAATGCAAAAAAAAAAAATAATCTTTGTCTTGTTATAAGCATAACGCTTCAAGTTCTTATCCAAACCAGTAAAACTGTGCCAAATATCTAGCTTGTAAGTTTCATTTCATGAAAGCGTTTCGATGATTTCCAGACTTCTTCTGTTCCAAATAGCAGCAGACTGAACGATCCAGAAGAAGCGTACTAGTCAACAGAAGAACAGAACTTGTAGTATTTATCCTTGATTGGAAAAACCAGTCACACTGCACAATGGTGTAGCCAAAGCCAGCAGCAACTCTGCCAGGAGCCGGCTGAAATCCAAACAGATGTTTATCCATGCTGTTGCCATCTTCGCGCGTAAACCAGCAGCGGTGCCAGAGTAGTGCCAACAGAGTGGATGATGTTCTAGATATACCTACAGTAGTGTTCAGTTCACAGAGTCCTCAGGTCCAACTCAGGTCGTCGGGCCGTTCCACAAGTGAACATATTTGTGGCTAGAAAGTATACCGGGGTGAAATAAAAACAAAAACCTGGATCCTGTGCCAGTTTTTCAGGCCAGCAAGGCACTCCAGGGTGGGTGGACCTGCTTTGGGATCATTCACGATCTTGAAGAACTGCAGATTCGAAACGTTAAAGCTAGGACAAACCACCCTGCAAACTAAATACCATCGCGCCATAGAGGGAGCTACGTGAGGGAAAGGTTTTTCTTCTGTCACATTCATTGTCTCAATTTTCCGAGTGATAGTCTGTGCCGGGCTGGTGGATTTTCTTTTTTCGCCTTGTTTGTTTGCACAATTTGGCTCATGGGTTCAACCCGATGCCAACATTCTCGTGTTCACCCTGGATGAGTCGGTGCCGGGCACTACAGTGAAACCCCGATGGTTTGGCAGCTTGTAGTTTGACACTTTTAATTTATATCAAATTTTTTTTGAAATTTAATTCTTACAAAAATTGGATATCAAGACCACTTCATTTAACACCAATCACTGTCAAATCCTTGGGCTGTTACTGTACATCAACCGAGTGCGGAAAATGCACCGAGGAAAATAATAGCGTAAAAAAGCCCGAAAACGACGCCGCTGTGCTCACATTTCACAAAAGCTTCCAGCACACGAGATTTTTCGGGAAAAGGACGAATGACGGTACAATTCGATCTATCTGCGCGGTTTTCTTTTTCCCCCCGAACGTCAGTTTGTTGGACTGAAAATTGCATTCTCTGTCATTTGCAGCAGCAGGGTGAAACTGTTGCACCGAAATGGACGGGGAAGATATTTGTTTGAGTTTGGGATTCTTTTTTTCTTTTATGGCAGAACAGAATTGTGACACCTTACTCGGGGAAAGGGTTGTTTTACTTGTTTAGATGTAGTCTAACAATCATTGCCTATGTGTTTGTTTTGTCTTATTTGTTTTGTCTACACATATTGTTTCAGTATGTTCAATTTCTATTTTGTTAAATCATTAGTTTTTCAAAGGAATTGATAAGGTGTTGTGATTTTTTTTATTTGATTATATTTTCAATGTTTAAAATGAGTCTATAAATCAATTCTCTATGAAATCGGCCGATTCCGACCATTTTTATTTTTTGTATTTTTTGATTTGGCTTAAACCAGGCCTGCCCAACGTCCGGCCCGCGACGGCTTTTCAAAATAATTCTATGACGGCTGTCGATGAAATATTATATAAATTAATTGAGTGTAAAATAAGAAAAAATAACATTCACACCAAATTTAATATGCAAAAATTAAAAAAACATAATTCGGAACATTTTATTATTTGTGCAATAAATTGTTGCTATTTCAACGTATTTTTTTGCCTTTGTATTTTTTAATGCTTTTGTTTGAAATTCAAGCATTCTCTATGGTTGAATTTATTTTTTTTATTTCTTTATTGATATTTTCAGAATCAATTATCAAACTGAAAAACTGCGCAAGAAAAATAGATATTCATTTCATAAAAATGTAAAATATTATAAAATTGGATTGTTGTCTAAAAATATACAAAAAGACACTAAATTAAAAATTCTTACAGTTTTTACTGTGTTTACTCAGAATTCTTTTTCAGTTTTCTTTTTAAAGGAACTTGATAAAAATTGATTTTTAAATAAATAAATAAAAAACTAAGCAAAAAATAATGCATTTATTCAGAACAACTTTACAGTGATAAAGTTTTGGTAAAAATAAAAGCTTGAAATAGAAAAATATTCAAACTGAAATAAACAATCACTGCAAATGTTTTTAAAATATAAAAAAAGTCTCGAATGCGTCAAGAAATCAGTGAGCAAAAATATTTGTTTCATAAACTTCAATAAATTAAAGAAATTCGAAGAATAACTCATTGAAAACTATTGAATATATATTTTTCCACACATTTAAAATATGTTTTAAAATATTTTGTAAAATATTTAAATTAAGGTGCACAACAACGCAAAAAGTTTTTGTTTGTAAAGAAGATTTGGATACATATTCCGTTTTAATAAATTGTAACAGGTTGGTCATTGATTTTTTTTGTATTGAGGAAATTGATCTTTGATTACGATGCAATTTTAAACAAAAAAAATATAAAAAAGCAAATAAACATTTTTTTAATCTTTCTTATAATTACTTTTAATCAAGATATATCAATCCTATTTGCAATACTTGTTTATTTATATGTTTACTTTGAAAGAACTTGATCAAAATCGTTCAATGAAAAAAAAATGGTGGATTTTTTCAGCTTTATCAAACATTAGTTCCGGCCCGAAAAAAAGCTTTCAAGATGCTGGTTTTTGTCCCCTAAAACATATAAAATATATACAATACAAATAGTTTAAAAAACTGATTTCCGTGAAAAAAAAAGTTAATTAAAAAAATACAAAAACAAAAAAAACATTCCGTGTACCTATTTTATTCTGAATAGTCCTCATTAATACCTAAAACTTTGCCGAAGACACCAAAACAATCAAAATATCCCATCCCACTCATATTGAAAATAATGAAATTTTGAGTGCTTCCTGAAACACTGTATTTTGTGAAAGTTTGAGGTTATATTCCATAAACTCTAAAACAGTGAATTTATACACCAAATATCGCATCGTTTGATAGCAATATTGAAAATTATTGAATTATGTTTAATAAAATATAGTATGTTTATAAAATACAGTATTTTTTAACTTAAGTATTTTACAAATAAAAAACTATAATAATGCGAAAATGCATACAAATTCCACATTTTTTAATGTTTTAGTTTATGCATGAAACACGGTGTTTTGTGAAAGATTGAGTTTTTATTCAAAAAAATATAAAACAGTGAAATTACATACAAAATATTGCATCGATTGAACCCATATTGAAAACTATGGAAATTTAAATATTTTCATAAAATACAGTATTTTGTGAAAATTTAATTATTTTACAAAAAAATCAATTAAAGTAAAAATGCATGCAAAATTTCGCATTGTTCGACAGCCACATTTTTTTTTTGAGTATTTTCATATGAAATACGATGTTTTGTGAAAAAGAAATACTAAATTTTACGAAAAAAATCTAATTCAGTAAAAATCCACAAAAATTTCGCATCGTTTGATGTCCGTATTAAAAATTAAGAAAATTTGAGTATATTAATAAATTATATTTTACAAAAAAAAATCTAAACAGTAAAAGTGCATACAAAATATCGCATATTTACAATTATGAAAATTAAAGTATAGTCTTACGGGTTTTCTTTTAAATTTTAACACTTTTTCAAAAAAAAAACAAATTCAAACTCAAATAAAAAATAAACACAAATTCCCCATCATTTGAAATGAATATTGAAAACTATGAAAATTTTAGTATTTTGTGAAAAGAGTCATTTTCTATGAAATCGGCCGATTTCGACCATTTTATTTTTTTGTATTATTTATTAGGCTCAAAATATGTGGGGGCCTTCCCTATGCCGAGCTTCCGTGGCCGTGAGGTTACGGGTTTCGCAAAGTCAGATCCCTTAAAGGAGTAAATATGCTCACTGGGAGTACTGACCGGTAGGGGATGGGTTTCGACTAGCGGCGTGCTGGGTTTCCAACCCAAGGGTCGTGAGTTCGATTATCGTACCGGGATGATGAAGCTTTAAAAAAAAAAAAAAAAAACAAAAAAAAAAAAAAAAAAGCTATTTTGTTTAATTGGTTCACTCGTACAAGTCTCTATACAATTTTGACAGCTGTCGATACAAATATTCAAAAATCTGTAACTTTTGAGTGAACTTTCTGATCAATTTAGTGTCTTCGGCAAAGTTTTAGGTATAGTTGAAGACTGTTGAGAAAAAATAGGTACAAGGCGAGGTACAAGGTTTTTTTGCCTTTTTTTTAATTAACTTTTTTTCCCAAAATAGGTATTTTTATAGTTTTGACATATTTTTGATATGTTTTTGGGGACAAAAATCCCGCAACTTTGAATTTTTTTTGTCCTAATTTTTTATGTAAAATTGAATTAGCAATCGAAAAGTACTTGACAGATTTTTTGATATGGGCCCTGTTTTCATAATAAAGCCACCGAAAGATTGATTTCAGCGAAATATTTGCAGTTTTTCGATTTTTTTAAATAGTAACCATGAGTGACCATTTCTAAAAATATTTTGTTTTGAAAAGTTCAGACAATTTTCTATTAAATTGTCTAAGAGACATAGAAGATAGGACCTCTGATTGCTGAAATACATCGGTTTAAAGAATAGAAACTTGAAGTTTTATAAGTCTCACTCAAAAACCCACTTTTTATAATGTCGATATCTCAGCAACTAATGGTCCGATTTTCAATGTTATAACATGACACATTCGTGTTATTTTACGATCTTTACGAAACCAATATTTTGAATTTTGAATCAAAAATAATATTTTAAAGGGCCAAATCTTCAATATTACGCCCTTTTTTCAGTCGGCTACAATACACGGTGCCTATCAGACGTGCTACCTCCTCGCAGCAATTTATTTTGTTTTCGTGCAGGCTTAGAAATGAGCACAACTCGAAAAAACACGATCTTCGTGGACTTTGGAGTCCTCCCAGCTCGACCACCGCTGGATTCCATAAAAACCTTTGTGGAAAAAAGTATGGGCCTTAATCCTGCCGGGTTTAAGTGCCTTCAACTGCACAACACCCGGAACGGCATCCTCATCGAGATGGCTGATCTAGCAACAGCCATCAAAGTAGCAGCAGACAACAACATGAAGCACGCGCTCCGTTCGGGTGAGAAGAATTTCCAGATTCCGGTGTACGTTGACGACAACGCCGTCTACGTCCGGGTCCACGGTCTTCCGCCGGGAATGCCCAACGACGACATCGCTGACGGAATGGCGCAGTACGGCGAGGTGCTATCCGTTACGGACGACGTTTGGAAGAACTTCTTCCCTGGGATTCCAAACAGTGTGCGGGTCCTGAGGATGAAACTTACCAAGCCGGTTCCGTCATACGTGAGCATCAAAAAAATAAGCCCTTTGGAAATGTTGATTTTGATTTTGTGAAAAATTTAGTATTTTCAAAAAAAATAATCTAAAACAGTAAATGCATACATTATGTTTTTGTTCCGATTTTTAACAACGATTCTACAACATCTGCGCGACCCTTTCATTAAGGAAATGCACTCCATCATGTGTCCCCTCCCGTTTTGTGTGGGGGTGCGGTGATGGTAATCGTTGTCACCCAAAGACAATGAATGAAACAAAGCCCGGTGAAAAAATATAAAAAAGCGATAAAAACACCAAATTCTGCTGCAACCGTTATAAAAACACAACCCGTGTGAATCTGGTGGTAGAGGTGGTGGTGAGAGCTTTTACGCGTTTTCAGCACCCCTAAATAGGGTGACCAACTTAGCACTTGCACCTAGTCACTTTTTTCCAATGAATAAAAATTGTTTAAAACAAATTTGACCTTGTCCCTTAAAACTGTAGGTTTTTTACTTTCAAAAAGATCCCGCCACTCTATCCGGCTCACATAACAAGATGAAAAGAACTGGCCAAGCAAACGATAATGAACGATAATGGATAAAATATTCATTCAGGGACCCCCGGCCAGGCATCCCGACCTTGGCCGATGGCCGCGAATAAGAAGAGAGGGGGAGGGGGGTAAATCCCAACGTCCCTGGACCATTTTCGGCAGGGATCACAAACACTTCGGTGAGGAGAATTTCGGGCGGAGGGGGCACAATCGGAATTGTATTCCGGTGTAAAAAGGTCCTGTTGCGCCGGCGGCTGTTGTCTGGAGGACCCCGGGGCCACGTGCGAGTGTTTATTCGAGATGATTTCACTTCCTGGCGGCGGTTTCGGCCAACATTGGCACACGTACGACTCGGAAGCTATTTCTCTGGGTTTTTGTTTCGGGCGTTATTGTAGTAAGCGGGAATTGCGTGATAAATATTTGAAATCGGAGTCGGAGTTTCTTTTTTTTCCCGGGCCAAATTCACCCGAAAAGGTAGGTCGTGGTAGGCGGAGGCCAGAATATGCCCGTGAGGTGAATTATTGTGATTAATATTGCTGAACGGTTTCGGGCTGGAATGGTGAGTGGAGTGCGTGTGTTTCAGGCATGATGATGATGATGAGGGCCAGTAAATGAGATGAATAATAGCACACATTTCGCCTCAATTTTGGGTCAAGTGGGACAGAGTATCATGCTTTCATTATAGGCTATCGATTATTTCTGTTTTATAGTGTGTTTTTTTTTTCGTTGCATATTTTTACTGCGTTCGAAACACTTGAAATTCAATTGAATTGAGCAAAATAATTGCTGTATTGCTCTTCTACTTTTTTATTCAATTCATTAATAAAAATTATAAGGGCATATTTCCGTGTTTGGAAATACCAAACAAATCTGTCAATCGTTTCAACATTTTCTTAAAATGACTTTCAACCTACATGTTCAAAGAACATATGATTTAAGTTTATTGCAAAAAAAAACTACACTGCAAATCGGTGAAGAAGGAAATCCAAAGTTTCTATCTTTAGAGGGCTGTTCCTCAGCAATGGTTAGGTTTATTCTGAGGTTTACAATAATAAAAAAAATTGTACGAGATGTTGATAAATCACAGAAATGGAGAATGGTCCAAAACCCCGTTGTAAAGCATAAACTGAAGGTAAATTTTAATCGTATTTCTTGAAAATATCTTATAAAAACTAACCAGACAAAGTCTTTTGGTGAAATAGTTGCAAAGATATGAGTAAAAGATAAACAAAAAAGATTTATTATTGCAATTCCGTCGTAAAACTACATAGGGGAAAGTGGGGCAAGAGGAACAATCGCTCGTACGCTCGTTAATCTTAAAATTTCGGTATTTCTAGTATGAGATTTTTTTACTAGCAATGCAAGTAGTTGATTCTACTACCATATAACCATCATAATGACGTAATCGCCACGGGATTGAATGAACCTTTGTTTTCTTACACATTTGGAAAGCACAAAATAAGGCCTAGGGTTCGTTTTTAAGTTCATTTTATTAAAATTCATTTTATCCTAGGTCAATAGTGTCCCATTGATGATTTGCACCTATTATAAATTTGTTGAGAGCTTTCAAAAAATCTTATTTATGTGTGGCAAGTGTACTATATAGATTTTTTGTATAGAAAAAAATTACGAGTTTCAGCAACAACATATTTTATTGGGAAATAAATAAATAAAAGAAGTTAAAAACTGATTAAAAAAATGTCCATACTAATTACAGTATTGAAAATTTTCCATTAATCTTTTAAATATTTTTTTTTCTAGAATCAATTATCAGTAAAATATTATTATTTCATGTAAAAATTACAGAAATGCATACATTCCAATCTGATGTGTTTAAGTAATAACAGTTCAATTGTTAGCTAATTAACACGATGTTTCATGCATTGTTTCTCTTGCCCCAACGGGTTGAGATGACTCTAGAGTTTTTTTAAAAAAAAAAGGTTCTATAAACCAAATTTCGATTTTTTGCTTTTTGGGTGTTTTTAGAACCGCCTCGAGTCAGGGGTATTTGATTCTTTTCCCACTAGTTGAGTAGAACGTAATTTTAAAATCTTTTTTTATAGTGAAAAACAGGATTTTTTTTGGTACAATCCGCACCACAGGGTTTTCTGTTAACTATCGATTGAAAGTCGAGACCAAATGTGTTCTCAGTTGACATGAAATTTTCCATATTTTGATTCGTCATGTGCAAACAAATAGGAAAACTAGCAAGCTTTGTTTTGTACAAAGAGCACAGAAGCATCGATTTGTTGAGCTTTAAAATTTAATGTACAAATAATATTGATATGGGATTCCTTGCAGCATTAGCTTAAAGCATATGAATTTAGGAATGTCACATGATAAACGGTGAAGAGGAAGCAGAAAAAAATAAAAAAAACTGCTAAAATTACAGGGAAAAGAAAAATTCGGATTTTCTATGTTCATAAAACCTTTAAAAAAAACTCTAGGAATTTTTCAATGTGTTTTTACCTTAATTTTAATTTAAAAGTGGAATGACAAAACAATAACTAAAACTGAAAAAATACATAAAAATGTAAATTTAGACCCACAAATATAAACATTCTTGAAAAACTAAATATTTGAAAAGACAATAAACCATTTAAAAAAATCTATAAAACTAATGCAAATTTTAAGTTTTTGCACAGTTCTCAACAGCAAAAACAGCTAACTGAGAAAAACGCAACTTTTCAGCATCCATTTCAGTGCTGAAAAGTAGAACTTTTCATAATAACAATTAATTTTTAAGATATTTTGCATATGTTTAAAGAATCATAACTGAAATCATGCCTTACCGATTTTGGCATGCTTTTTGCTTATTGAAAATATCGTGCATAATTTGATATTTTTATGTTATATTATGAATAGAAAAGCGTACATTTAGCATTAAACACCTCGATATCTTTGAAATTGATCTCGGTAAACGCTTCAGTTTCGTCAAGGTGTGATACACAGTAAAAAAGTTACGGATATTTTACATCTGGGGATACTGACAAATTTTTGTGTCATTTTTTATGTGTAATTTTGCATCAGAAATTGCCGAAATTTACATCCGTTTCTGTTGTATTTCACATGTTGACACATTATTTTGGAAAAATTACTCAAAAAGAGGTATTATTTTAAGCAACCATGCGCACCCACCCCAAAAAAAAGTGGGTGCGCATGGTTGCTTAAGATAATTCCATACCATTTACAACAACAAACATTCGCTGAAAATTCACTAAAATTCGTGTAGGGAGCTCATATCTATCATCTTCTTGTGGAGTTGTGTTATTTTATGAAATTTGATGTAATATTACATGCAGAATAATGTAAGTATCCAATCAGTATGGTATCAGTCAGTATCAGTCCTTTTTGACCGGAATTTTATAGCTGATGTTGGCGGTAATCCTACCCACTCTTCAATAGCTAGCAAAGGCGTAATCTTCTCCGTGAGCATGTAATATTAAAATAATTACGTGCATGCGTTTGCATGTGAATTTACCAGTTTTTTGGCTGTGTACCAGTGTCTGTTAAGGGTCAATTTGTATTGCTAAACTTTACTATCCCGTGCATTTTCACCATAACTCAAGAAATTTAGTTGAACAAAATGAAACAAAAATTAAAAATAGATTTAGTTTATTTTTTTTTTTTTCATTGTCAAGTTGCTTGTTTTACTCGCAACGGACAGCTCTCCATTGTCCTTGCTTAAATTTTGGCAAAGCTCTCTGTTTTTATTTTGAATTTTTTTTGTTGTTGCTCGCCGAGTTCCCCACGTCTGGTGGATCGTTATTTTCTCGTTATGACTTTATTATGAAAAAGATGGCCCATTTTCACTTTCTTTTAACGGGCGGCGGCGGCTGCTGCTGGGCTTGACTTTTTGTTTGCACGTGTCTGCCGCGTGTAACGCGTTGGTTGTTGGTTTTGCTCTCAAATTGGGGTCTGGTTTTTTGGCTTTGCCACGCGCTGATGTAGAAAATAACGTCAAATTAAATTAAAGCGAGTTCGATTTAAGTCAATTTGTACTGCGTGCTGTTTGAGACGGCTGCCACTTTGCGATTAGGCCAGACTGAGGGAATGATGAACATTACACGGTATTCAGACTAATTTCAGGGTTTTTTATTTATCTCTATTCACAAGCATGTATCAAAATTCAGAATTAGTGATGGAATTAACCCAAATTTCCATTCAATCATTTAACAACTCTCAAAAGCACATCAATGAGTACACGATATTTTGAAGAATCTCTCTCTCATTCCCTTTACTTCACTAGAGGCGTCTGAAGTTTAGCGTTCGAATGTATTAGTGAGATCTAAATTCCTCCCAAAAATCTCAAAACTCGTTGAGATAATCGATCGCTTTTCAATTTCTCTCTCAGTGAATGTTCAATTAATCAATTTTGTTGAAGATTCTGGTTGAAATAGTCAATAATGCTTTGTTCATTCGAATACAAGCCAATATTTCTTCCCAACAATATCAAGTAGTCTCAACGGACTACAAACATTTGCTCTCGTTAGTGTTGGAGGCTCTTGTGTTACAAAACCCCAACCGAAATGCATAGTGCGTTTCGACTTTGTGTCTTGTATTTCCCTCCACAACCACATCGTTGGCCGTTGGTGTCCAAATGCTAATTCCTCTTCGAATTGAAAAGGGACCGATTTCCCAAACGTCCCTTCGGTGGACCGGACACTCTCGATTCGACTGGACTCGTGTGAATGTTCCAGGATAACGTATCAATTTGTCATCTCCCAAAGCCACACTCTCGCACAACGTCGTGGTTGTGCTAGCTGGTCGCACGGTGATTTTGGGGCAAATTTTGTACAGCTTTCAATAACTGACATTTGACCATAGATCCTAAAAATTCGATATCAATCCTGAGATTTTCAATAGAATTCATGAAAAAAGAAGTTTCGAACGGATCGCTCTATCATCGTGCAAGTGCGACAACTGTTCAAAGGGAATTTAAACAGAGGACGTTTTGTCATACGTGCATGCCCGACTCTATAAACATTTTTTATTATAGCTCAAGACTCCGGCAACCAAATTCAACCAAACTTTGGGACTTTTGGAACTTGGGACTTGGGACTTGGGACTTGGGACTTGGGACTTGGGACTTGGGACTTGGGACTTGGGACTTGGGACTTGGGACTTGGGACTTGGGACTTGGGACTTGGGACTTGGGACTTGGGACTTGGGACTTGGGACTTGGGACTTGGGACTTGGGACTTGGGACTTGGGACTTGGGACTTGGGACTTGGGACTTGGGACTTGGGACTTGGGACTTGGGACTTGGAACTTGGGACTTGGGACTTGGGACTTGGGATTTGGGACTTGAGACTTGGGACTTGGGACTTGGGACTTGGGACTTGGGACTTGGGACTTGGGACTTGGGACTTGGGACTTGGGACTTGGGACTTGGGACTTGGGACTTGGGACTTGGGACTTGGGACTTGGGACTTGGGACTTGGGACTTGGGACTTGGGACTTGGGACTTGGGACTTGGGACTTGGGACTTGGGACTTGGGACTTGGGACTTGGGACTTGGGACTTGGGACTTGGGACTTGGGACTTGGGACTTGGGACTTGGGACTTGGGACTTGGGACTTGGGACTTGGGACTTGGGACTTGGGACTTGGGACTTGCGACTTGGGACTTGGGACTTGGGACTTGGGACTTGGGACTTGGGACTTGGGACTTGGAACTTGAAACTTGGAACTTGGAACTTGGAACTTGGAACTTGGAACTTGGAACTAGGAGCTTGAAACTTGGAACTTGGAACTTGGAACTTGGAACTTGGAACTTGGAACTTGGAACTTGAAACTTGGAACTTGGAACTTGGAACTTGGGACTTGGGACTTTTTCTCGAAACGTCAAAAGTGACCTGTGACAAGACAGCACGATTACGACGACATGTAGAGAAAGACAGACAGATACATTTATGCACTACTCTCGAGGATACGCTGGTGGACCATAATTGTTTTCATCGGTGTGAGTGCGGGGAACCTGCCCAGCCAATCCGTCGGAAATCGTTGGAACGAAGCGAGATTCCGATGGAAAATTGACCATTGTTTTCTTTGGAGAAGAGCTTTTGGGTGACCGTCAAGTTGAAGATTCTTTGGAGATTGTAAAAAAAGTGAAAATTATGAAGATTTAATTTTTAATTTTCTAAATTATTTGTCAAAATTGAAATAAAGATTTCAATTTTGGTTATCATTTTACAAAACAAAATTACAGAGAAACCCCCAGAAGCTCCCAGTTTTGAGTTACAACCGGAGTTGCAATGAAACCGTACCAAAATCGAGAAACAAATTGACAATAACACTATCGGATTGAATTCTTATCGAAGACCACCCTGTGGCAAGCGGAGCAGGAGTAAATGCACGTTTTCCCAGCTGGCTTTTCACAGTGGTGGAAAGTCTTTCCTAGTCCTAGGGCATAAGTGTGTGGAAGGAGGATGACTGGAACTGACTGGCGTGTGCAGTTCAAGCTTTTCATTTGAGTGGTTTTTGCTGCAAATGTAAAGCCATGCCGGACACTGTGAGATCTGGATTTGGGCAAAAGTAATTTTTTGAATTTTCAGTTGAACGTAAAATTTTTACCTTAAATTTAAGTTTTAATTTTAAAATTCTACAACAGCTTAAAATTTAAATGAAAACGTGATTGAGTGAGTAATTGAGTGAGTGATTGAGTGAGTGATTGAGTGAGTGATTGAGTTAGTGATTGAGTCAGTGATTGATCGAGTGATTGAGTGTGTGATTAAGTGATTGAGTTAGTGAATGATTGAGTGAGTGAGTTGGTGAGTGAGTTAGTGAGTAAGTGAGTGAAAACGTGATTGCGTCAGTGATTGAGTAAGTGATTGATTGAGTGATTGAGTGAGTGTTTGAGTGAGTGTTTGAGTTAGTGTTTGAGTGAGTGATTTAGTGAGTGATTGAGTGAGTGAGTGAGTGATTTTTTTTTAAATTTTCTTCGAGTTAACAGTTTTCGAACATTTTTCCACACTGTCCTCGCAAAGCCAACCCCACCGGGGTTCATCCTTGATGGTGCTTCAGCGGTGAAAACAAGACCGAGCAGGCTCACGTTCCGTTCCTTCTGCCGTGTGGCCAACCGCAGGGTATTTATTTACCATTATCCACAACTTCCCACCCCGAATGCGTGGCGCGACGATTGAAATGTCCCCGCTGCAGAATGGCTTCCGTGGCGTATGGTTCGCCCCGGCACCGGATCTTGTCGTATACGGACGGATGAGCCCTCGAGAATGTCATCATTTATCTGAATTGGATTCGTTTAGGTTTTCGCTTTTTTTGTGCCACCAAGTTTTGCACAAGAAGGATCCATTGCAGTGGCATTTTTGAGCCGATGACGGTTGCAGTGGACCGAACTGGGGCGGGTGCGTTCTGTGTTTAAGATTCGCTCGTGTGTATTCGTGTCGCGCCCGTTGGCAGGTTCTGGTAGGATGGCGCTGTTGTTGCTACCCTTGCCGGATGGATCATCAGATGAAGATACTGGACACGATGGTGGACGTCGAGGGAATCTGGTTTTTGTGTACGGTGAAAATATTGGGCTTGATGCATTTCTTTTGCCGCTGGCTGATGCATGGTGGCCATTCTTCTTTTCTACAGTAAAACTATGATGATTTGGCAGGCATTGTCATTGATTTTAACCTATTGGTAAGCTAGAAGAAAAGCCCTTTTTTTACAGCGACTAATAATCATGAGTGAGTGACGATAACATTTAGGTCCGCGTTCTTATCGACCATATCAAATGTGAGGTTTGATTTGATTTTTATTTATATTTTTATTTGAGAGATTGGCCACCATAACTCAATTTTATGACACTAAAAATCTCGTCGCTTAAAAATTTGACGCTATCGCGTTCCTGTTTTGTTTTCATTCAGAGGCATTGGTCAAAACCTTTAATGTCTTTGGAGCAAATAGCATAGCATAGCATAGCATTACGGGTCTGTACCACGCTGTAGGGGGTGCCACACTGGTCAATTCATGCTTTCCATTTCATTAGGACACAAAACTTTTGTAAACAAGAGTGTATCCCTCTCACACCTTACGCAAACTGTCACTATTGTTTACAAAAGTTATGTGCCCTTTTGAAATGTTAAGCTCCAATTCAATATTCTTAGACAAATTTGACTGTTGTCCAGTATGTTCAAACAAAAATATCTGAGAACGTAAATTTCCACACTGTGCTACGCCCATGCAGTCCCGTGGAGATTTGGCAGGGATGTTTTGTTTGTTTACTAGTGGCAAAAGTGCAGAGAACCCACTTGACTTCTAAAAGTAAACGGACATTGTTGGGAAGTTTGCAAGAGGGTTCAGGGAATTTCATCGGGCCAATGAAAATGGTTGAATTGAAAAGTCTGTAAAGAGTTGTTAATTTGTTAGAGCAGCGTAGTCTGTAGTGAATTATTGATTTTATAAAAAGTATTGTTCTTATTATTTAACAGTAGCTCCAGTTCCTTCTCTTGATTCGAAGGCGTCATCAGCAAATCCTTCTCCATCTCCAGCGTCTGCTCGGCATTATGAACCAGCACGACACACAGAACACTAGTTTTCACATCAGTTTTACGTTTCTTCTTATTAGCAATATATTGCTTTTTAAATATATTTATATCGATCGGGACTGGCAACACCAGCCAGCAACAGTCAAGTGTTCGGAGCTCTTCAGACTTTTCGATTTTTTCACCGTAATTTACCGTGATTACCCGCGAGTTTGCTCCTCCAGCATGCCAAGGGCCAGCCGTGGCCGAGGCAGTTCGAGTGCGGCCTCGAAAAACCCGCGAAGTTCATCTACCGGCAGAGTGCAGAAAGGTAAACACAACAATGCCGCATCGACCGCCATCGCGCACGGGAGCGTGCCCGGTGACGTCACCGATCCTTCATTTTTACACGTGTCATACCGTCCACGTGAGTCCCCGGTACGGACGAGACAATCGACCCGGGCATCCGGAAGCACTTCCGGCCAGCAGCAGCAGCAGCAGCAGTCCACCAGCACTACGACGACAACCACTTCCAACGTTCCCACCAGCAACGAATTTGAGATGCTGAGTGGAGAAGAAAACAACACCGCCAGTGACAGCAGCAGTGCTAGCGACGACGATGACGATGATGAACTTGCGCGCAAGCAAGGAAAGCAGAAAAATGGTAACACTCCGAAGGAACGACGACCACCTCCAATTTTTGTTTTGGATACGTTGGCTGACGATGTTGACGAGTTGCTTGAGGGACTCCAATATTGTCTCAAAATTAGCAAAACTTCTGTGCAAGTGATTACCCACAAAAAGCTGCATTTCGACTTGGTGGTGAAGAAGTTGAAGTTGCGAAACTTCAAATTCTTCACATTTGATCCTGCAGAGAAGGTCCCAGTGAAGATCGTCCTTCAGGGATATCCGGACCGCCCGATCTCCGACCTGGAAGAACACCTGACGGGCGTCAAGGTTAAGCCTCGAGAAATAAAGGTGCTCTCAAAATCGACTACGGTGACAGGTACGTACACCTTGTACCTCCTGTACTTCGATCGCGGGTCCGTCAAAATCCAGGACCTACGGCGGATCAAAGCACTGGACGGCTTCTTTGTGACGTGGCGATTCTACACGAAGAATCCGGCCGACGCAGCCCAATGCCACCGCTGTCAGAAATTCGGACACGGCTCAAGAAACTGCAATCTCTCACCCCGGTGTGTAAAGTGCGGTGAGACCCACTTCACCGAAAGGTGCAGTCTTCCGCGGAAAGACCAACTGGGGGAAAACGCCCAGCAGCACAAAGCACGTGTCAAGTGCGCCAATTGTGGTGGAAACCACACGGCGAATTTCCGTGGCTGTGCCGCGCGGAAAAAGTACATCGAGGAGCAGGACAAGAAGAAGAAAGCGCCAGCGTCCCGCCAACCTCCGAAGACTTCGAGCTCGACCGCTGCAGCAGCTGGCGGCGGAGCGGCTCCATCGACCAACCCAGCGTTCCCTCCCGGTTGGGGAGGTTCGTACGCTAGAGTAGCCGCTTCTGGGGGCGGTTCTCCCCCGGGACAAGCTGATGTTACCGGTGATGATCTCTTCACGCTTCCTGAGTTTTTCGCCCTTGCTGGAGAGATGCTCACGCGCTTTCGTGCCTGTCGAAACAAGGCAGAACAATTCCAAGCTCTGAGTGAGCTGATGATGAAGTACATCTACAACGGATAAGCTGCCTTGTGCAGCGAAGTTTTTCGACGTCAATAGACAAAACATACTGTGATTTAGTTTTAAGCTTTTCTATTTCTATCCTTTTCCTTAGCAAATCTAGAAGGTTTTTTTTTAAATTTTTCCTTCTCTTGCCAAATCCATTGTTAGAATATCCAATTACATCAAAATGAATTATAGTGTAAACCATAGTTGAAAGGAACTCCAAAACTCTATTAGGTTATAAGAAATACGGAATTGTAAATTGATTATTTACTGACAAAATAAATTGAATTGAATTGAAAATATATTTATACAACCTTTTCTGATTTTTTACCAACATTCACAATAACAAATGTTTAAGTTTTTTTCTCTCTCGTCAGCAAAGTCTACCGCTCGAACAACAAATCGCTTCGATTTCCTTTTCCATTTTCACAACATATTGAAATAGTTCGCTGGATCCCAATTTGAACTGTCAAACAAACCAAAACACTTATCGCGGCAAAGGCGAGTGAGTGAGCTGAGTGCACGAAGTGATTTGTTTACCTTTTTTTGGTACCCTCCGCAAACGTCAAACCATACAAAATTGCTGCCGGATCTTTTCCGGGAGAGAACCGGAAAAAGATCCGGCAGCAATTTGTATTGATTTGACGTTTTGCTGAGGGTGCCGCAAGTTTGGTTATGTTCTGCTTGCCAAAGACCAGGGCCTCGGCGATGGCCTGATATGAGCTACCGAACAACATTGGCAATATGGCGTCGTTTGTTTACAAACATGGGATTGTTTGTGGACGAACCGAAAAATTTACTTTTTTGTGAAAAAATCTATAACCATTGTGCAATAACATTAAGTCTTCCAAAACAGACAAAATTTCGTTAAATTCCAGACCAGAATTTGTTTTATTATTATTTTTCAATTTAAACCTCTTTTATCGCGATTCTGATTAAGATTGCACATCAAATCATCGTGCCTTTAATGTATCTTTAGTTTTCACATCGATTCGCTGTAGATTCGTGTTTAAATTTTGAAATTTAGCATAAATTAAAATAAGTTGCAAAATTCACAACTTCAACCATGTGCAACAATTTCCACATCACCCATGTGGGAAACCGATAATGGGGTAATTCATGCGTTCCAAACTGTCAAAATTCCAAAACGTCATTGCCAATCTTCGGTTCGCTGCTTTTGTTCGTGTTTGAAGTTTCGGGCCGAGACTCTGCAAAAGACAATAGAGTTATCTAAGCCCGATCTCACGCACACTAGCTTACCATTTGTTTTTGCTGGCGGGTACAAATTTTAACCTAAAAACCCTTCGTGTACAAACACGCAATACATGCGCACGTAGATAACTCTATAAGCTGCAGGTTCTCATGCAGCAAAAAACTTGACGTTTAAAATAAGTGACGTGCTGTGTGCTGCGCAAAAAGCACAAAATCAACACAAATAAGAAGAAGTAATGAAACAAAAAATGACGATTTTTTAACCAAAACTCAATTTCTTTCACTAAACTTCACACAATTCTTCAACTCTGGGTCTTCTTCCATCATTATATTACAAAGTAAAAGCTTGAAATTTCGAAAAACATCCCGAAAATCAAAATCATTGCGGACCGATTGAAAACTAAACTTCTTCATATCACAGACAAACAGACTCTCCACCTTTAATGTCTTTGGAGCAAATTTACGAGAAATTTTCTGATCTTTACGATTTTTTTCATAAAGGGTCAGACTTGGTCATGATTTTTACAGCTTAAAAAAAACAAATCAAAAGATCAAGTCCATAAATTTATATTTTTCAGAAATCCCACGTTCAATAAATCAAACTCATCCAGCTTGGGAAAAAAATATATCCAATTAGTTCTGAACCCCTTTTCCATTGCTCCAGCATTAATTCCAGCATAGCCGTAAGGCCAAGTGAAGAGACAGACCAACCTCAAAACGAGTTTGCATAATCTCTGGTAAACAAGTTTCTATTTTAACGCAACCTTTACCGATGTTGCTGTACCGATGCATACCAGCAAAAAAACGATAAGACTCTTAGCATTTATTTAAAGATGATCTTGGATGAGATTGAGCCAAGTGGGTGTGGGTGTAACCAGGCACAGAAATCCAATCTTTCCCCACCTTCCCCCCGTTGTTCGAGATACCTCGTTATCTACTTATCTGCTTGCCCACTCAAACCACCAAGATAGCATCGGATTTCTTTGTTTTTCTTGCCATTTTCCCAGGCGAACCGCACCGCCCCGATGTCCTTTCGCTTCCGTGATGAAGCTTATGAACGAGCTCACTGCTTGTGGATGCAGTGCCATTGAGAAATTTAAAGACAGTTGGGAGGATGTGACACTAGGGTGGTCCTTTTTCTTTAATTTCACTTAAATTACAAAAAAAAATACTTTATTATTCAGAAATTTAACGATCAATTTGAATGATCGGATACTCACCACTGCCATTTTTAGCGATTGAATTGTTTACATCCGTTTTTCTGTGCTTAAGTAAGATGCACAAACCACCCTAGTTCAGAGTAGAAATGTCACAAAATCTTGAGCATAACACCCTGTCCACTTGTCTGTGAAAATTGTATGTGTTCACCCTCAGACACAATGGAGATTTGCCTCTGTTTGTGTTGACTAAACAAATGTACAGAGGGCATCATCAAATGAGACCAAGATCCCAGCTGCATCCGGCCACAACACCAACCCTTTCTTTCTTCAACTGGACACGTTAAACCAACAAAAGTACAAAAAACGATGAGGATTTAATTATTCAAAATGAAATCAGACTTCCGGCCCCCGGACTCCGGCTTGATCTTTTGCACTTTCTTAACAATGAGCAAGAAGACATCCCCTCGAGAGCTGTGTGGAAGACAATCGGTCTCGGATCTTATTCAATTTCCGGTGGAAATCGGACTGCTTTCTTCTTTGGAGGGGGGTGTTAGGCAAATGTGATTCAAGTCGGGCTGTAACAGAACAAGAAACCCCCTGGATTAGTGGCTGCCGGCAAATAGAATCGGATTGAAATTCTTTTTAAATTTATGTTTATTGTGCAATCAGGAGCTTTCCAGTCGTCTCGAGTTAAATTTCAACCCAAGAATGGGGAAAAAAGGAGCTCGGCTTTGATGAAGCTATGAAACAAACAGCAACACATGAAATTGAATGGAACAATCAACCGGAGAAGAGTAATAGACCAATTAGGTGGGCTTCATCGGAAGAACATAAATTTAAGGGGGCAATGAAATTGCTTTCAGTTGAATGAGATGTAGAATTTAGCATGCCTTTATATGTGCTTTCATGTGGAAATATTTGTTTTGTGGAATGAAGCTAGAAAAATATCGAATGTAAAAAGATTCTAATCCTAGCTTGATTCTAGGCTATTTAATTAATTTAAATATTCAAGCAATTCTCTGAAGCTTCGTACATAGAAAGCTTTACTCAATTCAAATTCGACTGAAATGTCTTCTCGGGATGCCTTTCCCACTGCACCTAAATATATAATGACCATTTCAAAGAAAAGAGTTACAAGTTCTTCAGCTTCATTGGAAAGATTATTTAATTACCTATATTCCAACAATTTAAACATGAGTCGCTTTTCGCTTTCCGGCCACATCCCTTTTTTATGCATAACTTTTGAACTACTTATTGTAACACTAAACAATTCAAAGATGTGATAATGATAGAAAAAAGTATCATTTGATGAGCAAGAGTATTCCATCTCTTACACTCCTTCTCTTTTTCATAACAACGCACTCTCACCGCTGAGTTAATCGTTCTCTGAGAAAACTGGAATTCAATATCGCGAGAGGAAGATTTGATACCGACCACGTGATAGCTTTTGTCGTTAATCATTGTTGAGAGGGAATTGATTGTGAATGTTAGAGTAAGAGAGAGGAGCGCTGAGAGTATCAGGCCAGAAATAAGAGCAGTGATATTTGGGGCATAAGCTTTCAGGCATGATGATTGTGGTCACAAAGAACCGAGAGTTTGATAAACGTGACAAAAAAATGGTCGCACACACAGACATTTGTTCCATTTTTTTATTCTGAGTCGATAGGTAAGCGTGAAGGGGTTACGATCTTGCCATGGAAATATTTGTTTTACAGAGTTCACAAGTTATTAAAATTCTAACTCCAGCATACCAATATATTAAATGATTTCACTAAACATTAAACATTCCAAAAATGTTATAAAACATAAAATGAATAGTTATAAATTCAGGGGTGCTCACAGTTTTTGGGTGGCGCGCCAAATTTGAAGCTCACATGAGCTTGCGGGCCATATGAGATAAATATGATTATTTTATTAGTTTCAATCTATAAAACTGAAAAAACAAAATTAAAAAAAAAACAAAAAAATTAAACAGTTTTGAACCAGTCTGATCAATTGATTAAATTTTATTAAAATCAGAAAATCAAAAAAAATACCTACATAAATATTATTCATCTGATTTTCATTGCAACTTTCGTGCCATCGTGATTTCACAAATATAATGAATGTTTTAAAGATGAATTTTAATTGAATTTTAATTTTTTTTTTATTTATTTTTTTTTTTGAAACTATTTTAGAAAGGGTGACACAAATTTTGTAAAAGTGAGTGATGTATTTTTTTAAATTATTTGCAATCTTAATAATAAATAGTTGTTCAAGGATTAAAAACAGGATTTAAATAGGTGAACAATTCGATCACCCACGTGCATGAGTTTTTTTTCACACTACCCTCCACTGAACTACACTGAAAAAATATTCAGTTTTCAGTTATGAGTAATGCAATTAACTTATATCTGCGAGCCCATACTTCCAATTGAAATGTGGTCAAAGACAATCTTGTGGGAAATTGGACGAGCTTTGCGGTAAAAATATGTACGAGACTGAAAAATCAAGTCTGTCATATAGAAATTGTCAAAAACCATCAGAAACTATTTTTTCAACATTTGCAAACTATTTTGAAAACCGCTGTAACTTCACGAGGATGGGATATGGAGACTTTTGTGTAAAATTTATGTATTTTATGGAAAATCGATTCCCGTATTCGGTTTTTGAAAATTTTTACACTTTTCAAAAAAACGTTTTCAGTAAATAATTTTTGTATTTTTCAAGAGAGTTGCTCCCACCTCAATTTTTCGTGAGTCTTTTTATAACATCTTAGGCTAGTTTCACAAAAATCTTGAACGAATAAAAATCGTGGGCTTAATTCAAATTTTACTTTTGAAATTAAAGAGGGTCGGAGAGGGTCGGGAAAAAAGTACCTAAAAAATTCCTCTTTTGGGCTGGAATTGCTCTATTTCACAAATGTACACAAATATACGATCCAACACACATTTTAATGTGTTACGATAGATTGTTACGATAAGATAGATTTTTTACACAATATTTATTTCATATAATCGGGATCAAAGTATGGGTATTCCCTAGGGTTTTCCATACTTTGATACCGGTTATAATTTTTTTGAAATTAAATATGTCTTTATTGAACTGTCTTATAATAATTACATTTTATTTACATTCTAAGTGGTATGCCTAAATGCTCTTCATCTTTGTTGTATTTTTTGTTTTATTATTACTGTTCACATTTATTCATTTATTTCAAATTGTTTTACATTTTTGCATTTAATCAAATACATTTGGGTAAAAAAAGAAAAAAAATCACTTTAAAAACTAATCCTAACTTAAAACTAAAATAAAAATTCTTTGAATTATTCAAAATCATTAGAACGAGTAAACTACGAACTGTATTTTAAGATGAATGCTCCAAGCGTTCTTACTTGTTCCTGGCGAGTTTTTCACCCACGCAGTGTTGTTGTGATCTCGATGAAAATGTTCAAAAGTTCTTGTGGTGAAAACAGGTCACTACTGCCTTCATCCGTTGATGTTGGTTGGTTTTCCCTCGGTTGCTGTCTGAAGCGAGGTCTGAAGCCAGGAGGTGTTGTGTTCTCTGCAACTTTTTGCCGCTGATTCAACGGCAATGGCTGCAGATTTGGAACCACTCGAACAGATCCCGCTCCAGGTGACGCCAAAGCAGGCAAATCCACGTCCGTGAAAGATGGTGGTGTTTTGCGACGATTTGGTTGGTGCCTCGTCGTCGCTTGCTGCCGAATTTTTACAAACTCAGCTCGTTTTGGGCAGCTACGATTCTTGGTAGAATGGTCGCCGCCGCAATTGAAGCATTTCGCTTCTATGTTCTCATTGATTGTTTCGCAAGCTTGAGTTTTGTGCTCACCTCCGCAGGTTGCACAAAGACTCTTGATGAAACAGTTCCTTCCACCATGTCCAAACTGTAAACAGTTCGAACACTGTGTCACGTCACGGTGCACTGGACGATAACGCTCCCAAGTCACGATGATGTTGAAAATTGCCCGAACTGCCTTCAGCTCAGACGGCGTTGTCGATCCTTTCTCGAGATGAACCAGGTACAGTTGATCACGATACTTGATGTCCTTGTTGTGTCTCGTCATCTTAAGAATTTCGATCACGTTCAACTTCAGAGTTTTGAGCTCTTCTTTCAACACACTCACATCCATGTCGTACAGGCCTCGGAGGACCTGTTTCATGGGGCGTTCACCTGGATCGTCATGGCTGTAGTACTCAATCTGTGTGTTGTTCAGGAAATCCCGAACGTAGTTGTAATCCTTTCTGGTAGGTAGCAGAATTTTGAGTCCATCAGCACACAAGCGAATGGATGCTCGTAAAGCACCAGATTTGATAAAACCGGTCAGCCACTTTCGCACCGAATCCGATGACGATGTTTTCACAAAAATGTGTGGCAACTTTTCCCGTCGTTCAAATTCTTCCTTCTCGCTCACGTCCACAGGGAGGGTAGCGAACTGGTTTCCAGCCGAATTTTGAGCGTCCTTGCTCAAACTGCCTGTCTTTGCAGGTAGCGCTTCGGCATTCTTTAGCTTCTTCAAATCTGCCGACCCTGCTGGTGAGGACCGCCTCTTTTTCTTACCCTGTGGCATTTTTGCACTTTTTAGCACTTTTTTTGGTGTGTGAGGGACGCACGTCTGACTCGCTGCTCTGTCAACCACAGACTGATACCGGTTATACAATTAGTTTAAAGTTAACAAAATCTAAAAAGGTTCACAAAATAGGCATACACTTAATAATGATTTCTAGGAATTATTAAATAACTTAAAGATGCGTCGAAGGGCGAATAAATGCAGCTATAACTTTTATAAATTAAAATTTATTTTTCCGTTAAAAAAAATTTCAACGAACTAGACAATTTTATTTTCTGACGTAATTGTTTGATCCTTGTAGTGATCCTTGAAATACCGTCAGTGGGGGTGACTATGGGTCAAAAAACGATACATCTCTCGTAATTACTTAATAACAAAAACAATTTGAATAACATCGAAAATCTTTTATCGCAGAACTGTTCTTCGATATTTTACTAACATTTTCCCAAAATATGGTGTAATTTGATGGCAATCGTTTGAAAATTGACCCAATCTCACCCTTTTGAGGGGGTGACATTGGGTCAAATGAAACTAAAATGATGCTCAAATACAACGATATGGTAAAAACAGGTCATCCAACAGTGTTTCTTGTTCGAGGGAATCGTATTGACATGCTAAAATATTTGAAGTAGAGATTTTCAAACACTTTGACCAAATCTCACCCCCCAGACCCAATGTCACCCCCACTGACGGTACATTGATTCTAAAATATATTTATGTTTTGAATAGATGGCCACCTGGCTTATGCACGATCCCCAAGCCACGTCACTCTGAACGTTGAAAAATAGTTTGGAAAAACTACCACCTGCACCATTCAAAGTGCAAACAATTGTGAGACCAATATAAAACAGTCACCTTTTCTAGTTAATAGGTGGCTCTCATTTTCCCATTTGCACCCAACATTATCATTTTCCGCGCCACCATCGCAACAGGTTTTCCCCCATCCCCCTCCCAAACTTGCACTTCATTTTTCCTCGAGCTCTTTTTTGAGCTGTCGGCGGAAATGAGTTCATTAAAGTGAACTTTTCCCACCATGCCAGCCAGTCCGTGAATGGCGCGGCGACTATCTTATCTGCAAACGATTTTCCCCCGGACTTGGGGGCTCCAACCCCCCCTGAAAAGTGCCCTTGTTTCCGGAACCGGTGCGAAAATGGACCACGCCGGCAACGTGACAGCGTGAATATGACTGCTGCTGCTGGCTGAAAATGGGCTGCTAACTGATGTTACCACCATGTGACACTGTTCGTTCGTGCCATTATTTCCTTTCTCACTCTCTAAAACGATACTGGAGGGGCTTTTTGACGGGAGGTACCTTTTACTTTTGCTCCGTCCGAGATGTCCTTCCGGTTCATCTCCGGCAGCAAAAAAGAAGTGGTACTTGGCCAAATTGAATGTCACAAGTGCACACCGCACACACATTTCGGTGGTCATTTTGTATGGCATGTATGAAATTGTGGAAGCTTCCGGTGCTACCGCTTCGAAGTCGTTTTGATTTGATTTTATTCTATTTAAATCGATTCTTCTAAGCACATACTTTCACTGTGGAGCTTCCTTCTTCGGAATCGAGAATCTAAACCAATCAATTTTCATTGCTCCTCTGCTCAATAAGTAATAAACCGGTTGCAAATTGTTCGACACCAGCTATCCCGAGCAGAGGAGGAGTTCATAAAATATGCAAAGAGCTCCAATCGTTTCGGTGTACATCTTTTCCTATGTACATACAATACCCGTAAAGGGTACATTGCCCCATTATCCTGCAAACTCACCCCCCGAACTCCACCCATTCAAATTTGTTCTCACACCGTTGATCCAACAAACATTGCCGAGCTTTTTAAAGGGCTTGGTAAATGCTTTTATGAATTTTTTTTTTCATGTTTGCCTACTTTGACTGAAATTTTCAACAACAAAAATGCATTCAACGAGCTTTAATTGAAAAACCGTAACCTTCCATTGGTATTTAAAAAAATAATACGGTTTTTTTCAATACCCGGAAGTGCCCCAAGTGACCAAAGGAAATCGGTTCCAGATTGGCCAGAGTGGGTCAACGAATAACGGCATGACCATAGATTGAAATATCTTTCAATTTCATGAAGTTTGATATGTCGCATCATGGGGTTTCTTGCATGCATCGGAAGTGTCACCAAAGGACCACCGGTACACGGAGAAAAAAGAGTTCCTAAAATCGTGAACAAGCGTTCATGAAAATGGCAACCTACTAGTTTAGTAAAAATCTGTTGTTGGATCGGCTTCGCTAGAATTAGCCATGTTTTTCACTGGACCAGGAAGAGCTGTAGGATTCCAAAATCAGCCAGGAAATTTATCTCGAACATCGCAGAATGACACTTTCGCCGCCGTTCTTCGTCATCTGTAAAAAAGTAAAACCTCTTCTAACCGATTTAAACTTGAAAAAACACACAATTTTCCAGCAAAAATATCGAAAATTAGCCAAAATTAAACATAAACAACTGATTATAAAACAGATCATTTACAAAAAAATCATGCTTGTGCTTGAACAGCTTCCTACTTTGTAGATGTAAACAAAGTGGGATCATTCGAAAATCACATTACGCAATCGCTCTATTCATCACCCAGGGTATGACCTGGGTGCTGAAAAGACAGAATGCGTAGCGTGATTTCCGAATGATCCTCACTGCTCCTCACTAATACAACTGCACTACAGATGTAAACATAAACAAGTAACATATTTTTTTGCTGCTGAAGTGACTCGTTTTGAAACATTTTGGATTTGAGGTTATTAAAGTTATTCGCTGAACATTAAGTTCATCGCACTTTTTTTGTTCGTAGACTAACATATTTTTTGGGCGGCCAAAATAGTCCATCTTTGTTTTCAACGTTATTAAAAATTGCATCAGAAGTGGGGGAATTTTATGAATCAAAAGAGCAACCTAACGGAAGTTACGAGATTATGTATCTTTGAAGCGCAGTGATAATACAGGAGTAAGATTATTCAATGTTATTTGGCAGGTGCCATTCACAGTTACTGATATTTCGTCGTAAACAATTGTTAAACATAGGTTTTGAGTGAGACATAGCGCTTATTGAAATGTTAGCGACGAATTATGACAATCTCGATTTCCGTAGTAAAATTTCAATAAGGCGAATCTGCATTTGTAAACAAGCAGCCTATCCCTTTCCCTCAAGTGACAGTTCACGTCAAGTAAGAGGGTGATAGACTGCTTGTTTACAAACGCAGATTCGCCCTATTGAACTGTTACTACGGATTTCATTCCTATTCTTAAGATTTGTAGAATTCCACAAAAGCTCGACGCCCTCGAATTATTTATTCCTGACAAAATAAATTATAGATCGATTACAATACTTGCCAATTCTAGGCATCATTGTTCAAACAGTAAATTGGTTCCGCTTTGACAGTTGAAATTTAGGCCGCTTAGCGGACCACTATTCTGCACCCAGGGTATGACCATAGATTGACATATTTTTCAATTACATGAAGTTCGCTGTGCAACATGATTGGGTTTTATCAAAAAAGTCAAGTTGGCCGTTCATCGGGTAATCTTGAACCGATTCCAGACTACCCGGAACTGGCCAGTAACACTTCAGAGTGGTTCTGACAATCGTGTAGTATGTTTTTAGTAAATTGTATAGCATAGCATAGCATTACTGGTCTGTACCACGCATTAGGGGGTGCCACGGGAGATACAGATCGCCAAAACTGGAGTCTCAAAAAGGTCTTTTTTGGTTGTATGTAGCACATTCCCGCTGGCCACTGTGACCAAAATCCGGGTTTCCAGGTCGGTTTTAGAATGAGGACATCCTAAGCTTTCGTTTGATCATTGATCAAGAGAACAGGATTTGGTCAAATTGGATTTATGGTGATTTTTTTTAAGTTTGGGGTCAAATAGACCCAAATAAGGGAGCGTTCTTTTATTACGTAACGCGAAAAATCGGACTTCTAGACCCCCTCCCCCCCCTCGTAACAAAATTTCCATACAAATTTTAAAAAATTTGTATGGATCGTAACACGGCCTTCGACCCCCCCTCCCCCCCTACTGCGTTACGTAATAAAAGAACGCTCCCTAAGTTAAAAGTTAAGGTGTAGCGCCAATAAAAGTAAAGTAAAGTAAAGTAAGTAAGTTAAAAGTATTTTATGGGGTCCTCGGGATTTTTTTTTGTTTTGTAAAATGTACAATGTTTTTCTACCACAAATTTAATGTCACAAAATTTCAAGACTCTAGTTTTTATATAGCGAATGTTATGAGGGTAATTCTCCGCCAACTCACACAGCAGTTGCCCCGACCCCTCTTCGATTTGCGTGAAACTTTGTCCTAAGGGGTAACTTTTGTCCCTGATCACGAATCCGAGGTCCGTTTTTTGATATCTCGTGACGGAGGGGCGGTACGACCCCTTCCATTTTTGAACATGTGAAAAAAGAGGTGTTTTTCAATAATTTGCAGCCTGAAACGGTGATGAGATAGAAATTTGGTGTCAAAGGGACTTTTATGTAAAATTAGACGCCCGATTTGATGGCGTACTCAGAATTCCGAAAAAACGTATTTTTCATCGAAAAAAACACTAAAAAAGTTTTAAAAATTCTCCCATTTTCCGTTACTCGACTGTAAAAAATTTTGGAACATGTCATTTTATGGGAAATTTAATGTACTTTTCGAATCTACATTGTCCCAGAAGGGTCATTTTTTCATCTAGAACAAAATTTTTCATTTTAAAATTTCGTGTTTTTTCTAACTTTGCAGGGTTATTTTTTAGAGTGTAACAATGTTCTACAAAGTTGTAGAGCAGACAATTACAAAAATTTTGATATATAGACATAAGGGGTTTGCTAATAAACATCACGAGTTATCGCGATTTTACGAAAAAAAGTTTTGAAAAAGTTGGTCGTCATCGATCATGGCCGTTCATGGTCACCCGCGACAGACACGGACGACGAAACAAAGAGAAACGCAAAAAGTAACTTTTTCAAAACTTTTTTTCGTAAAATCGCGATAACTCGTGATGTTTATTAGCAAACCCCTTATGTCTATATATCAAAATTTTTGTAATTGTCTGCTCTACAACTTTGTAAAACATTGTTACACTCTAAAAAATAACCCTGCAAAGTTAGAAAAAACACGAAATTTTAAAATGAAAAATTTTGTTCTAAAAGAAAAAATGACCCTTCTGGGACAATGTAGATTCGAAAAGTACATTAAATTTCCCATAAAATGACATGTTCCAAAATTTTTTACAGTCGAGTAACGGAAAATGGGAGAATTTTTAAAACTTTTTTAGTGTTTTTTTCGATGAAAAATACGTTTTTTCGGAATTCTGAGTACGCCATCAAATCGGGCGTCTAATTTTACATAAAAGTCCCTTTGACACCAAATTTCTATCTCATCACCGTTTCAGGCTGCAAATTATTGAAAAACACCTCATTTTTCGCATGTTCAAAAATGGAAGGGGTCGTACCGCCCCTCCGTCACGAGATATCAAAAAACGGACCTCGGTTTCGTGATCAGGGACAAAAGTTACCCCTTAGGACAAAGTTTCACGCAAATCGAAGAGGGGTCGGGGCAACTTTTCCCGATTTCGTGTGAGTTGGTAGAGAATTACCCATGACGAATTTGTTTTTTTATTTTATGTTTACCAACATTGTGCGATCAAACTTTTTACAAATAATGCATAAAATGAGCTACAATTGCATTGATTGTTTTGAATGTATTCCAGAAATATAAATTGGAATTGGGATTGGGATTGGGATTGGGATTGGGATTGGGATTGGGATTGGGATTGGGATTGGGATTGGGATTGGGATTGGGATTGGGATTGGGATTGGGATTGGGATTGGGATTGGGATTGGGATTGGGATTGGGATTGGGATTGGGATTGGGATTGGGATTGGGATTGGGATTGGGATTGGGATTGGGATTGGGATTGGGATTGGGATTGGGATTGGGATTGGGATTGGGATTGGGATTGGGATTGGGATTGGGATTGGGATTGGGATTGGGATTGGGATTGGGATTGGGATTGGGATTGGGATTGGGATTGGGATTGGGATTGGGATTGGGATTGGGATTGGGATTGGGATTGGGATTGGGATTGGGATTGGGATTGGGATTGGGATTGGGATTGGGATTGGGATTGGGATTGGGATTGGGATTGGGATTGGGATTGGGATTGGGATTGGGATTGGGATTGGGATTGGGATTGGGATTGGGATTGGGATTGGGATTGGGATTGGGATTGGGATTGGGATTGGGATTGGGATTGGGATTGGGATTGGGATTGGGATTGGGATTGGGATTGGGATTGGGATTGGGATTGGGATTGGGATTGGGATTGGGATTGGGATTGGGATTGGGATTGGGATTGGGATTGGGATTGGGATTGGGATTGGGATTGGGATTGGGATTGGGATTGGGATTGGGATTGGGATTGGGATTGGGATTGGGATTGGGATTGGGATTGGGATTGGGATTGGGATTGGGATTGGGATTGGGATTGGGATTGGGATTGGATTTGGGATTGGGATTGGGATTGGGATTGGGATTGGGATTGGGATTGGGATTGGGATTGGGATTGGGATTGGGATTGGGATTGGGATTGGGATTGGGATTGGGATTGGGATTGGGATTGGGATTGGGATTGGGATTGGGATTGGGATTGGGATTGGGATTGGGATTGGGATTGGGATTGGGATTGGGATTGGGATTGGGATTGGGATTGGGATTGGGATTGGGATTGGGATTGGGATTGGGATTGGGATTGGGATTGGGATTGGGATTGGGATTGGGATTGGGATTGGGATTGGGATTGGGATTGGGATTGGGATTGGGATTGGGATTGGGATTGGGATTGGGATTGGGATTGGGATTGGGATTGGGATTGGGATTGGGATTGGGATTGGGATTGGGATTGGGATTGGGATTGGGATTGGGATTGGGATTGGGATTGGGATTGGGATTGGGATTGGGATTGGGATTGGGATTGGGATTGGGATTGGGATTGGGATTGGGATTGGGATTGGGATTGGGATTGGGATTGGGATTGGGATTGGGATTGGGATTGGGATTGGGATTGGGATTGGGATTGGGATTGGGATTGGGATTGGGATTGGGATTGGGATTGGGATTGGGATTGGGATTGGGATTGGGATTGGGATTGGGATTGGGATTGGGATTGGGATTGGGATTGGGATTGGGATTGGGATTGGGATTGGGATTGGGATTGGGATTGGGATTGGGATTGGGATTGGGATTGGGATTGGGATTGGGATTGGGATTGGGATTGGGATTGGGATTGGGATTGGGATTGGGATTGGGATTGGGATTGGGATTGGGATTGGGATTGGGATTGGGATTGGGATTGGGATTGGGATTGGGATTATCTTGTTTTTAGAAAAATGATCCTGTTAAATTTATTAAACAAAATCGGTTGCATCCTCTAAAACCCCATTTCTATGGGCTACAAAATGGCAAAATAAATGCCACTTCTCAATACACACACAAAGAGCCAACAGTGGAGTATGGAGTTGAGTTGAGAGTCATCGTTATCTGTGCAAACGGTTTTCCAAATTGACAGCCGACAGTCAGCCAGCAGCAGCATTCCGTATAGCGAAGACGACGGCCAAGTTTACCTCAATCACCAACGCCGCCAAGCACACACACACACACACACACACACTTGCAAGTGTCGAGTCAAACAGGCGGAAAAATGTCGCTCTCTTTGGATACTAGGGTAAAGGGAGCTTTTTTCGGTTTATCGTTTTTGAGACCAAGACGAGGTCAGAAATTGTGAGGCTTGCCCAGAAGTCACTATGCAAAGATGATTTTGGAAAGAGGCAAGCGTTTTGCCACTTGGGATAGTTGTTTTCTCTAGTGATTCACACTTCAAGGAACGTTTTATTGCTCTAGTGAGTTTTTTTTAGGGAAATTCGGGGAATCTTAAGTCCTAGTTTCAACTAAAAGAGCTTTGAAATTTCATATTTGCAGTATCAGTATTATTTTTTTGGAAATAATCAGAGATGGAATAATCCTAATCGAAAAAAAATCATTGGATGTTCATTAAGAGGCAGTATTTGTAAATTATGCTCGAAGCTCAGACTCCTGAAGAGCTCCAAGCTCGGAGTTTTCGTTTTTTTAGCGAGCTCGAAGCTCAGACTCCTGAAGAGCTCGAAGCTCGGAGCTTTCGTTTTTTTTAGCGAGCTCGAAGCTCAATCCCGGGCTCGAAGCCCATTCCCGAGCTCGAAGCTCAATATCCCGAGCTCGAAGCTCAATGTCCCGAGCTCGAAGCTCAATGTCCCGAGCTCGAAGCTCAATCCCGGGCTCGAAGCCCAATCCCGAGCTCGAAGCTCAATATCCGGAGCTCGAAGCTCAATCCTGGGCTCGAAGCCCAATCCCGAGCTCGAAGCTCAATCCCGGGCTCGAAGCCCAATCCCGAGCTCGAAGCTCATTCACGAGCTCGAAGCTCAATCCCGGGCTCGAAGCCCAATCCCGAGCTCGAAGCTCATTCACGAGCTCAAGGCTCATCCCCGGGCTCGAAGCCCAATATCGAGCTCGAAGCTCACCCCGGGCTCGAAGCCCAATACCGAGCTCGAAGCTCACCCCGGGCTCTAAGCCCAATACCGAGCTCAAAGCTCACCCCGGGCTCGAAGCCCAATCCCCTAAGCTCGTGGCTCATGTTTTTGGTTTTTGTTGCTCTGGTTTCTCCCTTCCGAAAATTTGTGCGTTTTCGCACCGGCTTTCTTTGTTTACTTTCCGTTTTTGTGTCACCCGAAAGATATTGAAAATATTACCTATATTTTTTTACACGCTGTTTTGACGGTGTTTTTTTGTTAACTGACGTTACTAGAGTACTTTCCCGAAAAAAACCAATGCGCCACAGAGCTTTATGACGTTTCGCGTACGCACACTAGCGCATCATTTGATTTTGCTGGTCGAAAAAATTTAACCTCTCTTTCTTTTCGCTCGATGACGTCATTCTTGCAACGCACAACCGAAAATCATTTCATTTGTGAAAAGAAATAGATCTTTTTTACTCTGTGATCAATACGTCAAATCAAGTATCAAGTAGGCGAAAACCTGTTTCACCCCAAATCCAACAAATTGTAAAAAAATATTTTAATTCATTCAAAATGGCAATTTTTTCAATCAAATTTACCACTCCAATACTTCTAACCAGTGTTGCAAAAGAGTGATAGAAAAGCTATCAATAGATTATCTCTGCACCAAAAATATCCGAGAGTATAGCGGCCGTCACTATAGCTTGTGAGATCTCTTCTTGTGTCTCGTGATTCCCAGCGATGTCATTCTCTCTCTATCACTCCTTCCCTTTTCCTCGACTATGCGCTCTCACCGCTGAGTCTCTCAACCTCTCCGAAAACTGCAATGAGAGAACGCGAGATGGCGATTAGGAGCCGACCACGCATGACGCCCCTTCAAACTGCGTTTGCAAAATTGGTTTTGTGGCGGATTTTGTGGTTAAACGCTGTTGCGGTAGGATGATCGTGGAAGCGAGAATGAGAGAGAAAAGGAAAATGTCAATCGCGAGTGGGTAAACACAAAAACGTGTTCGGCTATGTTCGGCGCTGAGAGTTTCAATGAAGAGAGAAGAGCAGTTGTATTTGAGGCATGAATATTCAGGCGAGATAATTGTAGTTGCTGAGAGGTGATATTTTGATATTTTAACAACCCTGCTTCTAACTAACGTGAAATTTTCCGAGGATTCCGAATATGACAAAATTGAGACCAAAAAATGCCGCTATGGAAGCCTACAGGGTAAAAACTAACGTTATAAAATGTTTGCTGTAGAAAAATCAAAAAACCATGAGAAAAACTGCGTTTGGCCAAAAAGTTAATACCGTAGGCTTATAGTCCATGAAATTACCTATCTTTTGACCTATGGGAGTATGGGTGTTGGAGGCTGTTGCAAAAAGATATTAAGGTTTTAAAAAAGTCAATTTTTAACAGTAATTTGCAAAAGCTATGAGAAAAAGTAAAAAGTCAAATGCATCTACGAGAGTTGGAATTGATGAAGTTTTACGGAAATGCGAGCAATTTTAAGATTTTTTAGGTTTTTTGGACCTCAAATTTCGAAGCCCGTTTTACCCCACTTCCCTTTGTCGTAGAAGGCTCATATTTGGCATGAGTTCATCTCATGTATAGACAAACAAACGCTGAAAGTTTCATCCAAATCGGAGCACCTCGATACGACCTGTTACACATTGGGGAAAAACTCGCTCTTAAGAGAAAACATCCGAAGAGAGCATGCTCCCCTCTCTCGCGCACGAAAGATCGGTAATAAGAATCTAAAAAATCATCATCTTGATTATTCGGTGGACATCTTTTTCACTACTACACTTGCAAGTGTAACGTTACACGTCGGAAATTGGCCTGTCACATTTTGTAGATGGCCAATATGTGTAAACAAAGTGAAAAAATAATTTTAAGTGGTGTTAACAAGGAAATTCATAAAAAATCATCAGCAGATTGCTTTTCTGGGAGAATTTCGGGAGCGATTTTCTTTTGCGTGATTTGTCTACTCTCTCTTTCGCGGGTGAAAAAAGTTCGCATGCGAATTTTTTTTTTGCGAGTATTCCATCCCTGGAAATGATTTTTTTATCAGAGTATTTTTTACGAATGAAATGTCCATGTATCCCCATCGTCAAAAGAAGCCATAAAATCCTAGAGATTCCCGTCCTTGCTTTTAATGATATATTTTTGAATCAGCTTGTTTAATTTTACAAGCTGATTCAAAAATATATATAAATATTTTTTTGAATCAGCTTTCTAATTTTTTCTTCATTACAAATGGTTTGAACATTATTTTAAAAAGCACTTTTCTGCATTTGGTTGATTTTTCTCCAAACTCTCCCCTAATCTTTCCAAAACATTCTTTTTCCCTCATCTTCCCCAACCAACATATGCCGAAACGATGTACTGAAGTTGAAAGTTTGCACATTCAATGACGGGAACGTGTCACCATCCCCCCTTTACCGTCGTCAGGGTGCCTGCCCAAAACCCCGAAAGCAAACCCCGTATCAGTTTTGCTCGTCAGCATCGGGCGACACTTTTCCGAATAGTTGGCCATCTCACGACGTTTGCCGCTGCCGCTGCCTAAACTGGTGAAGAGGGTACATTTCGACTCTTCTTGATGTTTCTTTAATGTGTGTCATGGCACTTTTTTTGTTGCCTCGAGCTCTTCTCGAGCCCAAAACTTGAAAAACGATGCACTGCGAAAAAATGAGATTTTTTTTGTTTAAGAACATGTTCAAATATTTTCACAACTTTATAATTTCTTTTAGCTGAAATGAAAAAAAAAGTTTTGATTCGAATTTAAGTCAATTTTTTATTCTATTTTTTGCAGTTTGTCAAGTCATAAGGGCGTAAAGTGGAATGTTAGCATGAAAGAAGAACCAAAATAAAACTTAAAAAAAGAAGAAATAGTTGCAGGAAAAATCTTTTGAGTTCCGGAGAAAATAACGTTCAACGTCGTGTGTCAATAAACAAGCAAGTAAAAATGCTTCCTCAAGTGTGATGTGTGAAATAACATGCAGCACACATTTGAATATGTGAGCTCGCAAGCGGTGGAACGTAAAAAAGTGTACATTTTGCAAATAGTTTGCAAGAAAGGGATGGTTCCGGTTCAGCATCAGGAAAATTTGATTGACGAACACGGTAGAAACTTGTTTGAGTAATTTCAATTCAATCCAATCATCGACTTCAGCGTTCCCAAAGCTGGAAACATTGACTGATCGTTAAATATCAAGCGTCTCCATCAAACTGCTTTACTGTCTAATTAAAAAAGGAGACGCATTGTTCTTCAAAGATCTTCAATGTTGTCCTAAAACGGATTACGCTAGTAAACAACTTAAATTCGAATTTTATCATAATTTCCAATCACTTCATTAAACTTTCATACTCCCTCACTAGACCTCCCCGTAGTGCAGATACCCCACTCATCATTCAATACCACCTTTTCAGCGACGTAAAACTTTACAGCCCTGAGTAATCTTCGCAACAATCAGCTTACAAAAGCCAATCAAAGCGCTAGGCCATAAAACAACCAACAACATTCCATAAAAAAACGTTTCTTAATCCACCTTTAGGTGGTTGGTGCCTTCCTCTCATATATAGTATTTTTCTAACAAATAACAGCTGGACAACGAGTTTAGGCAGAAGAACACAACAGAGGCCAAAACGTGGGCCAAAACAGCCCTCCCCCCCTCCCATTCCATCTTGTCACTTAACATAATCCCCCCACCTCTACCGACTCTCCGAGCAAGCCGCGTGTAATCGGCTCCTCATGAGCATTATCGTTTTGAAAAATTATATCAGCCATCTAAACATATTTAAAGGACCCTATTAAAGCTTAATTTTAGGACCCAATCAACGAATTTTCATAAACTTTGATCCCTTCAGAAAATCTCACCCGCATTGGAAACGAACCCTTCTCTCCAAAGCCGGTATGACAGCTTTGCTGTCACGCAAAAAGTCGGCTTGATTTCAAAATTTGTGGCTGCTCGAAGTTTCACTCAAATTAAAATAAAATCCTCCCAAAATGGTCAACAAAACCGACTCCAACGACCACGAGCCCACGGACAAGAAGCGCAGGAATTCAACCTCAGTGGCGGAACCGGCCTGACGAAGCTCCAAGAAGGAAATCTATACACGGTGAGTTTCAAACAAATTTTGAAGAAGTTTATTTACATTCAAGTCTTCCGGCAGAACACGTTCGCTTTCGAGGAGCATTAAGCGGCCAAACGCAGTCCGGATTCCGACTCGAAACTGTTTCACGCGACCTGTGATGAGCTTGACGAGATTGTGACGCTGAAGAAGGAGGGAGCGGCGTCGGAGGAGGTTCAGGGAAGATTGCGGAGAAGCGGATCGAGGGTTTGTTAGCGAGGAACCAGCGGCGGCAGTGTTGAAAATTTTGTAACTGTAGGATGCGAAAGTTATGAATGAAAAATAATATGATGAGAAAAAAAAATTAAGTCGCGAAATAAAGTTGAAAAATGGGAAATTGGAAAAACTGTTTTACTGTAAGGCTTTTCTTCGTATAACTATTAATAGGGTTATCAGATCATCGATACAAAAATCTCATTTGAAAGGTCTTTAAAATTATCAGACTAACGCTTGTTCGGCCGATGGATCCGGACATCATTTTCATCAAAATATCAGAGATCCGGCCTCCAAAAAGTGTATAAATAACACTTAACTACCAATAACTTTTGATATGGTTATCAGATCTTTAATGTTGTAGGCTCATTTTAAAGTTCTTTCAATCATCTAAATAACGGCGGGTCGCATGATGGACCCAGACAATATTTTCTTCAAAATATTTGTGATCCGGTCTCCAAAAAGTGTATAAATAATAGTTAAGTAATTATAACTTTTGATAGGGCCATCAGATCTTTGATGTTTTAGGCTCATTTAAAAGGTCATTCAATTATCTAACTAATGGTGGGTCACATGTCAGATCCGGACTCCATTATCATCGAAATATCTGAGATCCGTCCTCCGAAAAGTGTATAAATAACACTAAAATGCTAATAACTTTTGATGTGGTTATCAGATCTTCAATGTTTTAGGCTCATTTAAAAGGTCTTTCAAATACCTTTTCAAAAATGTATAGCATGACAAGTTTTCTTACAAAAACCACCCTTTTTTACAATCGTCTGAACTTTAACCAACATCGTTTTTTTAGCATAACTTTTGAATTACTTAACTAAACTTAATGATATTCAAAAAAGACTCAGGGGACCTGAAGACGGATCTAACGACACAGATCCGGACAAAATCGGTCAAGCCAGTTCCGAGAAAAGTGAGTGAGAAAAAAAATTCTACGTCCATCCACACGCACAGACATTTGCTCAGAATTTCATTCTGAGTCGATATGTACAGGTGAAGGTGGGTCTACGAGGCCTATTTAAGAAGTTCAGTTTTCGAGTGATTTTATAGCCTTTCCTCATTGAGGTGAGGAAGGCAAAAACAGCATCTCATCCCCGCCGAAAATACCTCGAGATTTTCATCACCTTTCAGCATTTGGCCCCGAGTAGGAGCTGATTTTTCCAGGCGATTTTTCCTCCGTCGCCGCTGTCAGCGAATTTTTACCTTTGATGGCGGTCGGCCACTCTAGCGATTAGAGGAAACTTCTTTCATCTGTTATCATTTTGTCAATGTGGAGAGAAAGAGATGAAAATGACGATGTTTTTCAGTCCTGATTGTATAAAATTGAGTGAGATATATTTTTCCTAAAGTAATTAAAAGAAAATTTCAATTTGAATATGGTATCGACTAGCGTAACTATTTCACATCCTTTGTTCAATATGCAAGTATTTTGAAAATTTTTAATTATGGTCGGGCTGAAACTTTGTGAATACTTTTTCTATAATCTATCGTATTGACATGCTACAATATTTGAAGTAGAGATTTTCATGACATGATTTGTTCAAGGAAAGAGTTTTTTCAACCCTTTTAACAGAATTCAGTTTCATTGAGAATTTGAAATTGTTGTTTTTTACAAGGAAAGTTTAATTCCCAGAATAAATATTAAAAAAATAAACTTTTGTAAATTTTCTGCTCGTTTCCATAATATGATGATCGATTTTATAGAGTCAAGAGTAACCTTTTGCAAGGGCTAAAAATACTTATTTTTTGACGTTCCGTCATCAGGGGTGAGATTGGGAGGGGGGGGGGGGAATAGGGTCACACAAATTTCAGCATTTTGGTATGAATTTGTTCAAATTTTTCTACCCCATGTAAAACCCTAACTTTGCCGAAGACATCAAATAGATCAGAAAATTCGCTCTGGCTTCTTTTGAAATAGGGAATGCATGGACAAAGTTTCATCCAAAACAAAAAGTACAGTCATCCCACATATTCGGAACACCCACAAATTCGGAACACTTTGATGACAATTTGTCAATAGCATGCCAAAAGTAGCTTTTCTGTCGACCTTACTATTTTTACAACCTTCATTTGGACATTGTCTTGCTATTTCACTAGTAAAAGTAGTACGTTTTGAACAAGACTATTTTGTGCAGAGCAGCAAAACACTGCCTCCAAATGGCCTGTTTCATAATTGTGGGATGTTATTGTGCCTCCCACAATTGTGGAACACCTGAATTTAACTGATTTTTTCACAAAAAAACGTTATCAAACCATGTATAAAACATCACTAAGCTTGAGTTTCATTGGTTTCAGTGTGTGAAGTCATTATTTGGTAATAAATATGTACTCTTGGAGAGATCCAAAGTTTGTTTACATTCGTAAGAAAAAAGTGTTCCGAATTTGTGGATTTCAAGGGTCAAAGTAATTCTTCAAAAACTTCATGTAAAAGTTAAAATTTGCAGATGTTCGATACAGCATTCGAAAGATCGCAAGAAAAGCTTTCAAATGAAGGTAAAAGTGAATCATGAGGGTCAATTATCGATTTGCTATGATTTTTTGAACATTGGCCGATCTGGAAACCGTTCCGAATATGTGGGATGACTGTACATAAAAAAGTCGATTTGCGAAAACGAAGAGAAAATTAGTCAGAAACCATATCCACGCTTGACCACATCTGAATTTTTTTTTTAGAACAGACATTAGGTAAACATTGGTTTTACTATTGCTGGGAGACAGAGTCAGGCCGAAAAACAAAGAAAAAAAGGTTTTTCTCAGGAAAAAAGGTTTTTCTCAGGATAACTCAGGAACTGTTAGACTGATTTTCAATGTCAACATTAGAGAAATACGCGGAACGTTAGAGCAAACTTTTCCTGTATTTTTCATCAATATTTACAATTTTGCTCAAGAAACGGCAAAAAACGGTCCTTAACATACCGATGGACACATAATTTCAAGCATTTTTTCGTATGGACAGCTGCCTAAATAGTTTGGAAAATTGTTTGGACGATCTTATATTACAAATTGGCCTCCTTGGTCATAGAGAAATCGTTTCCATAACATTTATTTTTGAATTTATAAAAAAATAACTGCCTTTTTTTTCGACAATGACATTAATTTAGATTTTGGAAAAATCGCTATTTTTCCAAAATCACATCTTGGATAAAAAAAATGTCTTCCATTGATATAAAGCCTCTCCTCACTCAATTTACACGCACATTCAGAATAACCCATTTCTAAGTGAAAATCACTTGTTTCGGTCAAAACCGGTCATAACCGGAAATTTGGTTGTGAAAACCCCAATATTTTTTGTTTTTTTTTTTAAAAAGGGATAGAAAAATATGACGAAATCGATAAAAACATTTACAATTGTGTTTCATAGTGAAAAATGTGTTTAAAAACCCAAATCACTTTTTCCTCTCAAATTCTTGGTTGGCTGCATTCACCTACCTTGGTTTCCCAGCAGTACAATGTTGTACAATGTACTGAGCATTCTGAAAAAAATCATTTTTTGATTATTTTTTTTTTTTGTTAAAACCATTCATCTTACCAGTAAACTCCGGGAAGTTTGCTGTTTTAAAATTTCAGCAATTTTCACGATAATATTTTGACCGTAGCGTTGACTATTTCTTCTGACATCAGTCTTTTCCGTCTTTTCACTCAGTCAGAGTGAAAAACACTCTGTAAAAATCACTCAGAATTTGACGGTTACGTGTACGTGGCCAGCTAGGCTCTGGGAGGCAACATTCCCAATCGGCCATTTGGCGGCCATGTTTGTCTTAGAAAAACATACAAAGCTTGATTCAGAATGTTTCAATCAAAACATTGTTTTCTTTGTGTTGTTTGTCGAAGCATTTTACGTATGAGCAATTCTCTACGAAATCGGTATTTTTTCTTCAATTTTAATTTTTGTATTTTTTAATCCGACTGAAATTTTTTTGGTGCCTTCGTAATGCCAAAAGAAGCCATTTTGCATCATTAGTTTGTCCGATTCTATGACAATTTCCGGAATTCCATTTCCCGGAATGGACATTATCCGGAATGGACGTTTTCCGGAATGGACGTTATCCGGAATGGACGTTATCCGGAATGGACGTTATCCGGAATGGACATTATCCGGAATGGACGTTATCCGGAATGAATTTTCCCGGAATGGACGTTTCCCGGAATGGACATTTCCCGAAAAAAAATAGTTTTTTTTAATATTACCTGATGTGACAATGAATTGGTTTGACCTAGTCACATTTAAAGAACTCGATATTTTGACAACAATATGAATGATAAATACATGAATGATAAAAAAAGAAAGTGAAATGTTCGGACACGAACAATAGAAGCAAGCGTTGACTATTGAACCAATACTCTATTAACCACCACGAGATGTAACAATGTAGATCGACAGTTATTAGACAAACAGAAAGATGTTTTCAACATTCTTTCAATGTGATGTTATGTAAGAATTTTCCCTTCTTTTGTCAATCAGTTGACTTTTGTGACTAAATTCTACTAAATTTTACCATAAAGCAGAATGATTATTTTCAAAGAAGGGAAAAACTCAAGAAAATAAAAAGCTTTCATTAGATCAAAGTATAATGTGTATTTTCATGAGGTTTTCCCTTCTTAAAAAATACACGATTTTTCATCAAAGTGATAGGATTTCGCGTAAGAGATTTCCCTTCTTGTGTTAATCAGTTGACTATTGTGACTAAATTCTACCAAATTTTACTATAAAGCAGAATGATTATTTTCAAAGAAAGGAAAACCTCAAGAAAATAAAAAGCTTTTCAGAAAATCAAGGTATAACGTGTACTTTCTTGAGAATTTCCCTTCTTTAAAAATAAACATTCTGCTTTACAATAAAATTTGGTAGAATTTAGTAACAAAAGTCACCTGATTAACACAAGAAGGGAAATCTCTTACACGAAGTCCCATCACATTGATGAAAGATTGTTAATTTTCAATGAAGGGAAAACCTCAAGAAAATGCACATTTTACTTTGATCTTCTGAAAGCTTTTTTTTTCTAGAGTTTTTCCCTTCTTTGAAAATAAACATTCTTTTGTATAGTTCAGAGTTCTTTAACGAAAAACTTGGTAAAATTTAGTAGAATCAACAAAAGAAGGGAAAACTCTTAAATAAATCCCATTAATTTGATGAAAGATCGTGTATTTAAAAGAAGGGTAAATCTCAAGAAAGTACGCATTATACATACATTGATTTTCTGTAAAGCTTTTTATTTTCTTGAGGATTTCCCTTCTTTGAAAATACACATTCTGCCTTATAATCAAATTTGGTAGAATTTAGTCACAAAAGTCAACTAATTAACGAAAGAAGGTAAAATTCTTACATAACATCACATTGAAAGAATGTTAAAAACATCTAGCGTTTATCTAATATCTATCGATCTACAGTGTTACATCTCGTGATGGGTAATAACGTATTGGTTCAATAGTCAACGCTTGCTTCTATTGTTCGTGTCCGAACATTTCACTTTCTTTTTTATCATTCATATATATTATCGCGGGCGTTAATAATTAGAGTTCACGCGCGCTGATACGACCGCAGAAGAATGGCCGCATGACAGCCGCAGAACAAATTTTTGGCTGTTGTCAAAGGTTGCCTTGAGTTTTTTGCTGACTTTTCGGAAAATATTCAAAACAAATCAGGTTGACAGCCAAATCAACGCTGAATTTCAGTTCAACCTGCTGATTTTTACACAGCGGTAGTTCGGCGGCTGTAACCTCCTGTCAGTCACAGCGAAGGAGTAAATTGGTTTTATCTCGCAATAAGCAATATTATATTTAATATTGTTGTCAAAATATGAAGTTCCTTAAATAAATATGACTAGGCCAAACCAACGGGGTACAAACACTGACGAACTGACGTGCCACCCATGGCTTTCTACCTAAGGTACTCGCGATTGAGTGTGTAGTAGTGCGGTTGTCAAAATCGCTATCTCTGACTCTCTCACTCCACTGACATTGACATTGTTTATGTTTTGGTTTTCCTGGCACGGTCCTTTGTTCTTTTGTTATTGTTTTGGTTTTAGTGGCACGGAGTCATGCACTCACACTAATGCAAAGCAAGATGACGAGTACCTTTGATATACAGCCTTGCGTGCCACCCCATACATAGTTTTGAGAAAATTCTGACCGCAAATTCTCCAGCGAACACCAACTCCATCTACCTTCAGGTTCGCTGAACTATTTCTCCCTCCCACACGTGTTTTCGATATTGCGACTATGCTTCAATTTGTAATCTGCGTCGTTTCAAAAAAGTATGCGCTCAGAACGATTTTGGAGCGCGCTGTTCGTTTCGGCGAAAGCGTGTGTCAGTTTATGCTGACTTCAACAATACATTGCATGTAAACATTGGCACGAATCGAAAAAAGAGAACTAGTGAAGAGAGGGAAGAGAGAAAAAAAGGTTGACAGATTGTTCGCTAGAAGCAAAAACGCCAAACAAAAAGAAGACAACTGCGGTCAAAAGTGGTTTGCTCGTGGCACGTCAGTTCGTCAGTGGTACAAACTTAATAATTCTTAACCACAAGTAAGCAAGTAGGCAAGATTCCATTCATTGTAAAATCAGGTAATATAAAAAAAACTCATTTTTCCGGGAAATGTTCATTCCGGGAAACGTCCATTCCGGGAAATTTCATTCCGGATAACGTCCATTCCGGATAATGTCCATTCCGGATAACGTCCATTCCGGAAAACGTCCATTCCGGATAATGTCCATTCCGGATAATGTCCATTCCGGGAAATGGAATTCCGGAAATTGTCATAGAATCGTTTGTCCATATAATTTTCCATACAAATTACAAAAATGATGTATGAAAATTCAAAAATCTTTATCTTTTGAAGGATTTTTTTTTATCGATTGGGTGTCTTCGGCAAAGTTGTACGTATGGATACGGACTACACTGAAAAAAAATGATACACGGTAAAAAAAATTGGTGATTTTTTATTTAACTTTTTATCACTAAAACTTGATTTGCAAAAAAACACTAATTTTATTTTTTTTTATATGTTTTAGAGGACATAAAATGCCAACTTTTCAGAAACTTCCAGGTTGTACAAAAAATCTTTGAGCGAGTTGCTGAGATATTGCCATGCAAAGGTTCAAAAACAGGAAAATTGATGTTTTTTAAGTCTCACCTAAAAAATCCTTCATTTTCAAATGTCGATATCTCAGCAACTAATGGTCCGATTTTCAATGTTATAACATGAAATATTTGTGAAATTTTCCGATCTTTTCGAAAACAATATTTTCAAAACTTTCAAGTCAAGACTAATATTTCAAAAGGGCCAAACATTCAATATTACGCCCTTTTAAAATGTTAGTCTTGGTTTAAAAATTTTGAAAATATTTTTTTCGAAAAGATCGGAAAATTTCACGAATGTTTCATATTTTAACATTGAAAATCGGACCATTAGTTGCTGAGATATCGACATTAAAAAATGGTGGCTTGTTTGTGTGAGACTTAGAAAACATCAATTTTCCTGTTTTTAAACCTTTGCATTGCAATATCTCAGCAACTAAGAGTCGTATCAACAAAGTTCAAAAAAGCAAAATATAGAGAATTTTCTCAGCTTTTCAAAAATATTTTTTCAAAAGTGGGCATGTGCATTGATTTAAAAAAATGATTAAGTGCGACTATTTTCAAAAAAGTCACTCAAATGTGGATTTAATTTGAAAACGATGCACTTTATCAAAAATATCACTAAAGTACTTTTTGATTGCAAATTTGATTTTACATCGAAAAATGAAGTTGAACAATTTTTGCGACCAATATTTCGATTTTTTGAAATCATCTGTATTGATTAAAAAATTCATAACTCGCTCAAAGATTTTAGGCACAATCTGGAAATTTCTGAAAAGTTGGCATTTTATGTCCTCTAAAACATATCAAAAAATAAAAAAAATTAAAAATAGTGTTTTTTGCAAATCAAGTTTTAGTGATAAAAAGTTAAATAAAAAGTCATCAAAATTTTTTACCGTGTATCATTTTTTTCAGTGTAGTCCGTATCCATACCTACAACTTTGCCCAAGACACTAAATCGATCAAAAAATTCCTTCAAAAGATACAGATTTTTGAATTTTCATGCATCATTTTTGTATGGACAGCTGCCAAATTTGTATGGAAAATTATATGGACAAACTAATGATGCAAAATGGCTTCTTTGGGCATACCGAAGGCACCAAAAAAGTTTCAGTCGGATTAAAAAATACAAAAATTAAAATTTAAGAAAAAAAGACCGATTTTGTAGAGAATTGGGTCCTAAAATGAAGCTTAGATTGCTGATATTATTGTTTACAGCGATAAAGCTTATTTTTCTGAGTACAATGACCCTTTGTACGACCACAAAGAGTTTAAAATGGATTTTTAAATCAATTTTGAAAAATTAACCTCGCGGTCCTTCTTGACAGAAAAGCTCCTACTTGACAGCTCGTTCCAAGGGTACCATAGTTGATCCATCGGAAAAATGTTGTCTTGTCAAAAAAAAATTTTGCATTAAAATTAAAAAAAGTGATCAGAAATGGTTTTTTATCGTGTTTTTTACCGTTGTACATACAAATTGACATAGGGCTTTAGTACCCAATTGCTCAGTTGCTAAATTTTCAGCACGTATCGTACATTTACCAAATAAGGCTCTGCAGAGTTGGATAAACATGATGAGTGCTGAAAAAATCAATTTTTTTAAGCAATTTCAAAAAAAATTAACAGGATTTTTCAGAGAAACGATTGACGTCCGAGTGTTTGGTCCATTACAAAACCAACATCGTTTGAATTAAAACATTTTTACCATCAAAATAGAGACGTTTAGAATGGCTATTCTTAAATAACTTCGAATATTCAAAATTTTAAGCATAATTTTCTACGTTTCGAAATGTTTAAACTTACGCAACATTTTATCTGAAATATTTTTACTTCAGTCCAAAAGTCCTAATCACTAATGCCGTTGTCCCTGCGGAATGCAGAGCAGAGCCGTTTCATTTTCTCGCTAACTAAACCTTTCCCGTGAGGTTTTGGCGAAAAGTACAGTGGAAAAACTCATAAAATGTCATCTCGTTGTGATGTATAAAGCGGGGTTCGCAGAATCGGTTGAGATGGGCAGCAGCAGTGAGAGGACTGAAAAAGAAAAGGGACCGGGACCAACATTTTAATTACCTTGTAAAACTTGGATAAAGCACTGTGCCCATCCCCAAGAGGGGTGGTAAAGCTTAAACAGCACAGCACCCAATAAAAGTGCAATCAAAACAAGTTACACGTACACGAAACACGGTCGATGGGGCCTTTCACCTTTTCTTGGGAAATTTGTTTTATTGGTTGCCTTTTGTGGGATTTGAAACGGTGAGGTCAGAGTGAAAATAAGCAGTTTTTTAGTGGATTTTTTGCTGTTTTACAAGTCTTTAAGACATAGAAATCAGTTTTTTCAACTATCAAACAAGACAATATTTCAAAAATGTAATAAAAATTCATTACCATAACGAATCCAGAGTGGATTCGCTAATTCGAATGGAACTGAATCCGAATTGGAATTCGACTGACAGCTGTCAACAGCTTGAAACCACGTATTCAGAAATTTTCGAACAATGGTGTTGAAACGTCATCATCAGTTTGACAACTGGTTTTGACAGTTGAGTGCGAATACGTTCGAATTAGCAGACATTCTAATTAATGAATCCGCTCTGTATTGACAAAACTTGCCAATTTTTTTTATCACTGTTTTCTATGAACAAAAAACTCGTCAATTTATTTATTTTTTTCTATAATCTCCATATTCATCACTCATCCGGGGGAAAAATCGCGCATATAGCGCCTACATTATGCATAAAAATTCGAAAAAAATGAGAAGGTCGCCTGGGCCAGATGTCGTCGATTCTTTCATGAATAGTTTTTGTGCCGGTGAACCCGTGCATCTGCTTAATAAATGCGAATCTATGGTCACAATTTTGCAGCAGTAACGAGTTTTATTATTGTGGACTTTATTTATCATAACAATCGATTTTTTTCCGAAACTCAGATTTGAAACGCCTCACGTGTGTATCTACCCACTTAAAAATAGAGTACTTTGAGCTGAAATATTAGATTACGTTACTTTTTGAAGAAATTCTTTCAAAAATAAAAATCTGCTCAATTCGTAGCTTTTTCAAAAATGCATACAACATTTCTGAATAGATCCTGGAAATTTTTCATTAAATGGTGGCCTATTCGTGTTCTGACCTATTGCCGGGAGCCGGTCACGTCGCCATCGAGGTGCACTTTTAATTATACACTCAACCCCCGGTGGTTGGTCACTTTTTCGTTTGACACTTTTTTAGTTTGTACCCCGTTGGTTGGTCAAAGTCAAACTAAAAAGTGACGAACTGTCACCTTTTACACAGCGCTCACGCACACTATCACAACAATCGTTTGGAAGTGCGTGTGAACTCCGTGTAAAAGGGGTGTCAAACTAAAAAGTGACCCCGTTCGTTTGACAACAGTTGGTGTCAAACCATCGGGGTTTGAGTGTAGTTTGGTGCGACCCGAAGCAGATGCCATCGTCGCGCGTGGGCGTATTCCTGATGATCGGGATTATCGGGTATGTTGCTGCCGGAAAAAAATATAGTTTATATTTATAAAGAGCAGGCGGGTCGCGACGAAAAAGTGGAGGGACACGAATGAAAAATTTAAATATTAATGAATTTGTATTCGTTTTCTACGCATTTTTATGCGATAGTTTCTCGGTGCAGCATTTTTTGTAGTCTATTGTTGAATAAAGAAAAGGGAAGACAAAATTTAAAGGACAGATTTTGTTTTATGCTCGAAATTAAGTAAACCAAAATGAAAATTCAAACAATTATTATTAAATTTTCTAGCAGAAAAAAAATAAAGAAATAAATGAAAAAAAGGTGAAGCTAAAAATGTATCTAAAAAAAAATCAACAGCAAAAATAAAATAAATTAAAGATTTAGAAATTTTTAAATACATATATGCATGTAACAAAATTAAAAAAAAAACAATTAATCATAAATACATAGCTTCAAAAATTGTAATAATCAAATTTCAAATTTTTTATTTAAAACCATCAAAAATTAAAAAATAAATCTAATTTAAAAAAAAAACAAACGTTCGAACATTCTGAATTTAAAAAATTAATGGGGCTGAACATCGAAAATTTAAATATTTAACAATGCTACAATATAAAAAATCATGGAAATTATAATTTCAACATTGTATTGAAATATAAGAAAAAAAAGTAAATCAAAAATATTTAAACAAAAAACAAAAAACAATGCTACAATTAAAAATTCAAAGAAATTATAATTACAAAATTGTATTGAAATATTAAAAAAAAAGTATTTTTTTAAGTAAAACAAATTAAAAATCCTAAAATCTATAAATTACAAAAAATAAAAACAGTTGTATTGCCTGAAGTACTCGTCAAAATTTCCAACCTTTAAATTCTTTGATTGTTATTAAAAATTTTAGAATTTCGAAATTCAAGAATTTTAGAATTAAAGGATTTGCAAATTTTATATTTTAGTTTCAGAATTTTTGAAACTTCCGAATTTTAGATTTTCTTAAATTTCGGAATTTGTATTTTTTTGGTTTTTGTTATGAATTTTTTTCGCATCTTAAATTTTAATTTTAATTTAATTTAAAAATTCTGTAATCTTTGAATTTGTGTGCGAGTTGTGTTTTTTTTTAAATTTAGGATTTTAATTTTATAAAAAAACAAATTTGATTTTATGAATATTTTAAATCTTTTCATTTTTTTTTCTCTGAAAAACCTAAAGCGCGCGCACCGTCATCCGCGCTCAAATCGAACTGTCAACTTTTCTTGGGGGAGTCACGTAAACAATGCTCAACATTTCTTGACCGCGTCCCTTCCGATCTCCGTACTTAGCTGTATTCTACACGCACGTTCAAATTCAATTCGTTAAACCGAACCTACTCAGAAATGAGAAAAGGGAGCATCTGTAAGATTTAAGAATTCCACGAAAACTGAGGGATATTAACCCAGATCTGAGTGAAATTCACTCAAATTTTGACAGATGCCCCCTTTACTCTTTTCTGAGTAGGTTCGATTTTGTCGAAAACTGTGTGATTTTGAACGTGAGTGTAGGGTTCTATCTCTGCTTCTAACGTTGAGTCCGAAATCTTTGTATTTTTGAGAGATAAAAATCAAAACTTACTTACATAGAAAAAGTAACCGAGAATTTTGAATAAAATTTAAATAACAATACAAACAATACAACATAAAAAAGCGAAAAAAGCATGAAACCGGCCGATTTCGTAGGGAATATTATGCTCATAACCCAAATTTGCGTTCGTCCAATGAGCGTGTTGGTCCTACACTTTCTTTGGGGTACTCTACTGTTTGACAACCCTAGCTGGAAACGCATCGACGCACCCCTCGCGAGAAACGTCAAAAATTCCTCGCACGAAATCGCAACTGACAGAAAAGAAAACTAAGCAGATGTGCGTGTTATGTGTGCAATTTTCCCGAATAAATTGACGAAAATCTAGTTAAATTGTGCATATTTTACCGTAAATAACCCCCGGTCAGCAATGGATACCTAATTGCCACGTTCCGTGCCGTTAGCAAACGCGTAATCCCAGTCAATTGCAGAGATACAAATTATCGCAAAGTTAAAACAACCCCACAAAAGAATGCCTGCCCTCGCCCAAAAGCTGCTCGTTCTGCGAAGTCATCTGCTGCCGCTGGTGGCCGGCCACCAGCGCAGTAGCAGCTTCCACCAGGCCGCGGCCCGCTACCGGCCGTCCGGCCCACCGAAGCTGTCCCCGTACGATGTGAGTGCAGAGGCGGCGCTTGTAACCTTCAAATTTGTTTCTTCTGTTTACAATTTGCATGGTTGGACAGTGGGTTCGAATGGGTGGATTAATTGGTCAAAATTTAATCTTTTAGGTGAATTGCATTCTTCGCGGGAACGAGCACACCCAGGAGTTTGGCAGTGGGTCGGTGAAGAGTTACGACACGAACCAGCTGGCGTCCAACTCGCCGATTGAGGACTCGCGCACCGAGGGCAGCTGCGTGCACACTTCCGGGCTGCTGTTGGGCATATTCGACGGGCACGCGGGGCCGGCCTGCTCGCAGGTGATTAGCAAGCGACTGATGCGATACCTTGCGGCGTCCCTCGTCCCGCCGGACGATTTGAAGACGCACCTGCAGAACGGTGCCCAGAGCCAGTCGTTTGTGGATTGTCACAATGATAAGGTAATCCTGGGGGAGAGGGATTTGTTGAGATCTTCGGGGGTAAACATTTGCTCTTTCACTTTGCAGCTTGAGTTTGTCAGCGAAATCAAGGACATTTACGAGCGTAGTTTTGAGATTTTTGCCAACGAGTTGACCAACACCACGCTGGCCGGCTTCCAGATGCACCAGGTGCTGGAGAATGCGTTCCTACGGCTCGACCAGGATCTATCCCGGGAAGCGCTGGAGAGTCCGAGCATCCGGACAATGTCGGTTGCGATGAGTGGAGCGGTAGCGGTGGTCGCCCACATCGACGGTCCACATCTGCACATAGCCTCGACGGGGGACTGTTCGGCCGTGCTGGGGACGGTAACGGACACCGGCCAATGGATCGCAAAGAAGCTCACCAACGAACACAACAGCGACAACGTGGGCGAGGTGCGTCGACTGCTGAACGAACATCCGGCCACCGAACGGGACACCGTCATCCGTGGCGAGCGCCTCCTCGGCCAACTCGCTCCCCTGCGCGCCCTCGGTGACTTCCGGTACAAGTGGACCCGCGAACAGCTCGAACAACTCGTCGTGCCCCAGTTCGGTGAGCACGTGATCGCACCGTACTACCTCACTCCGCCCTACCTGACGGCCTGCCCCGAAATAACCCATCACATCCTGACGCCCCGCGACAAGTTCCTCATCCTGGCCAGCGACGGCCTCTGGGACACGATGAGCCCGATGCAAACGGTCCACCTGGTCGGCGAGCACATGTACGGCAAAGCCTTCCTTCAGCCGCTCAAACTGCCCAAACACGACATCACCTTCGACGAAATCAGCCAAATGCTGAGCACGCGCAAGGCCGGCCTCCAGAAGAAGCCCCTCGACCGGAACGCCGCCACCCACCTGATCCGGAACGCGCTCGGCGGCACCGAGTACGGCGTCGAGCACTCGAAGCTCTCGCACATGCTGTCCCTGCCGCAGGACATTGTGCGGCTGTTCCGCGACGACATCACCATCACCGTGGTGTACTTTGACTCCGAGTACCTGCGGAATTGCCCCACCTAGCAGCGGGCCCGGAAGGCGACCACCGCAGCAGCAGGTGGGCCGCAGGGGAAGCGAAACGAGCGGTAGTTCACGGAGAGGGGGGGGCGCATTTAGACGTGATCGCGAAAAAAGTGTGCTTTAATTCAGTTAACGATGTATAAACAACAACAAAAAACTAGAAACTTGTACAGAAACAACGTCGTCGCTTTGTTTTGTTCGTTTGAATCTTTTTTTTTTCGTATTGCCTAAACGAGCGGTTGTTTCGCTGTTGGCACCGTCGAGCTACATTTGTACGTTTTATTAAATGGAAAATAAAAATGTTTAAATACTCGAAATTAAGCTTCTTTATTTTTTGAGAAACATGAAAAATCCAGCTCTGATAGATTCCTGCTGGATTTAAAATTCATTCTCTTCAGCAAATCCATCAATCATCACGAGTCGGGACGTAATCAAAGCTTTCGGTGAGTGCACCTATAACTTTTTTGTTTGTATTTTTTCCACAGTGTGGGCATTCAAATTTTGGTCCAGCGTGCTCGTCTTGGTGGCGGTTCCTCGATCTTCTGTCTGCAAAATGCTTGCCGCACACGCTGCACTTCATGGCCTTAGATGAGCAAAACCACATTTTGCAGTATTGGCATTTGTATTTCCGTTCAGGATTTGCATGCATGGACTGTCGAACGATGGTTTCAGCAGGAGTTTGAAAGTGCGGAACAAACATCCACACGTTCTACACACATATCGACTGACCATGCAACCGGAAATCCCGTGGGCGCACGTTCAACATTTTCTTCAGCGAACACGGCCGCCGGTTTGAGCAGCTCAATGATTTCTTTGTTTATTATTTCAATCGTTAGTTTTTCAACCTGTTCGAAAAAGGATCAGTTACGTTTTAGTTCATAATACTAATACATTTCGAGTTTTATTATTTTTAGTTAATAAACCACTGGTTATAGGATAGGTGATATTTAAAATCCCAATAATACAAAAAAAAATTAATAGAAATTTTACACGAGGGGGAAGGAGGAGGAGGGGGAATCTCGGGTGTTAATTTAAAATAAACTTTTCAGAAGCTAGGCCGATAGTAAAATAGTGCGAATGATAGCTTTCGTGACCTTTGTGCGAGAACCTGTGAAGAAAGGTAATATACACTCAAAGTCAAAAGTATCCTTTTTCAAGTTCACTCGTCCAAAACGTGTTTTGCTCGTGTTGTCATCTCGCGTGTTTTTGACGGATGGAGGAATCAACCGAGGAGGAAGATTTTCGTCCCGTCCGCGGGAATAGGAAGCGGAACAAGTCCGGCGAGGTCACCGGAATCGTCATCGAAGGAGAAAAAGTTGAGAAGACCTTGGCAACAGCAACAAATTGGGTTCTAAAATGAAGCTTAGATTGCTGATATTATTGTTTACAGCGATAAAGCTTATTTTTCTGAGTACAATAACCAAGACAATGATCTTTTGTACGACCACGGACGAAGTACGACCACAAAGAGCTTAAAATGGATTTTTAAATCAATTTGGAAAAATTAACCTCGCGGGACCTTCTTGACAGAAAAGTTCGAGGAAAAGTTCCTACTTGACAGCTCGTTCCAAGGGGACCATAGTTGATCCATCGAAAAAATGTTGTCTTGTCAATATTTTTTGCATTAAAATGAAAAACAGTGATCAGCAATTCGCGATTAAAAGCTCAAAAATTCCGACAGATGGCGCAAAGCATCGAAGAATGACGATTCAAATTTTCGCTGTTCGGTTACATAGGAATGCAAACTTAAAATTGAATTTACAGCTCTTAGAACAACTTTTGAGAAAAAATTCAAGTAGTACGAGTGTAAACTTTTTGCTCTCTATAAATTAACGCAATAAAAAAAATTGGAAAAAAAAATATTTTGAAAAAGTAATATTGTTTAAAATGATAGAGCATCAAAAGTTAACAAAGTATCAGCTCGAATTTTTGCTCAAAAGTTGTTTTGAACGCTGGAATTTAACAAAACAGAATTCGCATACATAACCTCAAAGGGCGGAAATTTCAATCGACATTCTTCGCTCTGTTCTGCTACTCAACACTAGGTGTCGCATGTCGTTTGGCTCTTGAACGGCAATTGAAGAATTCGACGACGTTTTTTCCGCTAGGTTCGCTGTTGTTCCAGCGGTGTTCGGAATGACAGCCCCCATACAGTTTGAGCAGTTTTTAGGGAAAAATCGCGTTTATGATGAAAAATCAAGCATTTTCAGAAAAGTGGGGTATTGCAAAGTGTGGCAATTTCGCTAACGATCATAATGCGTGGTGATTTGTAGTGATTAATTGTGACTGGAATTTTATTAAAACGATTTTTCTAAAAAGATGATCGATATTTTGGATAACTTGAGTTAAATGTTGCAAAAGTTAAAAGTAATGATGAAATGTTATGTAAAAGTGTTTAAACTTTACTTCTCTTCCCCTTTGACCAAAATATTGACCTTAAAAATGCATTTTGGTGATTTTTTGGAATTTTTTGGAAAAATTCAAATAACTGGCAATTTTTTGAGAAAATTATTGTTATTATGCTGTAATATGACTCTAATAGTTTGTTCTATCAATAATACACACATAAGGAGCATTATCAATCAAATAAATCATATTTAATTCAATTTTTCAAAAGATCTTTTTGGTAAATTTGAGGAAAAAACATGTAAAATTATCTCAGCCCCTATGATTTTTACATAATTCGATTCATTTATGCAATTGCCACACTTTACAATGACTTTCATCGACGTTAAAAAATATTTAAAGGAAATAAAAATCAAAAACTGCAAAAAAAAAATATTTCCAAGCACGCTGTCATTCCGAACATCGTTGCGTAGTGCTTCTACTCGCCACCAGGATGCGTGCACGTTTCTGTCGAATCTCTCAATAGGCCCCCAAAACCAAAGCTAAAAACTCGATTCGCCACCTACATTCGAGTAGGAGAACTTTGGTGCAAGGTTACGTTTACGTTTTTGCGCGATAAGTGCAAAGGGGAGTGAAAATTATTTTAAGGTTTTTTAAAAGAAAATTGATCTTTTGGAATAAAATAAAGTTAACAGGAGGTAAGAAATAAAAAGTTCTATCGACTGACTTTTTTATTTTTTTGCTAAGTTGCCTTTTTCATTGAAAATTCTGAGATCCGGATTGAAAACGCGAGAATGAGGTTAGATTGCTAATTTTGAAAATCATTCCAATTACCATTTTTCAAGCAGAGCTTTGCTTTTATGGTAGAAGTGACTTTAAACAATATTTGTCCACTTGAACAATCTACATTCTCAATTGATTAGTTAGGTTTTGGTTGATTAAAACATTCCCTTATTTTGAATGAGATAATGAATTGGTAAAATCGGCCATCACAAAAATATTTTCGTTTAAATCAATTAAGCTATATATTTCTTACCTGAAAATGGTATAATTTGCTATCAATGTCGATTTTACGATGAAATAAAACAATTTCAAATTTCAAACCAATTTACTCGCTGTAGGTTATAATGAAAACATCACCCCAAGTTTCAGCACCCTCTAGTGGGGGGTAATTTTGACGTTTGATTGCCTATAGAGAATTTGCAGCAAAGCTAAAAGACACATGTCGCCACCTATGAACAAATAGCGTAAACCTATGATTTTTTGAAAAAATGTGTTTTTTCCTTCAAAATTAACATTTTTATTGAACTTATGCCGGATTCGGATGAGAAAAAATCATTTCCAACAATTTGGTGTATAACTTTCCAATATTTGTTTAATTTTTCTATGAGAAAACTGTAAATTTAGAAAAAGATAGTAATTTTGATTATTTGGCAAGAAAGTCTGTCAAAAGTAATTAAAGATGGTTGAATATACGTTAACACATCTGTTATCAACTAAAATCAAAAATCAAATTATTCGCTCTACAGCATTGCCTTGGCGTTCTCAATTGCGAGATTCCTACTCGAAACTAGGTATCCGAAGGCTTGATTGTTGAGGCAATTGCAAACCTCTTTTTACACCTAAGCTTCCATCCACCCCGGGATTCGAACTGATGACCTTTGGATTGTTAGTCCAACAGCCTACCAGCGACTCCACCGAGGCAGGGACCCAGGGAGACGACTCCTGCACCTGGACTGAGCTAACGACCTAACCACTAGGTTAGACCGGGACCAACATTTACTTCCCTGTCCGACGGAAGGCGTGATCAGACAAATCTCGTCTCAAAATTTGCCACCGGGACCTTCTGGGATCAAACCCAGGACGACTGGGTGAGAGGCAACCACGCTTACCCCTACACCACGGTCCCGGCTATCAACTATATAATTGTTTATTTCATTGATATATACGAGGAAACTCATTTTTTCGTGTTCCAAAACATGTTTTTTCAAGAAAAAGTTCACAATTTTTTGCGCGCCCAAAAATTGCAGGCCAAGTGCGAATGATGCTGATGATACCTCTTCAGTTGACGCTCAGGCGAGGAACATCCTGGAAGGAGCGTCACTGACTACGTCCGTAGTCCTGTTAGATCTAATTGATCAAGACAGTATAGCTCTGGTTCCTTGCAAGTGTCCTATTTTCTTACCTCCACGTTGGCTTGGTTTTCATGATGACCTAGTTGGTGGCCTGTGGAAACGGATCGTAAACCTTTGACCAAAGTCAAAGTCGAGACGGCTAAAAGAAAGGGGCGCGACAATGTGGGAAAGGGAAGTAATTTGTGATTGTAGACGGTATTGTTTTGATTCACAGTATGTTGAGTCAACTGCTGTGGATGTACCTGAAACATCGCACAACGGGGTTTCTCTTCTCTTCATTCTCAGCTACCACCTATCTTCTGTTTATTTTGTTTCACTGATTTTCTAACGCGGCTTCTGTTTACTATCCTCCATTTGATTTCGATTTTACTCATTTGATTCTCTTATTTCTCAACGCTTTTTCACTCTATTTTACCAATTGATGCTGCTGTAACATACTTTCTGCTTTCCCTTAATTTGGCAGCGATGTCAATTTTGTTATCATCTGCCTTTTCTTTATTTATCTATTTGAATAATTTTTCATTTGCCCTATAAATTGCCCTCAATACAATCTAAGCTTGTTTGTTACCTCTATTTATTAATTATTGTTAATTTATTTATCTACTTCATAAATTACTATCTTTCTTTTACTATTGATTCTTCAAATAGTATATTTCTTTCTGTCCATTGTTTTCAATCTTCACCCTTTTCTTCAAACAAATGAGGTTCGAGCCCTTACTCAATTTTTGGAGTGATCAAAGAATTAACACAAATATTACTATTGTACTTTTGAAAAACTTTTATAAAATGCTTAGGACCAAAGTTGTAACAAAACACCGCGACAAAAGAAATAGCAACATAAAAACACGACTCAACACTAGGAAAGATTTCAGGAGAAAACAAAACACAGTAAAATAACAACTAGTTTTTGAATTCAAACTAAAAATAAAACAGTTTTTGCTTTAATGAAAGTTGATAGGCACACTATAAATGGTTAGGCGCTTATACTTACATCAAACCCTACGTAATGTACCACCCCCGGCCGAGTTAAAATGCGTAACCGGAAAAGAAGGTGTGCATGCCTGGCACGAACACTCAAAGCGTGTTCTAGCGTGCTGCTCGTACTGACTCAGAGCAAGGGTGAGATGTAGGTGTAAGGGCAGTGCGTGTTCGTCGGGAACCTAGTGCATAAGATCGGTCAAGGCCCGTTCTTACACTGAAAATTGCGAATTGCGAATTGCGAATTTTTTGCGCGCCCAAAAATTGATGTTCATTATTTTAAAGCAAAAAAATTTTCTCGTCTTTTGCAACCAGTTTATTTAAGATTGATGCAAGGAATCATGAGAAATAAGCGATTTTGTTCTTCAATCCAGCGGAAAGGAATACGATTTTAGAGAATTTGCAGCAAAGCTTAAATACACATGTCGCCACCTATGAACAAATAGCGTAAACCTATGGTTTTTTGAAAAAATGTGTTTTTTCCTTCATAATCAACATTTTCATAAAAATTATGCCGGATTCGGATGAGAAAAATTATTTCCAACAATTTGGTGTACAACTTTCCAATATTTGTTTGATTTTTCTATGAGAAAACTGTAAATTTAGAAAAAGATAGTAATTTCGACTTTTTGGTAAGAAAGTCTGTCAAAAATCAATAAAAATTGTTGACTATACGTTAACACATCTGTTATCAATTATATTACTGTTTATTTCATTTATATATACAGGGAAACTAATTTTTTCGTGTTTCAAAACATGTTTTTTAAAGAAAAAGGTCACATATTTTTGCGCGCCCAAAAAGTGATGTTCATTATTTTAAAGCAAAAAATTTTTCTCGTCTTTTGCAACCAGTTTCATTAAGATTGATGCAGGGAACCATGAGAAATAAGCGATTTTGTTCCTCAATCCAGCAGAAAGGAATACAATTTTTGGCAAGTAACCTCATTTTGGCGCCACCTACATTTGAAACTCATGCGCGCTGCAAAACCTCATTTGGCAAGTAACCTCATTTTGGCGCCACCTACATTTGAAACACAGTCGCGCTGCAAAACCTCAATGGTTTTTATTTGTGTTTTTT